>NC_133773.1:110897923-111042570 GCF_003597395.2 Chelonoidis abingdonii | reverse complement strand
GAACTCTAGTTGAGGTGTTTTCCCAATTTAATACTTGTTGTTTATCTCATGTAATTAAACCTTTTCTGCTACACCGAGACTCTGTGCTTGCGAGAGGGGAAGTATTGCCTCTTCAAGGTGCCCAGGTGTGTGTGTAAGATTTTCCCAGGTCACTGGGCAGGGGCTCGAACTGGTTTTGCATTGTGTTATTGAAACGGAGCCCCTGGATACTGAACCCGGCCCTTGTTGCTGCCAACTCAGAGGGGCAGAAGGGTCACATATGTATTTAGGTTTGTGCTGCCCAATATTGACTGTGCCTTACTTAAGTATAGTTCCATTTGACGTCCTTTAGTCCTTAGCCATTACTGCCTCTTCAGTGCACAAATATGTGGAGCATGTAGAGCTTGACTTTTCTCAACCAGCCATTTGAGTAATCTTGTAACTGCTTAATATTATGTTTCTTAGATTTCTAAGAATGGGAATAGATATTTCACTGCATTAAATGGATGTTAAATCACATCTTCCTTCAAAGTTATACTGGGGTAAATATAGAGTAAATCCATTGAGGTCAAAGAGGCAGAGGAATCAGGCCCAGCAGTATTAAGGGAGTGTGTGCAAAAGAGAATTGACAAAGCTTGATTTGCTATTATAAAGTTGCATTAAGCAAAGGTGTTTGAAACTCTTGCCCACTTAAAATTTACTGACATTTATTGTATCTATTATGTTAACATTTGTAAGGTCATCTTCTTGCACTGCATATGAAATAATCTGTCTACCACTGGTATTGTTTCTACTGATGCTGTTGTAGCTTCTTTCTGTGCTTGGGGAAGAAGAAGACATGACTGATGATTCTGAATTAAATGTAACCCAGTGAGTTGTCAGTGACAGATATGCATTATGTGCACTAGTGTTAGTCCAGATGTCATTGTTAAAGTGTAGTATTCTCTCTGTAGCATCTCACAGACCATAATTAAGGTTTAAGTTTCTTTTTAACACTTTCAAATCCCAATTAGCCACTTTATTACTGTCAGTTGTTCGAAAAGGAAGAAGTTACTGGAATTTGGCTGCAAGAACTTCAATATTCTGCAAAATAATATTTCTGAAGTTAATGAAAAAGGGATGATAATTTTGTTGAGCACAAAAAACAAAAATAATTATGCCTTTGGAGAAATTATATATTGCTATTTGTTTTCCTTTAAAAATGTTTATTTGGTGATCATCTACTCAAAAAGTAATGTACACTCATGAGCACTAAACTCTAACTTTATCTGCTTCTGTTCTGATCTCACCTTTCGTCTCTTCCACTTTTTTGCTTGCCCCATTCAGCAATATTAAGCCCTACATTTTCTAAGTAGCACACTGGGTTTTAACAACATGACTCCCATCGACCTGAATGAATCTTGATAAAGATTTTGTAGTTGACTGATGGCTGTAGTCTACATGTACGGTATGCACACATAGATCATTACACTATCTTGTCTCTCTTGTGAGCTATAGTCTCTGGGCAATCAACTTAATTTGCAATGGGTTTAACACAAAATACAGTATCACTGAAATTGAAGGGAAGCATTATGTTTCTCCACACTTTTCTGCAAGGAGTAGCTGATGATATACTGGCTTGATATTGTCTAATCAAACCAATGCTCCTCTTCTTCAAATAAATGATACATCTCATTTGTTTGTTAGTTGAAGAAGAAAGCTGATCCTTTTGACTGTCCACATCTCTGAATCACCAGTAAATTCCTCTTTCTGTGAATGCATATTGTCAATTCTCAAGTAAAAGGCTGTGCAATTACAGGGCCATCCATTACAAAACTGTGAGGACTTGAGGGGAAACGTATTTGAGTTTTGTGAGTCCTGTGACTTTCCTGTCGAAAATAAATAGGAGACTATTGTCAAAGCTTTGTCTGCCACTGTCATCTTCAAGAAGAATGGAGAAGCAACAGGTATATCTGGAAAGCAGCATAGGATTTTTGGAATAGACAAAAATGGTCTGGCACGCGAGGCTCTCATGAGACTTTGGGAAAGACCTGTGCAAAAATGATGTTACTTTCTTTTCTTTTTCTTTCATGTGGTCTCCTTTTTTTAATTTCTGCCCCAGTATTGGAAGGAGACTCTGGCAGGCAGCAATATGATTTTCCTGCCTGTTTTGTCCTCTGAAGAAACTGGTTATGATAGGAGAGGCAAAGTTGCAGTTATGGATGAGGATTGTGGACCTTTTGGCTTGGTGGATTAAATGCAGAAGATGATGCCAGCACTAAATCTTTACCTTGATTTGCCATGGCTTTGTAACTTTATTAAAACGGTTAAAAAGATTTGTTTGTAGCTGTACGATCAGAACTAGTAAACTGAGTTTTTAAACCTGCAGTTCCATTTGTCTCAATTCCCTATCCTTATGAAGATTATTATTGTAATCACCACTTGTGAATGACCTGATCTGTTTCCCACTTGGTCTAGTCTCAGATAAGTTTCACTAAATGAAGTGAAACCTGTGTAAAAGTGAAATGTACAGTTTGAATTACTAACTGGGCAGTATTAAAGTTTTCACCCAAGAACCATGAAATGGTTAGCACACCAGTAATTACTGGTAATGGAGGATACATGAGAGAGGACACTATACATTTGTCATTGCTTGAAACATGAATAGATACACAACAAATGGGAAATTTTAGCTATGACCCAGCAAACAGGGGAGTTTTGTGAGGGAATTCACAAAAAGAAGGAGGAAAGACTATGTGACCCTTGGGGTGAGTTTGTTGTCTGGTAGTTCATTTGTTGTGTGCTTGCTTGCTTGAAATTTATAGTGCAGTCTTTTGGTGGGGCTCTGTGCTGAGCTAAGCACCTTGCTAGGCTAGGCTGAGAGCTTCCTAACAAGGCTCTAGCCTGCTATGATTTGATCACTAATCCCTTTAGGATCCCTTGATGTGAGGGCGGGGCTAAATAAGGGAGAATGGGGGTTAAAAAGCTAGCTTCTAAGTGACCAGAAAAGCTTTTGTAAAGGGAAATCATGCCTCCTCAATCTATGTGAATTCTCTGAGGGGGGCAATAAATATGCGGACAAGAGTGATCCAGTGGATATAGTGTTCTTTGATTTTCAGAAAGTCTTTGACACAGTCCCACACCAGAGGCTCCTAAGCAAACTAAGCTGCCATGGCATAAGAGGGAGGGTCTTCTCATGGTTCAGTAACTACTTAAAAGATAGGAAACAAAGGGTAGGAATAAATGGTCAGTTTTCACAAATGGAAAGAGATAAACAGCAAGATCCCCCAAAGATCTGTATGGAACGTGTGCTGTTCAACATATTCATAAATGATCTGTAAAAAGAACAGGAGTACTTGTGGCACCTTAGAGACTAATTAATTTATTTCAGCATAAGTTTTCGTGGGCTACAGCCCCCTTCATCAGATCCTGTAGCCCACAAAAGCTTATGCTCAAATAAATTTGTTAGTTTCTAAGGTGCCACAAGTACTCCTGTTCTTTTTATGGATACAGACTAACACAGCTACTACTCTGAAACCTGATAAATGATCTGGAAAATGGGTTAACAATGAGGTGACAAAGTTTGTAGACATTCCAAATTACTCAAGATAGTTAGTTTCAAAGCTGACTGTGAAGAGTTACAAAGGGATCTCACCAAACTAGGGGACTGGGCAACACAATGGCAGATGAAAATCGGGGCAAAGTAAAGCACATTGGAAAATATAATCCCAACTAGATGTATAAAATTAGCTATTACCACTTAAGAAAGAGATCTTGGAGGCATCCTGGATAGTTTTCTGAAAACATCTGCGCAGTGTGCAGCGGCAGTCAAAAAAGTTAACAGAATGTTAGGAACCATTAGGAAAAGGATAGAAAATAAGAGAGAAACTATCATAATGCCACTATATAAATCGACGGTACACCCACACCTTGAATACTGCATGTAGTTGTGGTCACTTCATCTCAAAACTATATATTAGAATTGGAAAAGGTAAAGAGAAAGACAACAAAAATGATTAGACATTCCCTCTGAAGCATTTGGCACTGGCCACTGTCAGAAGACAGGATATTGGGCTAGAGGGACTATTAGTGTGACCCAGTATGGCCATTCTTATGTTCTTATGTCCTTACAAGAAGTATGTAACTTGGAGGCAGTCAATGGAATACTAATAAAAGCCATCCTGAAAAGTTTGTAATACACATGCCATTATTTGCCACACTAGAAAACATTGCATGGATTAGTGTATGCTGTAATTAATGGAGACATAAAAAAAGATTCCTTCTTAGACATTTGTAATATAGATAGACATGCAGATAATGGACAATTAATAGAAAAGAATGGGTGTGCAATGCCAATTCACATCTGCTAACATCTGGCCCAATGTTACAAAAGTGATGTAATGATAATGAACTGTTAATTGAGAAGTGGTTAAATATGGTTGGTTTAAGTAATCTGTATATATCATGTAGTTACTTGGATGCTATTTAGTCATGAGCAAAACTCAAAATATTTAGTGCAACCACCTATATAGTTCTTATATGGTCTCCTTTACCATAGCTTCTGAATACCCAACAATCTTTAATGCATTTCTCCTCACACACTTGTGAGGTAAGGAAGTGCTATTATACCATTACACAAAGGGGGAACTGATGTACAGAGAGATTAGGGCCCGGATCCAAAAAGATCATAGTGGATCACAAGCCAAATATGAGACAGTGGTGTAATACAGTTGCAAAAAAAGAAAACATCATTCTGGGATATGTTAGCAGGAGTGTTGTAAGCAAGGCACATGTAGTAATTCTTCCGTTCTACTCCTCTCTGATGAGGCCTCAACTGAAGTGTCCAGTTCTGGGTGCCACATTTCAGGAAAGAAGTGGACAAATTTGAGAAAGTCCAGAGAAGAGCAACATAAATGATTAAAGGTCTAGAAAAACATGATCTATGAGGGAAGTTTGGGGAAAAAATGGTTTTGTTTAGTCTGGAGAAGAGAAGACTGAGAGGTTTATACAAGGAGGAGAGAGAAAAATATTCTGATTAATCTCTGTGAATAGGACAAGAAACAAGGGGCTTAAATTGCAGTAAGGGCAGTTTAGGTTGGACATTTGGAAAAACTTCCTGTCAGGGTCATTAAGCACTGGAATAAATTGCCTAAGGAGGGTGTGGAATCTCCATCATTGGAGGATTTTAAGAGCAGATAGATGAACACCTGTCAGGAATGGTCTAGATAATACTTAGTCCTGCCTTGAGTGCAGGGAACTGGACTAGATGACCTCTTGAAGTCCCTCCGGTCCTACGATTCTATGATTCTATGACTGTATCCTGTTCTGTGCTTTGCTGGGTTGTGGGGAGCCTCCCATTGGAATATGAAGATATTGTAGCAAGTTGATAAAATATCTCCTGTCTCATAGAGCCATCTGTGTTGTACTCTGGAAAATGTGCCCTGCTCAGTATATCTGCCACCAGGAGCAAATTTCCTGGGCAAAAAGTCCCCATATCGTAGCACTGCAGCCTCAGTAATGTGTTATTGCATGGGAACGCTATGCAGTGACTTCTTCATGATGCATTCTAATGACTCATGATCACGCTTCACATCTCCCTCACAGAATCATTCCATTCTAAAGACTACACCAGTAGCTCCTTTTCTATCTGAGCATATCCACTTCCTGTGTCTCTGAGGACTCTACTAGCAAATGCTAGAGGCTGCTGAATTTGCATCAGTGCTGCTGCTTGGCCTCCTTCTGAGGCATCACACTGTGGCTGTAGCTGCTCTGCAGAGTTGGAGTACTTTAGATGGGTATTTCACTTATGATTTTCTTTATTCTTTCAATGCCTGTTCTTGAATCCCCGACTATTCCCACTCATTGCAAGTTAACTGTCTCAAAGGCTCACAGGCTTCTGACAGGTGTGAGCAGAATCTGAACAGATAGCTTGCCATCCCTACACACTGCTTGGCTCCGTTCACTTATTTTGTATGGGCATTTCCTTAATGGCTGTCTGTTTCTCATGGCCTGGCTGGAGTCCCTCAGGAGTCAACAGATGTCCAGTGTAAGGGACATCAGTTCTCCTCAACTTCAGCTTGTCAGTGGTCAACCTAGTACTTCGCTCCCAGCACCTGTTTAGGAGTTGTTGCAGCTTGGTTTCATGGTCCTGGTTTGCCTCTTCCTTGATATCTCTCTCCTACAACAAGAATGTCATTAGATACAATATTGAAGCCTAGGAGTCCTCCTGAAGCCTGGAAATCCTCCTGGTACCTTGTTCAGTTTACGCTGGATCACCTCTGGGGTTGGCTGATACCTATAGACATTCATACCCAGTGGTACCTGATAAAAAGTGGCAAAAGTTTTCAGGTGGCTGGATGGCTCCTCTATATTCCAGAACCCATTCTTGACAACACAAACAGTGAACCCTTTGTCCTGGGTAAATCAGATAGTATGTCCTCAATCAAGGGCAATGGGGAGTGACTTCTTTTCACTCTCTGTTCAGTAGTTTTGGATCAATTAAGATACTCAATTTGCCTGAAGGTTTTCTCACCACTCTTAGGCTGCTGACCCATCTGTTCCCGTTTCAATGATGTAATGATGCCTCTTCTTTGCAGACATCCCAAATCCTTGCTTCATGGCTCCACCAGGGCTAATGGAATTCTGCATATCGGAAGTCTCATGGGCTACACATGAAGGTCTATTTCTAACTTCAACTTGCTGTCTAGGTGTCCATCTCCTTGAAATACATTCTTGTAATGTGTTAGAATGCTAGATGGTGAATGGATGGGAAGTTCTCCCTCCTGTCTCAAAAAGAGGATATTCTGGTTTTTACATGGGCGGGGTGTGAGCTGCCCATTCAGGAAGGCTAGCCTTCAGACCCACCCCTTCTGCCTGAGGCTCTGCTCCTCCCAATCTCCATCCTTCACCAGAGCCCTAAGCCCCGTACCACAGCCACAACCAACCCCAGCCCTGGGCCACCCCAGCCAGCCTGCCAAAGTGACCCAAGCACCCGCAGCCCCACTGGGTGCCCTGAGCCCCAGAGCCTGCATAGAAAGACTCATGCTAGTGTGCTAAAAATAGCAGTGTGTCTGTTATAGCATTGGCTAGCCACCCGAGTTCAGACCCAGGTAGTTGGCAGGCTTTAACTCATGAGGCTAGTCCATCCCTCCATCTGTGCAGCAACATCCACACTGTTATTTTTAGTGTACCAGCTTGAGTAGAGCTAGTGCTAAGCTGTCTATCCAGACTGGGAAGCACGGGCCCAGCTGCAGTGCAGCAAAACCCTCAGTAATAATGTTTTTTGTTTCATGGGTTTCTTCTTGACACTTGCATTTGTCCACTGGCCTCAAAATGATCTTATTGCACATCACCAGCACTTGGTCACACTTGTCCAGTCTTATATTACTGTTTATTAGGGCTACACTGCATCTCGTTGCTGTTGGCAGCCCTCTTCTGTGGCATGCATACATAGAGTGTCTTTGAGTCTGCTAAAGTCACACTGCAGATATCCTTTCTTTTCATGGGAAGTCTCTACATTTCCAATCACTGCATGTACTGCTACTTTTTTCTTCCTGGGATTCCTGCATCATTGGGACATAAAGCAATTCTGTTCCACACATCCTTTGTACAGTTGCCTATAGGCAGGACATTTTTTTCCTTCTGTCTTTCATGATGTTTTCACAGGATATACACTCAATGTCAATGTCCGTATTCTCTGTTGATGTATCTCTGTCTTGCTCCTTTGGTTCCTTTAATTTGAGCATATGTATTTGTTCCATACCAGTGGCTATCATTGGCTTGATCTTTTCCTTTGCTATTTGGAGGTCTTTCTCAAGGGTTAGATCTGTTCTCTCAACAATCTCTCCTGTAGGTGGAATCAAGTGGCCCACAAATGAGTCTGTCTCTAATTAGTGAGTGTTTTATGTCTCCAATGTTAAATGTACATGCCAGAGTTCTCAGCTGTGTAATGTAAATATCTATTCCCATTTCTATTTCTTGGTCTTGGGTAAAAAAATGTACCCATGTATTCTCTCTAGAGTCTCATTCTGTTCAGGGTTACAGTACTCAGCAAACACCTTCATCAACTGTTTTGGTGTTTGGGGAATTATTCCCAGCAACAGTGTCCAACTAATTCTCATCTTTTTCTCCCAATGAGATAGTAAAAAAGTGTCACCTTCATTTTCTCATCTTTATCCCCCATGATTGGCTTTATACAAACTCAATTCTTGCTTCCACTGTTTCCATGCTTGTGCAAGATTTTTGTCTGGAAATCCAACATTCTCAATTATCTGAGTTCTTTCATATTACCTAGTTGCTCTGTCTCTAGGTGCTGCTTTGTTTGCCTGTTAATGACCCTCTCTCCCTTGTGGTGGATCTTGTGAGACTGACTACTGCCTCCATGTTTCATGTACCACATCCTGGGTAAGAATATGAGAGGATACTAAGTTCCTAAAGCTAAACTGACTCTTTGTAAAGAGAACTATTTGAAAAGATGCTGCAGCTGCAAATAGCATTCTAGCTGCATGCACATACACTGGCTTCCTGGTGCCTCCTCCAAATTCTTCCCTCCTGTAACCTGTGCTCCTCCCTCCAATTTCCATACACATTGCTACAAGTAATGATGCAGAAAGGGGCCAGTAAAGTGACCAGTACTGCCACTCCAAATATGGTCATTTACCTTGATATAGAGAGGTGTAAAGGGACCTTCATGTAAATAAGAACAAAGTCCACAATGTAGACAAGAAGTGTTATGTACAATATTGTAAGCAGGTCTTGGTGCCACCTTAAGGTTATCTACAACCAACTGTCACAATGTCAGAGTCCTTGTCTACCCTGACTGTTGTCATGTTTAACATCATGTTAAGTGATGTATGTTTTGACATCATATAACTTTTCAGTGTAGTTTTCCTAGCTGTATTTGCAATGCACAATAGCCCCCAAACCATCACACATCTCATATATATTTTAAACCATAATGTGAATGGAAAATGTTACATTACTATCAAAAGGTTGCTATATGCTTCAGAGAGCATTATCTGCCCGGATTCACACTGTCCTGCTTTAGAGGGCAGGATTGGTCACAATGACTGTATAGGGTCCCTTTTGTTTCATGATTCCAGAGCTGTTGAATTTGCTTCAGCCTCCATCCCTTGCCACTGAACTGTACTGTAGAATCTGAACTTTCATTACAGTTCTCAAGTATACTTTTCATCTCTAGCTTTATGGCGGTGAGGAGAATCTTGAAAACATGAACCAGGTATAAATCAAAGTGTCATCTCCTTTGAGCTGTATTCAGCCTGAAGCAATAGCTCTAAGAGGTGTGAACTGCCCCATTCATCCCAATGAGAATTAACTATGAAACCTTAAAGGTGACAGTTTAAATGTCAATATTTTTAACTATTTCACTATTGATTATTTCAGCAGAAAGATATAGTTTATGTGACTAAACCCCAAACCCAAACTACCCAAAACCCAAACTGCCAAGATACCAAACCCTCCCTCCCACTCATAACTCCTACAATGAAATTATGTGTTGTCTCTACAAGAATCTGCATAAAGTTGCCAATTTTGGTTGAATATATTTCTGGAGGTTTCATCACATCACATAATCTTTAATTTAAGATTAATCTTTAATTCCTGTAGACTCCAGAATAATCCTGGAGAGTTGACAACCCTAAATCTGCAGCATATAAAAAATGAAAACATGGAAACAGCATAACATAAATTAAATGTAATAACAAAATAAATAAACCAGGCCAAGGTATTATTCATTCTCATATTTAATTCAGTAAATTCCTCTTCTTAATTTAAAGGAAGCAGTTGCAGAATTTCCAGTCTTACCCCTTCGAAGTAGCATAGAATCCAGGGACCCTCTGGCAGAATGCGGGTCCAGCTGATCACAGAATACACTGTGTCTTGATAATAAGCAAACAGATTGGTGCTAAGATAAGTTATTTATCATCCTACCCTTTAACGTGCAAATGCAATTATTTATAAGAGTAAGATGCTGACCTAGGACGCACTCCATTCAGGTGCTTAGCTGCCTTAGCTCTTGAAGCAGTTAGCATCTTTCAGGATCAGGCCCTCTCTCACTTCTTTTTCCTTGTGGATTAGGATTTGTCCACCTTTGAAAATTATTTCGGACTAAAGTAGGGGGCAAATTCAAAGCATGACTGTTATTTTGATATAGCACCCCATGTAGACACTCAAACGCATGCCTTTTTTCCAGATTGGCTTAGACCACTTCCAAAGCTAGTCCAGTTAAATCCTCTAGACAAGCCCCTAGTCCTTTGGGGCCTAATCCTTGAAGGTGCTGAGCACCCCCTGAGAAATGCTGAGCACCTGAATCTCCCATTGAATACTGTGGGAGCTGAGGAACTCAGTTGCTTTCAGAAGGTGCTCAGCCCAGCACAGCACAAGACTGGGCTCCTGTGATTATTTGCAGAGAGAGGGTTTAGCACTAAACTCCCAGGAATACTTTTTAGGGTCAGAAAGACATAATGCTAATAGCACTGATAAGTTTGGGTTTAGTTAGTTTTCAGAGGGAAACAGTTGAAGGGGAAGAGCTTGTTGAAATCTAAGTGTCTGGTTTACGAAATTTTTGCTGTTGCTGCTGGAACTAGTCAGCATTATATAGTTCCTTGATCACCAGGGACTTTACATTCTATCTTTGGCTATTTGTGCCCCAACAATAACTCTTACTGCTAGTTCCATGATATCTACTATTTGTAAGAAACAGTAAACGTGTCTGAAAATCACTATATAAATGATTTTAAAGCAAGGAGACAGATAGGGAAGGGGGTTGCAAAAAGGCATTGGGAGATTAAATAAATCCAAACAGGGAGAAAACCAAATATTTAAAATAAAGCCAAACTGAAAGATACAAATACATATATTTTTATTTTGGATCTGTTTGAAGGTTGTATTTGGTGGTATCCCTATTGCTTATTATTTTCATGCTTTAGGTTTCTATCTCCTTTTGTCAAAGCTTGTTAAAACCTTATTTGCCTTTCAGTACCCCTTTCTGCCTAAACCTTTAATGGTAAATCACATGGAAGTAAGGTAAATGGGTTACAAAAAACCCACATAAAAAGCCACTGTAGTGCCACAGTTGTAGAGATACATATTGATTGGCTTGTTTTTATTCAGACTTGATAGGGGATGATGTGAAATAAGATGGAATCTCTTTCTTAAATAGCAAACTGCAGTGAAGCTGCTGGGTAAATTCTAAAGATTCTCTAGCAGAAAGAAGACAACTAGACTAGAAAGAAATATTTGGCATGAAAGATTTTTTTTTTTTTAAAAAAAGCCTTTTCTCTTTAAGGCCTCAATCGAAAGGGAAGCCTTCTACTAACTCCAATAGGAATCCTTCTATCGGCTCTGCTTTTCTGGTCCAAAGGAAAAGCAAGGAGAATTTGGTCTTTGACTACTTTGATGGCTGCAGGGTAAGTGATATAATCAAGTACACAAGAGTTTGATCCACAGGATTTTACTTTATGCTTATTAAAGCAACAAGTTGGTGCTGAAATATTTCAAACATACCCATTGTTCAAGCATAAAAAGAGAGAGAGGGAGGCAGGGCAACATTCAGATTTTGCTCCTTCCTCTACACACACAGTCCTCTCTCATCAATCACTTCCTGACAGCAGAGTACTCTAAATTCCTGGACACTACCCTATATCCAAACATACAATACTACCTCCCCTCACCCTACTCTATTGGGAAGCGATCTTTTGTAATATTCCTTTTGAGATAGCAAAATTAAACATGAATACCATAAATTGCAGACATATTTAACATTCTATTCCATTGTCTTAAAAAGTCTATCACATCATATATATAACTTGACACCATCTCTTTTTTTTGTTTTTTCAATTAACTCTTAGCTTGCTTGAGAACTAAGATATTTTCCTCTGGGTTTGGGAGAGTTATTCTTTCATGCCTTAGTGTTGTACAAAGTCTTGTGTATACCTTGATGTTGGAACAAATGCAAGTCTTTCTTATGATAACAGAAAACTGTTATGCACTTTTATTTCTTGTGGTTGTCTCATGTTTTGAGAGTCTGTTCCAATATCCGTCAGTTGCTTGTTGGCCTGTGTTTCTTCCTGATCAAATTTCAGCAGAGTGGTTATTCTATCTTCCTCTAAATCCGTATTTTGTGTTCACAGGATGTGAATGTATTTGTGGTTTTGGTGAAATATAGGCCAATCCACTGCTATATTATATGAATTAGGATTTATCTGTTCAACGCATGCAACTTGCTTCCAAGTGTATGATTTGTCCTCGGGAAATAATTTCATCCTGACACAGACTCAAGCTGTAGTTCTGGAAGGACTTTTGCTAGTCTGTCACAGTAGGCTTTTGCTTCTGCATGTCTCTCTTTCTTCTTGTCTGGTATTCTTTCCACCACAACATGTCTTGAAATTAATCATTGCACCAGGTTGCTATTAAGGCCTTCTATTTAAGAATGAATTGTCATATATTTTGTTTGCTTTTTGCAGATTTCTTTAATAGAGTCTTAGCAATTTCAACTGCCAATTTGGCTTAGCCATTTGACTGCATGTGGTGTGGTGATGATGTATTGTAAATACACAATACACTTGGTAAATAGCACAACTCAATGCACATAAACTGGGGTTTGTTGTCTGATTCTACACAGTGTGGGATACCATGCTTGCTGAACTCTTTCATTGCATTGACTGTAATGGTCACTTTGATAGAGTCTGACAGTTCCTCTGGCTCCCAGAAGTCTGAGTGGTAGACTGAAATAAGGAGGCAGTTTGTGTTTTGCAGTGAAAAGGTCCATTCCTAGTTTGTTCCAAGGTCTTTAGAGATGCCAGGTGTTTTCATTGTCTCCTTTTTGTTGCTTGGCCTGCATTTCTCTGAAGGTGTCACAATGGCTCACTGTGTCATGATCAGTGAAAATGGAGTCAGAGGACCCCTATTCCCTGAAGGGACTGGTATTGGTGGAACACCAGGAAAACAGGAAATGTGAGGAGCTGGGCTGGAAGCAATTCAGCCACAAGGATGGAGCAGTGCACAATGTTTAATAAAGTTCTGCTTGTTTAGCTTAACCCGCTTTCAGCTTCACTCTTTGCTAATGAAACACAGTGCCAGCGTCTGAGCTGTGAGTTCTTGCATTGCAGCAGCTGGTAGTGTGAACCTCCTCCCAAAGCCCTGGATTTTTCAAACACGAACCTAGCCCAGCATTGGACCTAGTGGAAGGAGGAGTCCCAGCTAAACACGGACATGACCATGCATGTTATTTTACCTTACAGCAGAGAGGAGTCTGCGCTACTCTGAAGCTCTGTGCTGCCTCAAGGCTAGGAACCTAGGAACCTCTTGCACCCCAAAGCAGAATGAAACTGTGGAGCAAGATGAGGAGGAGAAAGTCATATGTTACCACCTTATGCACAGTTTGGGGACCTGACAGATGCCCTAATTCAGGACAGAATAGACATGCCATTCCAGTGGATGTGAAAGGGGTACATCATGATACATTTTCTGCCCAAGTTCGGTCCACACCTGTCTGTAGAAGCAGTGCTCATACATCAACGCACAAGACAGGATGTTGTATGGTACTGGGCAGGTTCCCAACACTAAGAATTTGACACAGTGAGACAAATGATAACAGATGCCCCTGTCCTGAATATTATCGGCCAGGAGAACCACTGATACTGCCATGTGATGCATCAGAGAAAAGATTGGGCACAGCTGTTTGCAGGAGCAGCTGGTCACTTATGCCAGCAAAACTCTGCCAGAGATCTGAGCAGAGGTACACCAAATAGAAAGAGAGCTGAGATTTGGAGTGGAGCAATACCATCAGTGCACCTATGGTTACCCAGTAATAGTGCAATGAGACCACAAACCCCTAGAGAAAATCATGCTCCAAAGAGATTGCAGTGCATGTTGATGTGACACCAGCATTACTACATAGAAATCAGATATTACCCAGGATGACTACCAGTGTTACTGGGCATATATACCCAGTATCCGTGAGGTGGGGGAAGGAGATCAGGATACTGAATCCACTAATATGCAGCACTATCTCCAGTTTCAGCGGCGAAGCTGGTTGTAATCAAAGAGGCTACAGAAAAAGACATCAAACTACAAGCAGTCAAGACAGCAATACTAGCAGGGTGACCGGAAGACAAAAGCCAAGTTCTGGTAGGAGTAGAACCATATTTTCAAATGAAGGATGAGCTGAGTGTACAGCAGGGGTCGGCAACCTTTCCGAAGTAGTGTGCTGAGTCTTCATTTATTCACTCTAATTTAAGGTTTTGCGTGCCAGCAATATATTTTAATGTTTGTAGAAGGTCTATTTCTATAATTCTATAATATATAACTAAACTATTGTTGTATGTAAAGTAAATGAGGTTTTTAAAATGTTTAAGAAGCTTCATTTAAAATTAAATTAAAATGCAGAGCCCCTCAGACCAGTGGCCAGGACCCAGGCAGTGTGAATATTGCTGAAAATCAGCTCGCGTGCCGCCTTCGGCACTCACGCCATAGGTTGCCTACCCTTGGTGTACAGGATGGAATCATATTTTGAAGACAGAGAGTAGTTATCCCCACCTCCTTATGTATGGATGTAATTCAAGGCCTCAATCCCAGGTATGGGTGGGCTCAAGTGTGTGTTTACTGGCAGGGAATGAATAAATAACTCCATTTCTTAATAGAAAGGTGTGACACCTGCTGGTCACACGATAAATGCTAGCAGCAAAAGACTCTTACCATATGAACAGCTCACCCAACTATGGGACGAGGTGGGAGTGGACTTACTTATCTTTAATGAAAAGCAACACTTGATTACAGTGAACTACTAATCAAATTATTGGTAAGACATTGCCCTACTTGATACAAGAAGCAAGTCAATGATTGGCAAACTGAAGGCCTACTTTGTGAGATATGGCTGACAAATGTTGCCCATTTCTAGTTGTAACTCCCATAATTTTGAGAGATTCTTATCCTAAATAGAACAAACTTTTCTATTTTAATTTCCAAATTAAAAACAGACTTACAATTTTGTTCAAAACTACTTGATGGTGTCTAAAAATTAAATACTTCCAACCAGATTTTCAATAGTTTCTATTTAGGTGTCTAAATGAAGGAAGCAGCTTTTTTCAAAAGGGCTGACAACAATTATCCATCAAAACTGTTTTTCAGTGGAAAATTGTGTATTCAACTAAATAATTTTTTGGGGAATGTGTGAGAGAAAAAACTAAACGTGTGTGTATGTGAGAGAGAGAGAGAGGTCAAAATTCCATGGATAATTTTGATTTGTCGAAAAATGGTATCTCCCAAAACAAAAATTAATAAAATAATTTGTGTCTGAAAACCAAAATATTTTGATGAGGATAGATATGCTGCTGTGGTGCCTCATGGAAGCTATAGTTCAGTTGCCATATGTCCCCATTTTCCTCTATGGGGCAGGTAGGCTCCCTAACTGTACTTAAGTTTCCATGATGAACCTGGTCACTGGACTCCCATGATGCACCTCCTCCCCTCCTGAAGAGAGGACTCCATCATAGGAGATGTAGTTTGACCAGGGAGCTCAGCCTATATAGGAGTATAGGAATAGAGGCAGTCACCTATAACTCCCATGAGGTACCAAGGCAGCATCTCCAAATAGAACTTTTTGGTTTTTCACCAAATAGTCAAAATTTTCCATGGGAGAAACAAATTCTGACCAGCTCTGCTCAGTACCCAACAGTTTCCAAGGAGACCAATGAGAGCTTCTAGGGGCTGAGTTCTCAGAAAAAAATCTGCCCACCTCATTAAGGGCCCTAAATGGCAGTTGAGCTCTTGAAAATCTAGCCCCATGTATGGGTGCTGGGCACAGCTAGAAATCTGGCCATGGAGAGATAAGTTTACCTACCAACTTCAAAAGACTGACAGCATTGTAAAGACTTAGACAGACTGCAGTATTGGAAGATGTAAAGAGAGTCTCCCATAGCATTTTACCAATGAGCTCCCTTGTTCCTTTCATCTAACAGTACCATCCTCTACAGGCATGGATGGTGCTGTGTTGCAAAATAGCTCTGTGTTGGGCTGACTGTAAATCATACTATGGAATTTGGGCGGTTATCCAATGCAGGATGAAATGAAACCATTCTCCACATAAACAGCTCAGTAATTTTTCCTGCCTGTTACATTGGTGCTAAATATAACACCTACTGGTGAGCTCTGCAGATTTGAAGTGGAGATCCTCTTGAGGTCCCATATTTATTCATTTAAATTAAAGAATTTTTTTTATTTGTGCCCTCTGTTAGTCCCAGAAGCATAACACATATACTCCCGCCTACACCCACACTCATACAATTTTTTTTAACAGAAAAATTGAAAACCATGATTTATCTTCTATTTGAAAAAAAACATCTGCAGAATAAAATGAGCCTCTTGATGCCGGAATTGTCATCAGTGATGACTTTGACAAAATGAGCAATACATAATTTGCTAGCTCCCTTGCGAAGCTGAAACAGATTGTTGAATAAAACACTGGAGGAGATGCATATGGGGTGAGGAGACCAGCTTTGAATATGAACACATGCAGGTGGTGGTTTAGTAGTCCTTCTAAGAAGCAGGACATCCCTAATTTGGAAGGTCATTTGCATTTGAAAATGTTCAATGCTAAATAGTGATGTATTCCCCACAGCATAGCAGGGCTGATATTGCCAAAACCAGAGCTATTTCTGTTCCACAGTAACTTGAACAAACCAGACAGCCCAAGGCAAAGCAGAGAGTGGTTTACACTCCAACAAACCTGCCATTAATAGTGGGTTTGCAGAATACAGATTAGTAATATATGAAAAAGTGCTCTTTAAAAATAAATAAATAAATAAATAACTTGTCCTCTCCCTTATAGTTAGTGATGGATTTTAGCAATGAAAGTGCTCTGACTGCCAGGTAGTACATAACAGGCATTCTACAATCATCCTTCAAAAAATATTTGTATGGCTTTCAAATCTTCAATGTAGCAACTGGAGGCAGTTCTGAAAGTGATCAGTACACAGCCAACCATCTGACAGAAAAGGTACTACCACATACATATATACCCTTCTCTCTCTCATAATTCTAGGGTCATATGTGTGAGTCTGTGCACGTATATAAATATATATATTCTGAGATTGTTTCAGCAATTTACCCATGTCTACATTGTTTGTTTTTGTTTGTTTGTTTGTTTGTTTGTTTAAGATTCCTAAGTGGCATTTAAAGAAATTCTGACTTTCTTTTTCCTATGAAGATACACTATTTTAAGCAAGACAGGTGTTCGGTCCATTTGACTGTATTTCATTCCATAGCATATGTGCTCTGTACATGTGATTTATGAAATTAGTTTGAATATTCCTCCCATTGTTCTACATATTACGCAATGTTTCTCTAAGGCTCTCATCCTGCAATGGGCTCTGCTCAAGCAAATCTGGATTCATGGCCGGATTCTCAGTTCTGTAAGGTGTGGAGCACCTTATTAGAAGAGCTGACTACCTTAAACTCCCATTCAATTAAATTAGATTGTGAGCTCTTTTGGGCAAGAACTGTTCTTCTAGTCTGTATTTTGACAAAGCACAGTGTAATGGGGCCCCAGTCCTGAATGGGGGCTTTAGGCACTGCTGCAATACAAATAAATAATGATAATGATGTAGGTGGAAATTGAAGGCATTCAGCATCTAAGGGCCCTCACCACCTTTAAGATCAGGGTCTATAAGGGCCCTCACCACCTTTAGAATCAGGGTCTATATCTTGCCAGTTCAGTTAGCCAGACTTCTCTTTTGCACTCTCGTTGACATGTGAAAAGGAAATGTGATCCAATACCCCAATGAAATCTCATTCCAATTTGTTAATTACCTTTGATCAGATTTCTTCCATTCCATCCTGGTTAATAGTATAGACTGGGGGAAATAATAGTCAGATCTGTTATCCCAGCAATTATTGGGAAATGAAAGTGACAGTTTGCTTACTTGCCTAAAAGATCAAATGGTAAAACCCTAATTTCAGCCACTTGGCACTAGATTATGTATATTGAATCTGGCAGGCACACTGTATGTAATGTCCAAGCTAAAATGACCCCAGGCTTTCATGGACTAATGCACAGTATCCTCAAAATTGCAATGCATACTGACTGAATGTTTTCATTTTTTTCATTGCAGCCTATAAGTAGCTTGCTGAAAGCCATATATATATAATTAGAAATTCAAAGCATGTGGGCTAATGAATGTGTCAGTACGTAGTACAAAGTATAACCTGGTGTGTCTTGACACTGAGTGTTTAATAGTCCATCCTAAGAGACAATCGAAAACTACAGTAATTGAGGAAGAAAGAATATTTGACTCTTGAGTATGACTTTTTATGAATACAGTATAGTTCATAGTACACTGGGGAATCTTTTAAATGCAGAGACTTAGTGTACAGTAAGTTGACTCCTTTGACAAACGATTATTTTACCACATACTCAGTTAGGAAACTTCTACAACACAGATGAACAAAGACAATAAAATTAGAGAGTAATTTCATTTGCTCATTTTTGTGTGTGTTCTGTTTCCCCCTTTCTGTGTACCCATTCCCCATTTTGCATTTAAAGAGCCTGAGTCAATTCTGCTGGGAGGATCAGCTTGCCAAGATCACCATAATCAGATTTCCACCTGAATAATGAGATCATCGCTCTGGAATCATATACCTACTCTATGCTGATTTAAGCTCCGGACCAAAGTACATGTAAGTGTGCTACTGAAATAGTGTTACTTCTTTAGGGCTTGAGCCTATAACCCCCCATCAACGTCCCCCCCTCCCAATCCCTTATTCATGGAAAAAGTCCTTATTTCCATTGTCAACAATAATAATGTCACGGCAAACCTGGTGGCAGAACTTTGTGACTTTGTCCTCATCCATAACTATTTCACATTTGGGGACAATGTATACCTTCAAATCAGCGGCACTGCTATGGGTACCCGCATGGCCCCACAGTATGCCAACATTTTTATGGCTGACTTAGAACAGTGCTTCCTCAGCTCTTATCCCCTAATGCCCCTGCTCTACTTGTGCTACATTGATGACATCTTCATCATCTGGACCCATGGAAAAGAAGCCCTTGAGGAATTCCACCATGATTTCAACAATTTCCACCCCACCATCAACCTCAGCCTGGACCAGTCCGCACAAGAGATCCACTTCCTGGACACTACAGTGCAAATAAGTGACGATCACATAAACACCACCCTATACCAGAAACCTACTGATCACTATACTTAACTATATGCCTCCAGCTTTCATCCAGACCACATCACACGATCCATTGTCTACAGCCAAGCTCTACAGTACAATCGGATTTGCTCCAACCCCTCAGAAAGAGACAAACACCTACAAGATCTCTGTAAAGTGTTCTTACAACTACAATACCCACCTGCTGAAGTGAAGAAACAAATTGACAGAGCCAGAAGAGTATCCAGCAGTCACCTACTACAGAACAGACCCAACAAAGAAAGTAACAGAACACCACCAGCTGTCACCTTCAGCCCCCTACTAAAACCTCTCCAGTGCATCATCAAGGATCTACAACCTATCCTAAAGGACGATCCATCACTCTCACAGATCTTGGGAGACAGGTCAGTCCTCACTTACACACAGCCCCCCAACCTAAAGCAAATACTTACCAGCAAGCACAGACCACACAACAAAAACACAAACCCAGGAACCAATCCTTGCAACAAAGCCCATTGCCAACTCTGTCCACATATCTATTCAGGGGACACCATCATAAGACCTATTCATATCAGTCATACTATCAGATGCTCATTCACCTGCACATCTACCAATGCAATATATGCCATCATGTGCCAGCAATGTCCCTCTGCCATGTACATTGGTGAAACCAGACAGTCTGTACATAAAAGAATAAATGGAGACAAATCAGACGTCAAGAATTATAACACGCAAAAACCAGTTGGAGAACACTTCAATCTCCCTGGTCACTCGATTACAGACCTAAAAGTCACAATATTACAACAAAAAAACTTAAAAAACAGACTCCAACGAGAGACTGCTAAATTGGAATTAATTTGCAAAATGGACACCATTAAATTAGGTTTGAATAAAGACTGGGAGTGGATGGGTCATTACACAAAGGAAAACTATTTCCCCATGTTTATTCCTCCCCATACTGTTCCTCACACCTTCTTGTCAACTGCTGCAAATGGACCATTTTGATAACCACTACAAAAAGTTTTTTTCTCTCCTGCTTGTAATAGCTCACCTTAACTGATTACTGTAGTTAGAGTGTGTATGGTAACATCCATTGTTTCATGTTGTCTGTGTATATATATATATATATCTTCCTACTGTATTTTCCACTGCATGCATCCGATGAAGTGGGCTATAGCCCACGAAAGCTTATGCTCACATAAATTTGTTAGTCTCTAAGGTGCCACAAGTACTCCTGTTCTTTTAACAATGCAATTGTAATTCTAAGCCCCTTGGGACAGGGACAATATTTACTTTAAAAGGACCATGCAAACATATAGTACTATATAAATGACAAACAATACAAACCTTTACCTCTACAATAAATTTAACTCTAAATCCATTAAAGCAGGTTCTCCATAGAATTATGGCTTATCTGTGCTATTTTAAGCTTTTAACAATGTATTTCCTTTTTTAACCAAAGGATTCACAAGGCTGCACAAACATAGCTAAAGAAAGTTCTCTGAAGATTATCTTGTATGGAAATCATGGTACACTCCATTAATTACCCTCTCCGAGGAAAAGAAGGGTGAAATTTGTTATAGAATCAGTCCACAAGACAGAAAGTCCCAAGCATCCATTATATAATTTACTCCTGACATAGCACATTAAAATCTAAGAAAGGAAGACCATTTTACTGTTAAGTCAGCAAAATGCCACAGAGCTAAAAACTCCAGCATGCATCCCACTGCCATTTGTTCAGTGAATAACTACTCTAACAATCACATTGGTATTAAAGTTACCAGAATTTTATAGTCTAGTATAGTATAGTACTTTCATTTCATCCAGTCATATATGCATTTTAGTTGTTCTAGAAGGATTTTTAGGGTATGAGTCTTTAGTTGAAATATTCAAATTCCCATTTTATAGCTTCATGTCTTTGGCACATTGATACAATCAATTTTCTTGCCTGGTACCTATTTCTACATTCATTTGCCAGTCAGGCCCATGAACATAATGAGCCAAGAACTTAATGGTATTAATCGTGGGCTAGATTTTGACCTTAGGCACAGCCTTGAGTACTGTCCTGGGAGTAGCTTTGGGGAATGTTCCTCCTTTACGTCCTCCTTGTTTGTGGCAGGTAGTAATTTACACCCCTCACTCCCCCACACCCTCACTGGATAAGCTACTCTAAACAGTGAGTAGAGGGTGGAATCAAGGCTCTGCTAATTCACCGTCCATTCCTGGTCCCTCCCCACTCTCCTGTTCCAGAGAAGGAGGGAGTGAGCTTGTAGCATCAATTTTTCCTAAACACTTGGACTCAAGGTCCAGGTAAATGCTTAAAGGGGAGGTTGTTTTTCTCTATTACTCTCTTGCATGGCTGCATAGTCCAAGTCATAGTCTAGCACTACATGAGTAAGAAGAACAGGATTTGGCCCACTATGTAGTATTGATTTCATATCTGAAATAGACTTTAATGGGTGACTATAGCCTGCAGCAGCAAGGGAATGATGTAATAGGACTTTGGCATTTTTATGCACTACCCAAAAAAATGCAAGGTGCTAGGGCTGGCCAGAAAACTAGATTTCCATTTGGCGAAAAACAAAATGTGAAGTACTTCAATGCTTTCATTCTGTTCAGCTTAGCAAAGAGACAGAGGCCTATAAAATCATGAATGGTGTGGAGAAAGTGAATGAGGAAATGTTATTGACCTCTTCACATAATACAAGAATCAAGAGTCACCCATGAAATTAAGTATCAGAGGGGTAGCCATGTTAGTCTGGATCTGTAAAAGCAGCAAAGAATCCTGTGGCACCTTATAGACTAACAGATGTTTTGGAGCATGAGCTTTCATGGGTGAATACCCACTTCGTTGCACGCTTTGCTGCTTCCATGAAATTAATTGGCAAAAGGTTTAAAACAAACATAAGGAAGCACTTCTTCATACAAGGAACCATCAATCTATGGAACTCATTGCTAGGGATGCTGTGAAGGCAAAAGTATAACTGTGTTCAAAAAAGAATTATAAAAGTTCGTAGAGGATAGGTCCACCAATGGCTATTAGCAAAGATGGTCAGGGACACAAGCCAATGCTCTGGGTATCCCTAAACCTCCAGGTGTCAGAAGCTGAGACTGATTTATCACTTAATAATAGTTCTGTTCTATGCATTCCATTTGAAGCATCTGGTACCAGCCACCATTTGCCCATTAGAAGCTCTAGGCTGTTCCAAACTTTCAGCCAACACAAAGCCTGGTTCTTCCTGGAAAGACATGACTGTTACAATCATTCAGGTTCAGGATACATGTGAAAAAGCTTGGTTGGAGACTGCAAGTATATAAAAGGCATTTTAGAACTAGCAACTTTGTTTCTGGTACGAGGAAGTGCATCAGCAAGACTGCCTACTCTAGCGCAAAATGGCCACTGCTCTCCTGTACCCACCTACATACCTCCAGTCTGATGTCTTCAAAAAATTCATAGTATGAACCAGGAATAAAGGTATCACCTTGACATCTGTGATTTATACTCAAAATAAACAGGAGTGTTTCCCCTGGAAGTAATCAAGGCCAGTCAGTGAAAAATGTCCTGGAGATCTTTTGACTTATGGAACCTGTCCAAGAAAATGACCACAGATAACAATTCACCGTTTGTGATACAGAAGGCTATAACAGATTCACAGTAAAGTAAGTCATATGGAAGTCAGTGGAGTATGTTCTACTGAGGCTAATATCAGAGTTCTAGTCTACTTCACTCAAGATCTTTATGCTGAGTTGACATTGCAGGAAATTGCCCTGTGCAATTGGGCATCTGCTATGACTCAGTAAAGGTGACTAGAACAATATAAACTGTTCTTGTAAATCTGCAAAAATCACAATACGATTGGTGTATTCCGTGAGCATGACACATTGTATTGATTGATTTACTTCATTACCCAACTAGAGCTGGGCAAGATTTTGTGAATGAATAGTTTATTTGACAAAAAATACAGTTTCAGTCAATCCAAAACTATTCTCAAATTTGACACAAATTGTTACGAACAGTCACAAACAGCCAAAAGAAAAGGAGAATGTGGTGCTGCTGAAGCTCCCCATTCTCCAATTTAACTTTTAGCTGAGTGGTTGGAGCACCCATGAGGAATCGGGGAAAATGAGGCCTGAATCCCTGCTCTGGAACAGAATCGAAATGCATTTCTTCAATTCATTGACAATTCCAAAAAAAATTCAGATTTGGTTGGATCCAAACCAAAACTGTTTAAAAAGTTTTTAAACTGCCATTTACCCAAAAGTGATTTATTAACTCATCTTTATTCCCAGTCTTTAAAATGCTGTCAAGCATAGCTGCACTGGGCACACTCCTTCCATTTAGACCAGGACAGCTTCCAGAAATTCAGATATCATGGCTTTTTGTGTGCAGATCTTCCACCTCCCCAGAAGTCATCTCAGCCTTGCTCCTTGCCATTATATTTTATAAATAATTATTAAATAAATAATATTTAATAAACATTTGTATTGGGAGGAGAGACAAAGGAGAAGACTATAATATTGGCCATGTTATTTGCCTAAAAGCAAATACTACATAATAAGTGAATATTAGTATGCTACAGTGCCATTATACAAAATTAGTGTCCATATAAACATGTTAAAATTGGCAGCTGTTTTATGTCTGTCATTCAGCGTTGCCATCTAAAATCATCCCATAGTGGGGAGATATTATGCTGTAGAAACTTTGCTGAAAGCCATTTCCAAGTGAAAACAAAAGAAATGTTGTGTAATGCAACTGTGCAGTTACAACAGCGCAGAACAAACAGAGACTTCAACATTCTCCAACGTATCATAGGTTCTGTGCTCTGTGTTCTGTGTCATAGTCAGTTACTCGCCACTGGCTTTCCTTGACCTCTCCTGGCTTTTAAGAGAAAAAGGCTTGCAAAACCAATTAACAACCTAACCAGGATAACCCCAAAGTAAGTGTACACATCCACAGCTGACACACTGTCTCTTGTGAGCTGCCCAACAGGCTGTGTCTCAGCCTCATGTTCTAAAATCCAACTTTGTCCTTGGCCCAAAAGGAATTTTTCAGAAACCACTGTCCTTATCAATTACATTGGAAAGCTGTCATGTCCAGGTTATAAATGAGGGGTGGGCGGGAGGGAGGCTTATTTTTTGTCATGTCAGCTTTACTGTTCTGAGTACTTTAAAAGCTTTTTATAGTTCTTGCCTTTTTCCAAGCTTCATTTTAGGTTGTTGTCTGCTGAAAATATAAAAATTAAAAATATATCTTTTTAGTTTTAAAAAGGGCCTAATTGGCTGGTTTAATTCAAAATCAAACACCTTTTATAATTGCTTTACATATGCATAAAAGTTCCCCGCTAGCTGTGCCAGTGAAGCTTGCGCTTTATCTGCATCATCTGCTGCTTTTGAGATCAGAGGGTTTCCAGCTCAAACCACGTACTGTCTTTCTCAGTATCACTCTCGATGTATATTACTATTTTCTCTTTCGTATAATCTAACAATCTTCTAAAGATGTTATAGTTGTTCCTTAAGCAACTACTTTATCTGGAAAAACCCTGTGAGAAGATGGGGGGAGAAAGGAAATATCTTCCCTGTTTTGAAACCATGTTTCATGGTATTCTGTGGATTTATATTTCTCATGGTTCTCTGTCTCCATCTATCCTATAGGGCCACCATGACTGTAGTATCTGAGCACCTTATAGTCTTTAATGCATTTATGCTCAAAACATCCCACTGAGGTAGGGAAATGATACTATGCGTTATATATTACTCCGAGTGATGTTCAAAGAGTATGTGCTAATATTACTCTATGGTTCCAGGTGTAAATATCTAGGAACTTCCTATATTTTTGGCTCTTTCTTTGGTAGATAAAATTACTTATGAACATTTTAGGCCTAGGTGACCTATGCAGCTGCAGAGAGCAATGCCCATGTAGGTGACCCACAACACACACATACACACCCAACTCAGCATCTTGAATTCCTTCTCCTCAGCTTTCTTTACCTACTGCAGTACCAAGGGGTCTCAGTCAAGACTGGATTCCCTAACTCTCTCTCTCTCTCTCCATATGGAAAACAAGATTTTGGCTCCACCTGTTGTCTTCTAGGTTGATATAGGGGCTTAGGTCACAGAAACCAAGAAGGGGTCGCCACAGCCAGAGAGGTCACAAGTGGGCAGTAGATAGCCTGAAGATTGTCCGGATACCCAGATATAGTTGATCTTGGGCCCAGATTATGGCCTTGTAAATGGTGTTAAGAGCTACCAGAAAAAGCCATTTGCAGTACACAAGAAGTGTTATTGATCTTACAAAACCCAGGAACTAGGTACCTATTTTTGAGCATCTTTCCCAGTATCTTATGTATTAACTAATTATGTACATACAGACGTAGAGCACTCCTGCAACAAATGACATCAGCTGATTTTCATTGCTGTGAAGGACAAGCTGCAACAGTGGTTGTGGAAGCACAACAATTCCTCACACAGCCCCTTTTAATCCTGTCAGTTTTTGCAGTAACTGTTCTGGCAACTATTGGAAACCACAGTATGGAAAGTGGATTGTGTGAAGTATCATTCCATATTCTTTATGAAAATATGCTTATGAAATGAACATGACATAACTAAGATATACTTTATGCAAGATGGCTCATGTGAGATATCATTGGAAAGGTTATGATTTACTGAATGCAATTATCTGATTTGTAAGCCTGTATACTTTCTGTATCTAAAGTTAGGAATATTGGCTATGTATCTGTATGTCAACTATGGTACTTGGGGTGACACCACTGCTAACACTTCAGGTACAACAATGGAAAAGCCAGATAGGGCAGATGGCCCATCAGCGAGGACAATGCACTGTGAAAAGCTTGGCCTTCCTGTGGACTCTCCATACTGCCACTGACTCATGGATGCTGTGATCCTACACAGTTAGGTGGTCTTGTCATCCGACATTAAAACATTACCTGGGACTTCTTGCAACTTTCCACTGTGAGGGAAGGGGGATCAAGTTTGGGAAACAAACGTTTCCTGCCTTATGTAAATCCTATTTCACATTGGGGAGGAAGGCAACCAGGACTCCTCTCCATGGCTTGTCTGACCAAGAAGAAAGACTGCGGAAGGGAAGGGAAGGCTAGGGGGGAGTCCAGACTGAAACATGGGTCTAGTCTGAAAAGGAATAAAACTGTAGCTTTGAACCACAGAAACTTTGAAAACTGCCTGCAACAATATCTAGGGTGAGAAGCACTATTTGCAACCAATTTCTTTAGTGAAACTAGCTTAGTTTGCATGTTTGATTTCATTTGTTAGTAATCTGATTTGTTCTGTTTGTTACCCCTTTTACCACTTAATATCTACCTTTTATAGTTAATAACATTTGTTTTGTTTCTTTTTAAATCCCGTTTCTGTAATTTCTAACTGGTTAGGGGGAGGGAATAAGTGTGTACATCTCTCTCCACATTGAGGGAGCAGGCAAATTTCATAATATATCTTTGGGTCTGCACTCCAAGAGAGATGGACATCTGAGTGCTGGAGCAAGTCCCTTAAGCTGAGTCTTCCCAGAGCTGATCTGCAGCTGGGTGTGGCCATGCCTGTGTGTGTGTGTTAGAGCAGGTTTTAAGAGCCTGGCTCAGGTTAAAGGGAGCCCAAGCTGGCAGGACAGGTAGACTCAGTGGTATCTCAGCACATCAGGTGGCTTCCCAAGGGGTCCAACCCATCACAGAGTGGTGGGGAATAGTACTCATGCATGCCTATTTTCTGACCTTACTCAAACAATTGTTCTGATTATGCTTCCCTCTGAAAAGGGGCTGCAGGGTGGCTCTAGAGTCTTGAGGTGAATATGGAGTTACAATTACTCCACTTTCTGTCAGGAAATGTGCCCAGAAGCACAGGAGAATTGTAGGCACTTAGTATATCTCAGTATTGAATTGTCCCCTATATTGTTTGTTGGTTATATTCAGTGTGTGGAATAGAGCTAGGAAATTATTGCCATAAATCATTTTTAGTTGTAAGTCCTGAATATTTTCTAAGTGCATGGAACAGGCTTCACACTTGTATGTGAATGAGTTGTTCTTTGAATAAAGCAAAAGGGGATTGCTGTAATCTAATGATTCTCAACATTTTTGGCCTAGAACAGTGGTTCTCAACCAGGAGTCCGGGGCCCCCTGGGGGACGAAATCAGAGCAGGGCTAGCATTAGACTTGTTGGTACCTAGGGCAGAAATCCAAAGCCCGAGCTCCACCGCCTGGGGCTGAAAGCCGAAGCCTGAGCAACTTGGCTTCGCAGGGTCCCCTGTCATATGGGGCCCCGGGCAATTCCCCTGCTTGCTACCCCCTAATGCCAGCCCTGGCTTTTAATCTACTGCATATGCATAAAGACCGTTGTTGTGACACAGCTGGGCCATGGAATTTTTATAGCATGTTGGGAGGAAAGGGGCTCAGAAAGAAAAAGATTGATAACCCGTGGCTTAGAACCCACAAAATGGTGTCTCCCCTCTTTGCCTCCCTTCCATCAAAAAAGAAAGCGGAGATGGGGAGCTGTTTTGAAGGGTTCTCTTTGGATCTTATAGACCTGGATATTTTAGTGCTCCCTGCTGATGTGTTCGTTCACCAGGCTCTGCCCTCACTTCTGGGTCATGCCCCACTGGTGCAGCAGTGCTGTTCAAGCCCACTGTTGTGATTCAGCACTTAGTTTAAAGACAGAGTGCACAGAAGTGTACCATGAGAGCTTCTGGAGCACCTCCTGGAAACACTTACATGACTGGTTTGAGGATCAGAGGGGTAGCCATGTTAGTCTGAATCTGTAAAAGCAGCAGAGAATCCTGTGGCACCTTATAGACTAACAGACGTTTTGGATCATGAGCTTTCGTGGGTGAATACCCACTTCGTCAGATGAATGTAGTGGAAATTTCCAGGGGCAGGTATATATATGCTAGCAAGCAAGCTAGAGATATAGCGAGTGTGTAGTTCAAATCATGAGAGGTTATGAGGGCCCGTTTCTAGCATGTTGGGTGTTGCAAACCAAGGGCGAAAAAACTGGTTTCGGGTAGGTGGCGGAAAGCCATTCACCGTTCTGTTGATTCAGTACCCTGAGCTGATAGTGGGGCTTGGTCCAAATTCTTTGCAATTATGAATTGGAAGTCTTCAGCCAGTTTCTCTTGAAGCACTGGGTGCTGAAAGTTTTTTGCCTGCTCGCGGCAGCCTTATGGTCTGCTTAATGTGTGGCCAGGACGTGTGATTGTCTCTCCTACAGGTTTTATCTTCATGTGCCCTTCCTAATATCTGTATTGCTGTCCATTGGTAGTCTGCTGTGTCCAGTTAGGAGATGGCTGTCCAAGTGTTGGACACGAAGAGGGAGGTTGTACATGATGTCAGAAGTGGGCATTGCTGGCTAGGCCTATGATGTCGATACATATTACATGTGGATGGTACGATGCAGTGGTGAATGAAGGCACATGCACGGTGCCCTGCCCACCCGCCACCAACAATTGATACACGTGTGGTCGATCTGAAGCCTACTATTCGGCCTGGTAGTCTCACGACTCAAGGGCAGTCGCTTCCATGGGTCGAAGACAGGGCTGAAACAGGGGCACTGGATTTACAGCAGGAGGCACCTCCCTACCAACAGTCACAAGAGGAGAAACGGAGAGTTTCCACAGAGGGACTCCTTCCTGAGGGCTTCGGAGGATGACAGTAGCTGCCGACCGGTTTCTTAATGCTTGTCCGGCTTAACAGTGGCACACGTCTAGGAGATCGTTTGACAGAATAACAAACATCTGCTTAGAACCTCGATCAGCTAAGTCATTGCAGACCGAATGCCATCCACAGCCTGCAGACACCAGCCCTGACCTTATACATCTGGAAAGAGGCTGTAAAGGTAGTCTATTGTCATCAAATGAACAGGTCTGCTACTTTACCAAAGGGGAGGTCGGCTGCCAGATCAAAGCTACTGCGTAATTACCAGAAAATTCTACTGAGTGGTCCCACTATCCCTGCAGATTCCCACTGTAGGGAATAGCAAACTAAGAAACGCTGCAAACCAGTTCTACTCTAGACACCGACGCAACCACATAACACATGGACCAAGATCCAACATACCTCTTAGAAGCCGCCGAGTCGCATGGCTTATTCTACTTCGTTTGCTACCCAAGATCCACCAGATGTATCGCGGAAATCACTGGTGACCGGCCCATCATCTCGGCGCATTAGCACTCTCAGCTGAAGAGGACTGCTTTTGCTATCATGTCGAACTCCTGCTACTCAGACGCTATGCACGCAGCACTCGCAAGCGTAATGACTGCTCGTGCCATCCACTGCATTTCGTTCAGAAACTACAATGATTGGGTCACCTGCCCAGAAAACAGCGATCCTAGGCCAACCCATGGAGTGTAGACGCGCTTCTCTACACAACCATGCCCGGCGACACAGATGTGTGAATATCCAATGCTGTCAAGGGAAACAGGAGTCCCCTGATGATGTCCACACACGAAGCTGCGCGCTGCTGAGCTCTGTTTGCCTTTATACTCACACACAGACTTATTTATCAAATTGAGAACTCAAGTATAATCTCCAGATGAGTTGTCAATGGGCTCACTGGCTGATGGGCACCCTGCATGGTGCGCTCGCATATGACCAAGTAGTTTTGGTATGGGAGCTTGACCGTGGGAGTGTCTTAAACTTCGTGTACTCACTCTCGTCCACTCACACCCCTTCTCTACCTACTGGCTAACATTGATGACAGATTTCATTCTTGGTGAACCCATGGGAAGTGAGATCTCTAGGAATGAAAAATGAGTCGTGCACACAGTAGTTCAACAGCTCTCGCACTTCCACCGATCAGGCCTCAGCTGAACGAATCGTTATACACAGAATTGTTCAACTTCTAACACACGTGCAGCGATAAGCTGAAAGGTCATCGGATTTCACACACTCGGTATGATTCGAATGACGTACGTATGTCACACCTAGTTTAAATGTTAAACCACATTAACACCACCCTATATCGAAAACCTATTCACCCACGAAAGCTCATGATCCAAAACGTCTGTTAGTCTATAAGGTGCCACAGGATTCTCTGCTGCTATGACTGGTTTGATTTCTAACACTGCTTGGAAACTTTCCCCTTGTTTAATAAAAGCTAAATGCTTTGGAGAGAAAATCCAAATGGGTGCTTTATAACTCTTCAGCTCACATCAGTATTCATTTCTAAAAGCTATAATTGTAAGTTTGCAGCCACTGAAATTTAAAATAAGTTTAATGCGTACAGAGCTTTAACAATTCCAAATTTAGGAAGCAAATGTAACTATATTACAATGTCCAAAATCTAACACCTCTCTCTCCCAACATGAAGAACCAGGGCGCTATTGTTAATATTTCCATTTGGCTTGCAAACTGTGTCCAAAATATTCCTGTGACAAATAGTAAATGATTTACAATAGTATCAATATTGTAAATGCAATAATATATTATAATCTTCCATTCTAGAGCTTCGTCCATGCACAGCATCTCAGGGCAAATTACAATCAATACAATGCTAAACTTAGCACTGTTGTTCTGAGTCTTGATGGCCAGACACTGAGCAGACCTGCCCAATTTAGAAAGCCCCTGAACCGTAGTCTGAATTCAGTGTGTGTTCATCCTGCACAATCCTTCAGGAGGGTCTCAAAACAGCACCACCAAAAGGTCTGCTCCTGTTTTGATGTCAGTACAAATTTTGTCACTGATTTCAGTAGAGATGGTTTCATTATATAGGCAATAACAGTACAAGGTGCGCCCACAGATACTCTGCTGTCACTAGAGCCTGGTCCTGCAACTCTTACACACCTAAGCAATCCCAACTAATCACAAAAGTAAGGGTTGCAGGATCAAGTTCTAAACCAGTAGTGGCTGTGATGTTTTTCTCTCTGTTGACGGTCACTGTTTGCACAGCTTACAAGCACTGAGACTGAAACAGTAAAACGTGGTGCCAGATCCTCACCTGGTACAAATCAACATATCCCCACTGAAATCAATGGAGCTATGTTGATTCGCACTAGCTGAAGATCTAGCTTATGACTAGTTGTACCTAAAAAAGACACTCATTTAAAAAATGCCAAATAAAGATTTAGGCACTCTCTGCTAGAGGGGCCTCTGAACTTAATTTGGAGTGTTCCAGTTGGAAAGATCCTGACTGCTGCAATCCAGCCTTGGAGACTACAAATCCCAAGATGCCTTGGGAAAGAGAGCGCAAGAGATGTCCACTTCTAGGGGATGCCAAGACAGCACGAGGATTGGAGCTGAGATTGCTTTGTGGAGCTCTGTCCAAGCCAGGAGCTGCTCCTAAGATGCTGCTAGGAAGCCAGAAGCTGTTGTTGAGAGTCTGCAGGGGCTACTGCTGGGCTTCACTGATGCCAGGGCAGATGACATTGCCATGCCCAGAGCTTACTGAGGCGGGCCTGCAGTGAAGGCAGCGTGAGTGATCACCACCTTTGTTGTTTGGGAGAGTGCTTGCAGGGGAAAGGGGACAGCAAAGAGACTGTAAGGAGTTGCCTGAGTCTGAGAAGAGACCGGGTGGTGTTGTCATCTGACCAGAATCCAGGTTACTGACCTCTGGTTAAAACAACTCCAGTCTTTAGAGGGGTTGTGCGGCTTGGAATGATCCCAAGTTAGAATTGCACTGCCCCTTGTTGCCTTGGCTGGACTGATTTACTGAACCAACAGAGTCCCGTCCTCAGCTTCAAGATCTTCAGGTGCACTCATGCAAGCAAGTGTCTAGAACTCTGACATTTAGAGGAGTGCGCACTCAGGGTGGGATAAATGGTGACAGTGTAAATTACGTTAGATAAATTTCATTTACTACTGTAAACTGTATTTGTTAATTGATTTATTGAACTGCCCCCTGCTGATTTAATTTCATTGTGACATTTAAATTAATCTGTCTGTTATATCGTGGATTTTTTTTTAAATTGTTAAGTAAAAGGTGTGTTAACTCTAATCTAAATGCATATAGGGTGTATATTGTTTATAACTGGTACTTTCTGAGTTAGACTCATTGCACAGATTAACTCAGGTTTATTCCTAGAGGTTCCCAAGACACGTCATTGAGTGTGTACAGAGCCCAGCCGGGTGGAGGCACTGCCAATTTTAATTTCCTTTACAAGTAAAAAGACTGCAGCAGAGGGGTGGTTAGAGTGTTCCCACCTATCCAGTATCACCACTGGGATACTCAGGATCTCCTGTATTGTCAACAACATCAGGCACCCGGGCACACAGGTGAGTGTTGTCTGCTCCCGAGTAACCAGGGAAGAAAAGGGGGGTTACGCAGGTTTAATAGTTCCAGCAGCTACAGTGGTTATTCCATTGCTGTGCAAAGAATGCTGATGTGGGAAAATAGTAACATGACTGAAATCTCCATAACCATATCACTTTACATAATAGTAAAGGGGCCAACTTCTGTCATTGACACCTCTGAAAAAATATAGTGTCCACTCTCACCGGCAGAGAGAGACTATTGCCTACCAAGCTATGTGCACTGGGTTAAACTGTGTGTTTTGGTAACTGATTTATTGTATGCAGGAAGCCAATACAATTATTGTTATAAGGGGATCTGTATATACTGAAAGAAGGCAACAATGCAGGTAAGACGCTTGACAGCAGCATTCTGACATGTCTAAGAGCCCTGAAGAACTTTACCATTGAATCCAACTAATAAAAGATGCAGTAGACAATTTCTGAAGATATAAAGCATGCAGCCTTGTTTTCTAGCCAGGCTCACAAAACACTGAACAACTAAGTAATATTTCTTTGTTGCTAAAGGGACAAAAACACTGAGCCTACTGCTCCCATCCAGCTCTTCTGAGAGAAGGAATTAAAAAATGAACGGAAGTGGGTATGGGGAAAGAAGCTGCTCTGCTGTACTGTGTACCCTGCTCTGAGTCTGCAAAAGTCCATCCACAGGACCATCCTTCAGCTGGAACAGCACAAGTAGAAGGGGCATATTAAGGACAGAAAGGGGGTTTCGTATTTGTGTTGTCTCCAAGGATAAGATGAAGAACTCCAGGGAAAAAAGATGTCATGGCCTAATTCATCATTGCTTTGCTTCTCCTATTGGCATGTATATCTATGGCAAAATATGTAAAATGCTACCGATGCAGATTTAGTAGTATTTTAAGGCCACTTTGCTCAGATATAATTAACTTCACAAGGTGCAAAGTAATGGAGCATCAAGCTAACAGAGTTTAATGCTGGTGGGCCTGATCCTGCAAAGCGCTGGCTGCCTCCAGTAAGGTGCTGAGCACCCTTAACTTGTTTTAAATTCAATACGGCTGAGACTTCCTTTCAAGAGACTCACTACCTTGTAATGCCAAGTCTGCCGTTAACATGAGGCTTGAATGATAAAATTGACTTAGTTCCAAAAACCTGCTGGTTGTACTGGAGAAGAAAATATGATGGCCGCCAACAAAAACTCAGGGGATCCAGGAAACAGTTTTGATAAATTAGCAAAGTCAATTCTCAGCATTTCTATTTTAACTTAAAAAACATTCTGTGCCATCCACATTTGTACTTTGGTAAAGCTTGATGACAGAACAGAGACTGTCTTGGCGTATCACTTGAAAGAGCAAAATAGATTTGGCTGTCATTTCCATAACAGTAATTCATATTCTAGCATCTAAAAATATATGTAAAGGGAGGATGTAGATATGTAACAGCAATGGCCCAAAAAGAAGCTCCATGATTAATGGGTACAAGGTCAGAATAAATTAGATTAAAATAACAACCACACCCTCAACAGTAGCCGTACTAAGGTTGCGCTCTGATAATTTACAGTTACTAAATGAACTGATGCATGGATATCGTTTTGAACATGTAGGAATTTATTAGCCATTCCCACCAGTTTTGTTTTAATTTGATTAGTTTAATTCAGTGTAACTTCACTGATAGCGCTGATTTACACCAATATAGATGATGGTCAGACCCATGAAGCAATATAGAAATTCAAAATGTTATAGATTAATATCTAATCGATATGACAATAGGTGAGGTCTAATACTTGTTTACATTAAGGCCCCTTTATATCCACAAGGCCCCCCAAACAAGCTTTGTGAATGGGGGGAAATCAATAGATATGGTATAGCTTGACTTTAGTAAGGTTTTTGATACTGTCTTGCATGATCTTCTCATAAACAAATGAGGGAAATACAACCTAGTTGGAGCTACTTTAAGGTGCATAACTGGTTGGAAAACTGTTCCCAGCGTTTAAGTGGTTCACAGTCAAGCTGAAAGGGTTGAAAGTGGGGGTCCTGCAGGGATCAGTTCTGGGTCCAGTTATGTTCAGTATCTTCATCAATGAATGGCATAGAGTGTACACTTATAAAGTTTGTGAATGATACCAAACTGGGAGGGGTTGCAAGTGTTTTGGAGGCTAGGATTAAAATTCAAAATGATCTGGACAAACTGGAGAAATGGTCTGAGGTAAATAGGACAAAATTCAATAAGGACAAATGCAAAGTACAAGATTTAGGAAAGAACAATCAATTGCACACATACAAAATAGGAAATGACTGCCTAGGAAGGAGTACTGCAGAAACGGGGGGTCATAGTGGATCACCAGCTAAATATGAATCAACAGTATAACATTGCAAAATAAGCAAACATTATTCTGGAATGTATTAGCAGGAGTGTAGTTAGCAAGACATGAGTAGTAGTTCGTCCACTCTACTCCTCGCTGATCACGCCTCAGTTGGAGTATTGTGTCCAGTTCTGGGTGCCACATTTCTGGAAAGATGTGGACAGACTGGAGAAAGTACAGAGAAGAGCAGCAAAAATAATTAACGGTATAGAAAACATGACCTATGAGGGAAGATTGAAAAAAATTGGGTTTCTTTAGTCTGGAGAAGACAAGACTGAGGGAGGACATGATACCAGTTTTCAAGTACATAAAAGGTTGTTATAAGGAGGAGGAAGAAAATTTGTTCTCTTCAATCTCTAATAAAAGAGCAAGAAGCAATGGGCTTAAATTGCAAGAGCAGTTTAAGTTGGACATTAGGAAAAACTTCCTAGCTGTCAAGGTAGTTAAGCACTGGAATAAATTGCCCAGGGAGGTTGTGGAATTTCTGTCACTGGAGATTTTTAAGAGCAGATTAGACAAACATCTGTCAGGGATGATCTAGATCCGCAGTTCTCAAACTATGGAATGGGAGGTGTGTCAAGGGAGGTGTGAGCTGCGTGGCTTTTTTTTTTCTTTTCTTAAATGAGTTCCAACTGTCAGCCCAGGTGGCTGTGGCTCATGCAGAATTGGATAAAGGGGACAGCTGGAGCCCTGCCACCCCAGACTTAGGTTCTCTTCCCCCCACCCCAGTCCCTCATCAGGAGGTAGCCCAGGTTTGGGATTGCCTTCTCCCCACAAATCCCTCACTGGGAGGCAGCCCAGCTTCAGCCGCTCCAATCCTTCACTGAGAGGCAGACTGGGCTTGGGCTCTCCCTCCCCGCACCCCAATCCCTCACTGGGAGGTGGCACCAGGGCTCCCAGCTGTCAGCCCTGGGGTGGCAGCAGCAGTGCAGAAGTAAGGGTGGGGCACAAAATCTACTGGGGCATATTGCTACCCTTACTTCTGCACTGCTACTGGTGCAGCACTGCCTTCAAAGCTGGGTAGTGATATATGTACTTGGGGGACCAGGGGATGTAAGTGACTACAGACACAAAGAATGGAGATGCGATCAAATAACACTGAGACCCACTGATCTAGATCATACTTAGTCCTGCCTTGAATGGGAGAGGAATTATTTAAGCTTAGTACCAATATGAACACAAGAACAAATGGATATAAACTGGACACTAGGAAGTTTAGACTTGAAATTAGATGAAAGTTTCTAAGGATTAGAGGAGTGAAGTTCTGGAACAGCCTTCCAAGGGGAGTAGTGGGGGCAAAGGACATATCTGGCTTCAAGACTAAGCTTGATAAGTTTATTGAGGGGATGGTATGATGGGATAGCCTAATTTTGGCAATTAATTGATCTTTGATTATTAGCAGGTAAATATGCCCAATGGTCTGTGATGGGATGTTAGATGGGGTGGGATCTGAGTTACTACAGAGAATTCTTTCCTGGGTGCTGGCTGGTGAGTCTTGCCCACATGCTCAGGGTTTAACCGATGGCCATATTTGGGGTCAGGAAGGAATTTTCCTCCAGGGCAGATTGGCAGAGGCCCTGGAGGTTTTTCGCCTTCCTCTGCAGCATGGGGCATGGGTCACTTGCTGGAGGATTCTCTGCAGCTTGAGGTCTTCAAACCACAATTTGAGGACTTCAGTAACTCACACATAGGTTAGGGGTTTGTTACAGGAGTGGGTGGGTAAGATTCTGTGGCCTACGTTGTACAGGAGGTCAGACTAGATGATCATAATGGTCCCTTCTGACCTTAAGTCTATGAATCTATGAATGCAGGGTACTGGACTAGATGACCTCTCAAGAGCCAGTCCTACAACTCTATGATTGGTCTGGCAGCACTGGGGCCTTAAAGTGGGCATGAATTCTTATTTTTTCACCCAACTGAAGGCCGTTTTACACAGCCAGTGATGTAAAGGGGTCTCATTGCAAATGAGAATTAGGTACACAGGTATAGATTGCTTGTTACTGTCTCCCTTTTAATAGTTTATTACTTCATACTCTAACTTTTTTTGCAATGTGCAGCAAGGGCTTATGTTACAAGGAAGTGGGCACAGATGACACTACATAGCACTGATGTCTGGCATCCTGAGATTATGTATTTCAGTACAAGTAACATAGCTGATGTTCAAAAAGTGCAGGTAAGTTTATATATTCCTTTAAAATATGATCACCGTATCCTGACTTCAAAATGTTAGAATTGCTTTGCTGTTATCGAGTGTCTGGAACTCAAGCAATTCAAACATGGTATCCTACGTTCTTTCTTTTTTTTCAAATTGGTATGTCAAAAATACAAAGGAAAGAAAGAATATGGGTTAAATTTTCACAAGCCTCTAAGTCCCATTTTCAAAAGTGATTTAGACACTGAGGACCAGATGTTTAAAGATGGTTGGATATCTAAAGACAGTCAACTAGCAAAGTTTTCAGAAGTGCCTAGATGCATAACTCTCATTGAAATCAGTCACTAGATGACTAGGTTTTGAAAATCCCACTGGCTGCCTATCTGCATCTTTAGGCACCTAAATACCATTACAAAGCTGGCTCATTAGTACTTTTACCCAAGATAATGAAAAAGTTAATTCAAACAAAATATTAAATAATAGGGTAGATGAAATATTTCCTGGCAAACTGATAAACTTTATAATGTAGGTAATGTTTCCATAACCCTCTTAATTTAGGAAAATATATAGAATATCTCCATCTGCTAAGGAATTGTTCCAGTTTGTACTAATACTCTTTGAAATTTGATAATTACAAGATGTAATGTTCCCCAACTGGTTGACATTGCAAACATAATGTATGCCCATTGGTCAACATTGCAAATGGCCTGTTGAAATGTAAATTTTACAGTTCAACATTTACACCATTGCTGAGTATTATGTAATTTGAAATTCACTTGAAGTAAAGTCACTTTACAGTTTTCAGTTTTAAATTTGTCTTACATGGCTATTTGAGATACTTAATATTGTTCATTAGAATGTTCCTAGAACAGAGGTGAGCAAACTACAGCCCGCAGGTCACATCTGGCCCTCCAGTCAGTTTAAATACAGTCCTTGAGCGCCTGCTGGGTAGCAGGTTTGGAGGCCACTCCGCATGTGTGTGCCAAGGCTCCTGGAAACAGCAGCATGGCCCCGATCTTGCTCCTACGTTTAGAGGCAGCCAGGGAGCTCTGCGCACTGCCTCCACCCCAAACACCACACCCACAGCTCCCATTGGCCGGGAACTGCAGCTAATGGGAGCTGCAGTGGCAGTGCCTGTGGACGGGGGTAGCACACAGAGACATCTGGCTGCACCACCACATAGGAGCTGAAGTGGGGACATGCTGCTGCTTCCAGGAGCTGCTGGAAGTAAGCACTGCTCAGATCCTGCACCCCTGCACCCCTCCCATGCCCCAAGCCCCTGCCCCAGACCCCCCTCCCACATCCTGAATTCCTCATTTCTTGCCCCACCCTAGTGCCTGCACCCCTAGCCAGAGCCCTCACCCCCTCCTGCACCCCAACCCCAATTTTGTGAGCATTCATGGCCCACCATACAATTTCCATACCCAGATGTGGCTCTCAGGCCTAAGAGTTTGTCCACCCCTGTCCTAGAGAGCACACTCAAAGGGACTATGAATACACTGAAAGTGAATTCATTTAAAAAATGAATATTCAATGGAATTTTTTTGCAGTTTTCATCCAGGTTTAAATCCAAACTTATTCCCAAAATTAGGCCCCAGTTCAGCAAAACACTTAAGCATGCGTTTAATTTTAAGCATGTGTTTAAGTCCCATGTAAGTCATTATGAGAGATACAGCAGCTGCTTTTTACGTTTACAAAGTAATACAACACAACAGATAAAAACAGAATGTGATGAAAAACTAAAACTACAGGGAACTCTAGGTAGGCAGAATAATGCAGTAACACACTGAGGACTATAATCCTGCAGCCACATTTGATCAAATTAGGAAAGTCACTTTTCATTAGTATATAGTCCGTCCATCTTAATATTAAATTTTGCACTATTCAACAGAAGAAATTTCCTATCAAGAGAGCTTGTATTTAATAACAGTGAAAAGAAAAAATATGAAAAATTGACTGCCATAATAGCTCCAAGTGGAAGCTGTGGTTTTGGGGGCTGAGTTTGCCAGGTAGAAAGCCTGGACAGGATGCTGTGAAGCTCTTGTTGTTACACACAGTCAGTTGGAATTGGACACAGAATAAATCAGAGCTCTTGCAAATACTATAAGTGCTGGGTGATCACTGAACACCATATAGAACCCAGCATAAAGCTATATCTACACTGACGCTTTTGTCAGCAAAACTTACATTGCCCAGGGGAGTGAATATTCCACCCCTGTGAGCAACAGCAATTACACCAACATAAGCACTAGTGTGCACAGTGCTGTGTTGGAAGGAGAGTGTCTCCCACTGACATCGCTTCTGCCACTTCTGGAGGTGGTTTTATTATGGCAACGGGAGAGCTCTCTCCCGTTGGTATACAGCATCTTCATCACACGCACTGCAGTGGCATAACTGCACTGACACACCATTGTACATGTAGACATTGCCTAAGAAAAATACCCTGAGTGGAAGACTGGAGCAGGTAAAGCCCCAATAGAATTGAAATGTTCCAGAAATATAGAAGAGAACTGGCAAAGGTCAAACAGGACTTTTTATTGGCAAGCAGTGGGTGCCGGCAAAAAAGAAGACAGTCAGAAGGTAGCTGTATTTCTCACAATAGTTGTTTTGGAAGTACTTGATATGTTTAACCTCTTTCAGTTAACTCAGGCAATGGAGGCTAACTGTGAAACGGTATTATAGACATATGAGGAATACAGCATGTCACAATTTCAGAGTCACCTTCATGGTCTGCTCAAAGGATGCCCCTGAGGTCTCAGGTCTCTACCCATCTCTGCTCTCTGGGCTGAGATCTTCTCCCTCCTGACCTGGAATTTAGGATGCAGTTGCCCTCCAGTTCACTGTGATTATCCCAGCAAGTTTGACCTAACTCAGCACCTGCAGTTTCACTCTGTTTCTCCAGGGAAAATGAGAGTGGTTTACCAGAGATCAGACAGCCTCCACAAAGCACAGCACATTTATTTAAGGACAAAATCCTTACAGAGAAAACATAAAATAAGCAAGTGTATTGAAAGTTTATTGTTTAAACTGACCAGGTCTCTTCCATCTTCCACATGGAGACCCTGGCAGGTTCCAGTCCTTCAAGGCCTTCAGTATGGTTTGCCCTCTTGATTAAAGGTTCCTGTTGGTTTGTTGGCTCAAAAGGAGGATCCCTCAGTAAGTTTAAACTGACCCTTTATACCCAAAACCTTTCTTTGTTCCCTGGGCCTTTGGAAACTGAGCTGATCCAGTATATGCAAACATCCCTAGGAGGTGGTGCCTCTTTGGAGTTGTTTACCTGTCCCAGGAGGTGTAGTAATCACCTCACACTGACAGTAGTTCCTGCGGGGGAAGCTCAGTAACCCTCCCCCATGAATTTAGAATACAATATCTGGCAGACACAGATGCATATAACAATGTTAGAAACATAGACTCCAGCTTCCTCCAGGCCTGGGGAGTGCTCAACCTCCCACTCCGCCCCAAGCCCTGCCCCCACCTGACCCCTTCCGCCAAGCCCCCCATCTCCATCTTGCCTCTTCCCACCCCTGCTCCACCTCTTCCCAACCATTTCCATCCCTTCCCCTGAGCGTGCCCCATCCCCACTCTTCTCCTTTCCTCCCAGAGCCTCCTGCATACCATGAAAGAGCTGACTGCAATGGGTGGGAGGCACTGGGAGGCAGCGGGGGAGCTGGCTGCCAATGGGTGCTACATTTGAAAGACTAATGCCTTGACCAGGAGAACTTTCATACTGCCCAGAATCAAGCACTAAACAAAGGAGGATTGATATTTTGTATACAATTCTCCATTCCTTTATATAATTGTATAGCCTGTGTAACTCCATGGACATTGGTGCAGTTACTCCGCATTTACACCAGGGTGAGAGAAGTAGGCCTTCAGTGAGTAGTCTAACATTACAGTCAGTAAGAAGGAAGAAATAAACTGGGACCAAAATGTTAAAGTCTAACCAAAAAAGCAAATCCAATATGGTTGTCAGTGAAATTAAAACACATTTCCAAGCAAAGGTATGAAACTATGGCATTTAATGTTAACATGTATCAATATTGATAAGCACAAAATAATGTGCATTTTAAAACATAATTGCAGCTTAGCATACAAAATGATGGAGTTTAAATCAACTGTTACCACTCAAAAAAGAGATCTTGGAGTCACCATTATCTCTGAAAACATCTCCTCAATCTTCAGGGCAGTCAAAAAAGTTAACAAAATGTTAGAACCGTTAGGAAAGGGATAGATAATAAGGCAGAAAATATCATTATGCCACTATATAAATCCATGGTATGCCATACCTTAAATACTGCATGCAGTTCTACTTACCCCATCTCAAAAAAATATATTTTAGAACTGGAAAAACTACAGAGAAGGCAACAAAAATGATTAGGGGTGTGGAACAACTTCCATATGATGAGAGATTAAAAAGAAGGGGACTGTTCATCTTAGAAAAGAGATTACTAAGGAGGATATGATAGAGATCTATAAAATCATGAATGGTGTAAAGAAAGTGAATAAGGAAGTGTTATTTACCCCTTCACATAACACAAGAACCAGGGGTTTCCCAATGAAATTACTAGGCACTAGGTTCAACAAAATCATAAGTACTTCTTCACACATCACATAGTAAACCTGTGGAACTCATTGCCAGGGGATTCTGCCAGGGTCAAAACTATAACTGGGTTCAAAAAAGACTTAGATAAGTTCATGGAGGATAGGTCCATCAATGGCTGTTAGCCAAGATGGTCAGGGGTGCAACCCCATACTCTGGGTGTCCTAAACCTCTGATTGCCAGAAGCACTGGACTGGATGACAGGGGATGGATCACTCAATAGTTGCTCTGTTCTGTTCATTCTTTCTGAAATATCTGGCACTAGTAAGTGTCGGAAGACAGGGACTGGGTAGATTGACCATTTCTAACCCAGTATGGCTGTTCTTATGTTCAAAAGGAGTTGAAATTAACTGAGCCTAGAACAGAGAGGTCAACAAAGGCATGGAATATTTAGATATTGGTAAGTGCTGGGTAAAGGGTCTTACTCTAAGATGTCCTAACTGACACATTAGAAAGGAACCAGTAAGTGAAGTTCACCAATAGTCAACAGTTCAGCTTTAGAAAAATTTTTAAATGGCCTAAGGCCTGATCCACAAACGGAATTAAATGTTGCAACCTCTACTTTTTAGGTACCTAGAAAATCACCTGGACAACTCAGTGATCCATAAAGCTGATTGAGGCACCTAGGCTCCCTCTACAATGAAGAGAGCTAGGAGCATTAAAATGTGACCTACAAAACCCAGCACACTAGGTGGGAAGCCACTTAAGCTAACTATTGGGAGATATCAACAAGAGAGATGTGGCATTCTCTCACAGATAGATAGGCACCTAAGTCTGGGCTGCAGGAAGGCACCTATCTTTTCTAGCAATCTGTGAAATGGGGGAAGATAGGCACTCCTCTGCCTAGGTGGCAGTGCAGAGTCCAATCTGATAGGCTGCTCAGAGACTACCTAGCTCCACACAGAACAGCTGAGGGGTGGTGGGGAAGGTCCTCCCATGTAACCTTTAGCCCAGTGGTTAGGGTACTCACCCACAGGCACGGACTTTTGTTTTTGCCAGTGGGTGCTTCTGAAGAGGTATGTGTGTTTGGCTGGGGGGATGTGCTGCCAGGTTTGGGGGGAAGCAATTTTCAGCATATTTACACACTTCTTTCATATTCTAGTTATTGAATATGTGTCTATTGTTGGTATCTTAATAATTTAATCATTAGTAAAACAGTAATGAACTACATAATTACATTATCATGAATTACAGTATATAAAAATCATTGCACTCACCTACAAGCTGTCTGCACTAACATCCCAATTTAAAGATATTACGTCTCAGTATAGCTTTCAACTTCACTAGGAGGGACTGAGGGAGACCCTCGTCAGACTGGAACATAGATGCCTAGGGAACTTTTTGTTCAAAAACGTAGGTTCCGAGCGAGTTTAGGTACATACAGGATTAGTCAGCAATCAACTGGGAGCTATGTGGATCACAGTTGTGCCTAAAAATGGGACTTAGGCACCTAAATCTGAGGGTTAGGCACCTAAATACCCTTGCGTATCCCAGCCTAAGGAATTAAGTGCTCAAATCTCGGTGGAAGTCAATGAAAGGTCTAAGCAAATACGACAAAAGATGCTCATTCTGCAAATTTAGCAAGATGTCATGGTGATGGGTGTCATGTAAAAACATAAACCTATATTAGATTAGATTGATTAATAGCAACAGTAATTTCTTGAGTTTACTTTTTTCAAACAGCACTAAGAATTTTGCTTAAATTACAGTAGAACCCTATGAACCAATCTTATGGATGACCAGATATCTGAACCATTTTTATCCCTCAGTCTGCAAGGTACATATGTACGTACTTGAGCAGTGAGCAGAGATCACACGCACTTAGCACCCTGCTGAAAGCACGTTAGCATCAGATAAGTCATGCCTTGGAAAGGTTGTATGTGACCATCCCTATGTTCTTCATGGTTTTTTTCACAGTGACTGAGAAATGTACGCAAACTATGCTCATTTTTCAATATAAAGTAGAGAGTACTGAAAGCCTGGACAGAGTAAAACGGGCAACTAACTTTTCACAGGAGGTTGGTGGAGTGAAATACATGATTTTGCAAGTGAAGAAAAATCAGCAATTTTATTTCACCAGTGACATAAGGGACACTACAGCATAGTATGTATGATATAGCACAGGGATCGGCAACCTTTGGCATGAGGCTCGCCAAGATAAGCACCCTGGCGGGCTGGGCCGGTTTGTTTACCTGACGCATCCACAGGTTCGGCCAATCATGGCTCCCACTGGCCATGGTTCGCAGTCCCAAGCCAATGGAGGCAGCGGGAAGCTGTGCGGGCCAAGGGATGTGCTGGTTGCTACTTCCCGCCCCCATTGGCCTGGCATGGTGAACTGCAGCCAGTGGGAGCCGTGATTGGCCAAACCTGTGAACGCGGCAGGTAAACAAACTGGCCCGGCCCACCAGGGTGCTTACCCTGGCGAGCCGCGTGCCAAAGGTTGCCAATCTTTGATATAGTGTGATCTGTTTGCAAGATTCTAATAAGCTCACTGTATACATCTGTTACCATTTGTGATATACTCCACGATTGAATGATGAATAAATTAACTTATTCACTTACCGCACCTACTGTAATTTCAGATGTTTAATGTTAGGAACACCTCAAACCCTTACTAGTTCATAACATAGGGCTGTACTATTGCATTCAGAAAGCCCCATGCGTTCAATAGGGGCTTCCCCCAAATTCTTAGTGCTAAATAAAAATATCTGAATATGCAGATTTACCCTTGACTCAATAGGCTCATAGCTGTGTTCCCATTGTGCTCCAGCCAGAGTTCTCTAAATCACCAGTTTTCAAACTATGGGGTGGGAATGTGTCAAGGAAGGTGCAAGGTATGTGCTTTTTTTTTGGTCAGCTCTGGATGGCTGTGGCTCATGCAGAAGGGCCATGTATACCCAGGAGGCTGGAATAAAGGGGACAGCTGGAGCCCTGCTGCCCCGAGGCTGAAAGCCAGCCCCCTGCCACCTGGGCTTAGGCTCTCCTTCCCCGACCCCTTCAGTCCCTCACCGGGAGGCCACAGTGTTCCAGCTGTCAGCCCCAGGGTGGCAATGGAGCACTAAGTCTGCTGTGAAAAGTGATGAGTCCCTTCAGAGTTGGCTGTTGGTATGGCATTAATGCCTACAGACACAAAGAAAAGGGACCCAATCATATCAGTTTGAGGACAACTGCTTTAAACCAATCTGAGAAACGTTCTAATTTCAGTTTCCACTGTAATCACCCTGAAACGAAACCTCTGCATTCTTAACAAATGTGAGGGACAGATGTTCTAGCTAATAATTATAAGCTTCCCAGATCACTGCAACAAACCCTTGTTGTAATCAGGAGCTACATTTCTGACATGTGGGTGTTTTTTCTTTTAAATCCCTTCACTTACATTAGGAGGATTTATTCTGACTCTCCATTGTTAAGAAAGCTAGTATGAGGAAAGTTCTTATCACTGTCAATGACGGTTCCTCCACCTCCTTGCTCTTCGATTCATTTCTAGACAAGTCAGCTCTTCACTGTTTTTTTTTTTGTTTTGTTTTGTTTTGTTTTTTTGGTTTGAGTAATGTAGCTTTACTGCCATGGCCAACACTAATGCTGAGAAAATATGTTTGATGGGAGGCAAGTCAATTACAGAGGAGCAAGTTTTAATAATGCCAGTCACAGTAGCCTTCTGGGGTTTTTGCCTTAGTAAATTAAAAGGCTTTCCTTTTCATCTAGAAGCATCTTATCACTTATTTCACTATCACAAAAATTCACTGAAGATAATAATGGCAGATTCTTTTAAAGGAAAATATGACCTATTTTATTTCTTCTGTGTGTATACGTTGTGTTTTTTGGAGGGGGGGGGGAAGAGGTTGGTTTTGCTTGTTCCGGATTTTTTTTGTCTACTATTGAGGAAGAAAAGAAATAGGAAGCTGAATGTCAGTCATAACAGCAACATCTAGGTGATGAGGATTGCGGTAGTGCTTACTAAAACGCAACTAAAACCTGTGGGGTGTGACAAAGTATAACTTTGTAACCAAATCTTCTATCCAGCTTTTGGTTCTCCTGAAGCTTATCTGGAAATTGACAATCCACTCTTGCCTAGTCTTCCAAATTCTTACACTCAGGTACCACAGTCTGTTCAGGATTCAGCAGCCTTACTACTTTATGTCACCCATTTGTTCAGTGAGCAATTTACTGACTTCCTTTAAGTATCAGACTACTATTTAAGATTTAACTTTTAACGTTTAAGACACTCAAGGTGTCAGGTCCAATTTACTTATTGCTGCTGAATTATGTCTACTTTCTCTTTGGAATTAAACTCAGTTTTGGATAACCCCTCACCTATTCCCAGGATATCCTTTGTGCAACTAAAATGTGAGCATTTCTCCAGCTGCTGTCAGTCTGGTAGAATTCACCACCACATCTTCAGCTTTTGCCTTTGTGTAATCCCAACAGAGCAATTGAAAATGTTCATGGAAGATTTGACAGTATGAAATTGTACGCAGGAATTGCTGGGTTTTGTTTTTAAATTATAGTTAATCTGCAAAAGTTAACTAGGTATTTGTTTTGCAAAACTACTTCCCACTTCAGGCAAAAACCCAAGACACTGCAGTCAGTTCTTTTTCTTTTTGGAGTGAAGCAGGTAAAATACCAACATTTACCAGACTTTCCCTCACATTAAATTTTTTGCACATGTAAGATTGTGATAATTTTATATATCTATAATGGTATTACACATTTATATATCATTTTAAAAATGTATGACAGATCTCAGAATACTTTACAAGTTACATATAATTACACACAAAAATACATTAAAAGTACATTATTAGGGCTGCAAAGTCAAGCAATCAAAAGTTGGGAAAAGACAAAACTAATGTTGCTTATGTGCTAACACAGTGGTGTAGATATCCTTTAAATAATACTAATACTGTTTCCTAGACCACCACTTTGATTCAGCCCCATGAAACAATAACTGTCTTAGGGCCAAATTCCTGATCTTCTTACGCACAAAAAGAAAGGAAAGATGTTCCAGTGGTTAGGGTGCTAGACTGGGCTTGAGAGATCTAGTTTCAAGTTGCTGCTTTTCTAAGGACAACCTATGTAACCAAGTCACTTGGGCCCATATCCTTCAGGTACTTACCCACCTTTCGGCATCTTTCGGGACCTAAGTCCTCCAGTGATATTTTCAAAGTTGTGGGTGCCTAAGTCCCCTATGCACCTCAATTTCTGCTAGTCAGCATTCACAAAGCCTAAATCCTGATGGCCCTGCGTCACAGCTACCACACTGCCTGGAGTCTAGTTCAAGCCCCATAGGCCCTAAAGTGGGATTCTCAAACTAGGCAAGGGAATGTCTCTCTTGCCAGCAGGTCCAAATCCCATAGGTGTGCTCTGAGCACACTTAAAACCTGATGCCTGTCAGACCTTGCATCAGGAAGGCTGGATGCAGGTCATGGATAGGGGAGGGGGACAGCATAGTTCCCTCACAAAAGCCAGGGAGCACCTAGGGAAATTTCGTGTGAGGTATCAATCATGAGCAGCAGCTACAAAGAGAGACAATTTCAACTGCTAGGACATGGGCTACCTAAGCAGCTGACCTGGCTTAGGTACCTAACTCCAGGAGAGGGTTTGTGGCTGAGGGATTCCCAGTATAGGGAGACACCTGTCTCTGGCCCATTAGTAGGTGAACCAGATGAATTGCATAGGTACCTAAGCCTGTCTCCTCTTCCCACTCTTCTCTCCACCCCCTCATTGACATTTCACTCCTGTGTGGCTTAGGTGGCTCCTTGATCAATTTGCTGTTTTCTGAAAATTTCTTCCTTAACCACCTAACTCTTCCCACACATTATGTGGAGAGCCAGGATGCCTAGCTCAGGACTGAAAATTCCACTGGATGGCAGGCCACATGGGCTTAGACACTGCAACACTGAGCAGAGCAACACCTAAGCACCTTTAAGGCTTTCAGTCTTAGTCTATCTGCCTTTGTTCACCATCTGTAAAATGGGGATATAGCACTTCCCTACCTCACAAGGACATTAGGATCTATACATTATAGATTGTGAGATGTTCAGATGCTACAGTGATGGGAGCCATACTATCTTAGATAGAGGCAATGAGTGGCATCTTACTCCACAAGTGGCCCCATTGATAGTGGAGTAAAATATTATTCAACTCAAGATTGCGTAAACTTATTTAGGGCCAACTTTTGATATCCTTATTCATGTTGGTTGGTACAAACATTTCTACTGGTTGCAGAACAGTAGTATGAATAGGGGGATCAGAACCTTCCCTTAATAAACAGAAGAAGGAACATTCAGAAGCATCTCAGTTACATTTATTCTTTAATCTCAGGTCTATATTTTGATCATGCTTATTTAATCTGGACAATGGAGCAAATCCTTACTATTACACAAGAGTTGCTCTGGGATCTTTAATGTGCATACAGTGCAGGACTTCAGTTTGTAAGGTCTTCCATGAAAGATCCACATTTGAGTTCGATCCTGGCTCCACTGAAGTTCATGGCAAGGATCCTATTGACCTCAGTGGGGCCAGGCTTTCATCCATGATATGCAGCTTACTTTTCCTTGAAAGGATAAAGATCTCAAATGACCCTGCCAGGATTTGATCCTGATGTTCTAGGTATTTTAAGCGTGTGGCATCCACTAAGCACTCTCCTCTGGAGATCTGAGTGACAGAGCCTATTTCTATCAAACAGATTTCAAATGGTTGTATTAATTTTGTATTTGTCAGCATTATATTGCATTGTCCACGTCATTTGGTCACTTCTATTTATCATGTCGTTAGGGCATTTAATGTTTAAGACATTAAACTTAGGACAAACAAACAAAGAGATAACTGTAATAACAATAGCTATAAATCAGGAATCCAGCTCATATTATTTTCTATAGGATTTGGATTTCTCCTACTATTGTATAGAGACATTTGGTTTTTATGGAAGAACCCGATTTGGAATTCATTGACACTGGCAATCAGATTTTAAGTGCAGTTAAGTACACCATCTGGCTTGTCTTTCCTGTCTACAGCTCTGCAACTGTGCACAGATATCTGCTATTCAAGGAGTGTCTGGAGCCTATTATAGCTGCACCAGTTGCACTAGAATCAGCTGAGTAGGCATTTCCCTCATGGACCCTGATTTTCGTGTTTAACAACTTATTCAAAATTTCATCAAGCTGAAACGTGGCACACACATTTTCAGGCCAGATGTGTTTCTGTTTATCCCTTTTTGAAATAGCAAAACTGTCAGGGTTTTAATAGCAACAGTGTTGTGCTTTAATAGCTGTCGTGTTTAGTCAGAACAAGTTTGGAGGCAGATCTTTTCCAGTCCCTTGGTCATCAATTGTAGTATTACCTTTTAATCACCTTTATTGGGCATTTAATTCTGTTGGTCTGAGGCCATGTCTACACTTCAGAGCTTACAGCAGCACAGCTGTACTGATACAGCTACGTCCCACAGACATAGTGCTGTGCACACAAGTGCTTATATCAGCAAAATTGATGTCGCTCAGGGGGGATGTTTTTTTCACATCCCTGAGCGACAAAAGTTTTGCAGACGTAAGTGCTAGTGTAGACATAGCCAAGGAGTTATGACTCTGCATAGAGACAAAGAACTATTTTGCTGACTCAGCCTGATAGCTAGACTAGGAGACCCCTATTACCTTCAACTTAGGAGGTAGAAAAAGTCTTTGTATATTTCTTTGAGGCAGAGGGACTCACAATCTGATAGGGAGAAATCTTAAGGAAGTCCAAATTCCTGAACTGTAGGGTAGAAGGAGGTGTGAGAATTGAGAAGATTTTCATTTCTGTTTCTTTTTGAAATTTCATTTTCTTGGAAATATCCAACCAACTGTAAGCTATTGGGGGCCTACCTAGTGGATGGAGGAGGACCTAGGCTGGTGGTTGCGGTGGCAGTTCAGAGTAATGAAGAGCATCGATCCAGGAGCCAGGTACCAGGCTGAGGGTGAAGCCAGAGTCAGAGTTGAGGAGCCATGTCCAAGGTGAGAAAGGGGGTCAAGATCAGGACACCAAGCCAAAGGGTAAGCCAAACTCAGGGTAGAGAAGCCAAGCCAAAGGCTGGAACCAGACTGAGGATAGGAAGTAAAGCAGGAAGGCAAAGACTAGACTGGAGCAGACAGGAGGAAAGGCTGGACTGGTGCTGGAGAAAGGACGGGAGGCAGGCTTGGGAGCCAGGAGCAGGGCTGGCAGCAGGAGCAGGGCAAGCACAGGTGAAGGCATGGTGCACATTGAGAAGCCACTATGCTGCTGCCACTGACTGGCTAAAGTAGCAGGTTGCAAGCTGTCCTACCCAATCAGGAAGCACAGCTGTTTGGAGAAGACACATTGGGCCCAGCTGAGCTTGCTACTAGGCTGGGAGCCAGCTGTGCTCCTGTCACCAACTGTTATTTCAGTCAAAAATACAGGCAAACCCAAGAAATCTGTTAAGTTTGGACCAGATTCAGGATGCATACAGTGCATTAGGAGCAGGATGGAATTATTATGATTTATTATTTGTATTACCATAGGACCTAGAAGCCCTTATTACGGTCCAGGATTTCATTGTGATAGGCACTATGAAAACGCCAAACAAAAAGATGGCCACCGCCTGCCCAAAAGAGCTTACAATCTAAGTAATCCCACATGCTTATATAGTCTTTTGACTTATTCTTTTGATCTTTATCAGCTGTTCTTTTGTTTGATCTCTGATCTTCAGGCTAGTCACGATTGATCCCTTTAAGAGGGGCGGTTGGTTTTGGTTATCTGACTATATATAATGTTTGGATGGTTGTTTATTTTTTGTTTGTTTTTAGATACTTTGTATTGTTCATCCTCTGCTGAGCGGTATCAAATGTCTGGGCCTTATATGTCAGCTTTCTGTTGGAGAAGAACTCAGTGAAGCAGAGTGTGACTGGCTATATTCTTAGTGTAACTTGTTTATTTTGCACTATATATACCGGACCTTGAGCAGGGGTATCACAAGCACCACACAGGCAATACCCTCTTTCAGGAAACCTAGTTCACACACCAATCCTTGGTCTCAATATAATCAGCACTACACTACCTTCACTGAAAACCCCAATGCTTGGGCACGCAAGGGCAGGGCTGGCGGAGAAGGGGATGTCTCCACAGCTCTCAGCATTGTGGAGCTTTTGGGCTTTGACACAGATCATAGATGACCAGGGAGGCTGTCATAAATTACAGGAGCCACAAGGGCAGGTCTAATCTGCATAGGTGGCAGCACTGCCTCCGAGTCAGTGAAAGATCAGGGTGTCTCTTCTTCCCCCTGCAAGAGGCATGTTACAGAATCAGAACCTAGATCTTTAATTAATTTGGTCATATAGACCTCATCTTGGGATGCAGTCTCACTTTTCTAGGGGATGCTTTGGCAGAACTGACTTAGAGTAACACTTCAGCTCTCAAATGGTGAACTGAACTGAGTTTCTAGAGCTTCTTTACAAATTCCCCACTGATTAAACTAGTCTGGGAAATATTAGAATTACCTATTGGGGTAATTCTAGGCAAGAAAAGAGTCATTTTAAAGTAGCCAAAGCTTTATCTGTGCCTTTTTCATGAAGTGCAGCATTTGTCTCTTGTGTTTGCAAGTTAATGGTGATATGAGAGCACAATGACATTCTCAGTTCCAGCTCACACATAACTTACAAGGCCAGTATGTATGGCCCAGATCTCAAAAGTCTCCACTGAAACCAATTGGAGTTAGATTCCTAAATACCTTTGAGAATCTTGGCCTACATGTATATTTATCCTCTACTGGATGGAATGCTGGACCTACTCAGGACTACTTAGGGGCAGGGACCTGTATTTTCTGTGCCTATAAAATGCCATGCAGTGGATGGTGATGTAGAAAGAGAAGGTTACATACTGTAACTGGAGGTTCTTGGAGATGTGTGGTGCCTATTTGGATTCCAAACGTGCGTGCCATGTGCCAGAGCTGGAACAGTTTTGTAGTAGTAGTGTTTGATGACCTGCACATGTGTCATGCATCATTCATATGCTTGTATCCGAGGTTATAAGAGGCCACGTGGGTTGATGCATCTCACAGTATCCCTCTTACCAGCAAGCAGTGGAGTCACTAACAGAGGGGATGACAGGTGGGTATTGGAATCCAAATTGGAACCACATATCTCGAAGAACCTCCAGTTACAATAAGTAACTGCCTCTTCTTCTTTGAGTGATGGTCCGTATATGGCATCCAAACATAGGAGGTTAGCGAGCAGTGCTCAGCATGGAGGTGGGTGCAAGAACTTGCGAGAAGCTACAGTCTATAACACAGCATGGCCGACTGCCACATCAACCACCACTGCTGGGGCAATGATATAGTGAGCAGTAAAGCCCTGCAAATGTCCAGCCAAGGGATAGCTGCAAGGCAGGCTAATGTGGCAGCATGCACTTGTGCGGACTGAGCTGTGACTCCAGGGGTCAGAGGTATGTAAGAGAGAACATAGCATTCTGCAATGCAATGGGAGATCCACTTGGAGAGGCATTGTGAGGAGTGGGCTAGGCCCTTGCAAAATTCAGAAATGGCGGTGAAGAGCCTTGGTGAACCATGGAAGGCACGGATGCATTGGAGGTATAAGGCAAGTGCCTGGTGGATGTTGAGAGAATGTAAAGTTTTGGCGTGTGAAAGGTGTAAGGTTTGGGGTAGAAGAGGGGAAGGTGGAAGCTTTGGTTGCGGTGGAATGCAGAGACCACTTTGGAGATGAATTTTGGGTGTAGGCACAAGGAAATTTGTCTTTATGGAAGATAGGATGTCAGCCATCATGGATGCCAGTTCACTGATGCATCTTGTTGAGGTGATGGCCACCAAGAAGATCAACTTCATAGAAAAGTGGGCAAGAGAGCAGCTTGTGAGGGTTCAAAGGGTGGTTTAGTGAGAGCTGAGAGAGAGATATTCAGGTCCCAAGAGGGGATAGGTTTTTGTACTGGTGAGCAAACCTTTGAGGAAATGAATGATGGTTGGGTGAGTGAAGATGGAGGAACCATCTATCAGTGGGAGGAAGCACTCCGCATCACTAGGTGGACTCTGACAGAGGAGTAGATGAGGCCTGACAATTTAAGTTGGAGGAGGTGCTCCAGGAGGATAGGAATGAATATGGAGTCTAGTTGGTAATGGTGGCAGAGTGACCAAGTGGTGAAGTGCTTCCATTTTGCCTGATTGCAAGCTCTGGTGGATGACCTCCTGCTATGCCTGAGGACATGATGCACAGGAATGGAGCATACTCTATCTACTCACAAGCTCCATCCAAATACCAAGCTTTGAAATGGAGCAGGCCCAGACTGGAGTGTTGCAGTTATCCCTGCACCTGTCTGAGGAGATCCGGATGGGTGTGGAGGCAGATCTAGGGTAATGGTGGCAGTGTGTCCAGGTGGTGAAATGTTTCCATTTTATCTGATAGCAAGCTCTGGTAGATGGCCTCCTGCTGTGCATTAGGATGTGATGCACTGGCTAGTAGAGAGGTGGAAGAGATCCATGAACCAATACTGGTGAGGCCAAAAGGGTTCTATCAGTATGGCCATGGCTCAGTCTTACACAGAACTTGTGGGAGCAGAGGAATGGGCAGAAAGGCATAGATAACTTCATTGGTCCGGGGCAGGAGAAGGGGATATTGCCCTGTGAGTCTGTCCCCAGTGCCTCTCTGGAAGAAAAGAAGGGGAGATTGCAGTTCTTGCTGGTCGCAAAAAAGTCCCAGTGCAGAGTGTCCCACCAGCAGAAGACGGAGTGTAGTGCAGGATTGTGTAGTTTCCACTCATGGTTTGCATAGAAGGACCTGCTAAACATGTCCGCTAAGGAATTGCTGGTGCCTGGAATATAGACTGCCCGTAGCGTGACATCGTGCTTGATGCACATAGAGAGGGTGACCTGGTGCTGCCTTGTTTGTCGATATATACAACTGCCACCATGCAGTTGGAAAGCGGTTGAATGTGATGTGATCTTATGTGGGGGAAGAATGCCCCCCTCATGGTGGCAGTGGCAAGATGGGCAGCTCTCAATACCAGGATGTTGATGTTCATCCTGGCCTCTCTTGGTGTCCAGAGGCCCTGGGCTGTGTGACCACCCAGGTGGGCACCTCAATTAGTGAGGGAGGCATCTGTAGTGAGAATGGTGCAGGGAGTGGGAGGTTAAATGGGTTGTCAACTCAGACTTTGGACAGGTCGGTCCACCATGTAAAAGAGGCTAGGACAAATCAGGGGAGAAGGATGAACTTGTCCAAACAGTCTGTCTGTGGTTAGTAGATTGACCTGAGCCACAACTGAAGAAAGCACATATGGAGGTGGACACTGGGCATTATGGAAGTGCAGATTGCCATATGGCCAGGGAGGGACATTGGGAGATACAGGTGCTCAGTTTGTGACATAATTTGTGATGAGAGAGGTGAGAACAGCAAAACGGTCCACCACGAGGAAAGTTTGGCTCACGAGACAGAGTGCAGGCACACCCTAATAAAGATGAGCTATTGGATAGAAACAAGGACTGACTTTTTCTCGTTGATACAAATGTCCAAGTTGGCCAGGAGATTGCAAAAGATCTCGATTGCTGAAAGAATATGGTTGTGTGATGTTGCAAAAAGGATCCTGTCACCCAAGTGGCTGAGGTGTTGCATATAAGCTGTAATGACAGCAAATACTTTTGGGAATACGTGGGGAGTATGGCAATGCTGAAGGGGAGGAAACGGAACTGATAATGGGTATGACCAACCGTAAAACAGAGAAATTTCTGCTAAGCCAGATGAATGTCGATGTGGAAATATGCATCTTTCATATCAAGAGCCATGAACTAGGCTCCATGGGGGAGGGAAGGGATAATGAGGGGGAGCATGACCATCCAGAACTTGAATTTTCATATGAACCTGCTGAGTAATTGGATGTCCAGAATGAAGCAGTGGCTGCCTTCTTTTTTCAAAATAAGAAAATATTGGGAATAAAAGCCGCAGCCCTGGTACTGGAGGAGGGTGTCCTCTATGGTGCCCTTCCAGAGAAGATTGTCTGCTTCCTTTCAGAGGAGATATCAATAGGAGGGATCTCCACATCCACCATGGGGCAGGCGATGAGGGGGAAAAAGAGGAATTCTATAGCGTACCCCTGTGAATTATGTCCAGTACCCAATAGTCTGTGGTGATCTTGCCCCAGTTGTGGTTGAACAGGGCAAGATGGTCCCCAAAGATGACATGACGCACCGGGGAAGCGATAGGATAAGATTCACAGGTCTTGATAGGGGAGTCAAAATAGTTGTTTTAATTGACGTTGTGGAAGTGGTCGAGGCGGAGTAACAGGGTCACTGAGTGCAGATGTTGAGGTGGCTTCTGTTGTCTTTGGAAGTAGGGTTGACAGGGAGTGCGGGGGCAAAAGGACAACCTCTGCTACCTGCAGGTTGGAGCCAGGGTATAAATGCCAAGCAACTGCGCAATGGTGAAGGAATCCTTGAAAGAGTGGAGGGATTCATCCGTCTTGTCACTAAAGAGGTTTTGGTTGTCAAAAGGAAGGTTCTTGAGAGTGGTCTGGACCACCTTAGAGAGATGGGACAATTGGAGCCAGGAATCTCACCTTGGTGACCAGTTTTCCCTCATTCAGCAGGACCTAGAAGTCCTATTGTTTGGTGGTACAAAGGCCTGAGACTCTGTGAGCTTAGAATATGTAAGAAAATTTTACTTTGCCAAGAGGGCTGGATAACTGGAACTGGATTCCTGCAGGCAAATAAACTTTTCTCCCCAAAAGGTCCAGCTTCTTTGCTGCTCTGTCCAGAGGGGTGGACTTAAGGTGTTCTTGGTGAGCGTGTTCTGTCTCTGCATGAACCAGCAGCAAGTTGAGGGGTGAAAAGGAAATCCATACTCTTAGATGGGACTAAGTATCGCTGCTCTGTGAGCTTAAGAGTAGGGGCACAGGAGGCTGGTGTATACCAGACCAACTGTGCTGGTTGCAAGACAGCCTCCTGGATAGGGAAGGCAGTCTGGGAAGGCCCTAGTGATTGCTGAATATCCAGGAGCTGGTTTTGTGTGTCCTGGACTTCCTCCACTGTAAGGTCAAGAGCCACAAGCATGTGCTGAAGCAGGTCGTGGTACTATTTATGGTTATCCAGAGGTGAGAGAGAAGGCGGAATCAATGCCAGTCTCTGTATAGCTGGATGCCTGGCAACACCAATGCCTACTGCAGAGCTGATGCTGATGTTCTTTACTGGATATGCAGAATTGCCAGTCCAGCAGGACAAAGATAGTGAAGCTGAGAGAAGAAACAAAATGCAACTGTGAAGGGAAGCAGAGAACAACCCAACATCAAGAGGACCAGAGTCAGTCAGAGTAACAGGAACAAAGACTCATCCCTCCAAGAGCATCCCAGAGAGAACTAGAAGGTACCTTCATCCAGTACTGAGGGGCTGAGAGTAGGCTGTTCAGGCACTTGATTGCGGCCATTGATCTGTACATTTAGGCATTCGGGACTGGACACATTGCCTTATTGCTGGGGAAGGTATATGTGTAACTCCCTTTAGAAATCACCTCTAGTACTGTCTGAGGGCCCATCTCTGCTCCGATAAAGGTACTGCCCCATGATTAAGTGTAGTGTCCATTCCTAGGGTTTAACCTCTGCCTCTATGGCAAGATCCACAAACAAAGGGGACTTGGATTCAGTGCTACAATGCCTGACATTTAGGCACCCTGCTGCCTAAAGAAATCCACAGCCCCAAGTTAGGCACCCAGGCTCCCAATCCAATGCATAGCAGTTAGGTGGCTAAGAATGGGATCCACAGAAGCCTGAAAGCTGGGCAGAGAACTGACTAAGCTATCCAACAGAAAATGCCAAGGAGAGGGGTGTGGCCTAAGTCCTGTCCCTCAAAGCCCTCAAAGGCAACTCTCTCTGCTCAAGATTCACATCCATGAACCTAGAGTTGTGCACCTAAGCCAGGTTAGCCCTTTCTTGCAAGACCAAATGACAAAAACCAAACACCACCACAAGGAGAAGATGGTGCCCCCTGACTCCTAGCCCCCTCATAACCTTTAGCCTCATTGTTAAAGCACTCACCAATGATGTGGGAGACCCAGGTTCAAATCCCTCCTCTACTTGATATGATGCAGGGATTTGAACAGGAGTCTCTGACCTTTCAGGTGAGTGTCTCACCCACTGGCTATGGGGTGTCCTGGGGTGGGTCTCTCTCATTCTTGTCTGTTGAAGCTGTTCCACTTTGTATGAAATACTTAGCAGTCATTGGAACAGATGGAGAGTGAGTGATTGTATAAGCCAGTGGTTAGGGCCATCATCTGGGATGTGGAAGATGAAATCCCTGTCCCAATGACTATTTATACAAAATGAAACAGCTTCAACAGGCGAGACTGAGAGAGCCATAGTCCAGGGATTCAAAGGGGTGCCCAAACCTGTCTTCCATGGTCTGAGCTCTAACCATTGGGCTAAAGGTCACAAGTGGGGAAGGAAATTGCCACCACCTCCTTTGACTGTTTTGTGCAATGCCTGATCCTGTCAGCAGTGCAACACGAAGTTTGAGGATCTTGCTAGGGCTTTGATGTGAGTTAGGCACCCAGGCATCAGAATTTAGGTGGCTGGCAGATTTTTAGGTACCATGGGGACTTCATCAGTGGAAATCTAGATAACTAGGGATTTTAGGTGCCTACAGGGTAGGTGGCAGCTGACTTGGGATTTTGAGGATCAAAAGGTTAGATTTAGGTTCCTAAAGTTGCAGTTAGGCACCTAAATCCCTTTGTGAATGTAGCCCTTGGTGTTTAGTTAGAGTGACTTGGGAACCACTCCACCTACCCTGGATGTCCCCTCACCCTGCACAGGATAATTATAGAAATCGGTAGTCCACATCAGACAAGTATTTTCAAAAATGGTTTGTTAATACAGACAATTTGTTAGAAATGGTAAAATAATTTTCTGCAATTTATAGATATATAAACCACAACCCTTAGAATGAAGAGAATGATTTCTGTCATTTTTCAATGGCCCTGCTAAAAAGATTCTTTTAATTCTGAGCTATATTATTAAGGTGCTCATAGGCACATTAATAAATATTGAGGCTATTGCATCTAAGACACAATTTGTAACATTTATTTCAAAAAAGCACTGAAGAGCAATGTGAAATCTAGATCTGAAAAAGATATGGGTGTCTCTTTTTCACAAATCAGTAAATGCCCTAAGATCAATGTTGATTGCCTCTCTATCAAACATTGTTTTAGCTAATTTTCAGCACTCCTTGCAATGCATAAAATTGTATGATGAAGTTCACGTTTCTGGACTACAGAAAAATCTTTTCCTGAAAATTATTTTCTTTTCCTGATTCACGTCTTTTGCAATAGATTAAAAAAGAAGAAAAGTATTTGGCTGCAGAAATATATTTAAGGGAATGGGGTTATTCACTTTACACGTGAAAACACTGTTTTCTTTTCCATTAGTCCATTAATATAGGGGCAAATTACTTCATGTAGTAAATGTATAAATTAAACTCACCTATGTTTATTTTCTTCTGACAACTTTTTTTCCCAAGGACATGAACAGTTTAAAACTATTACAGAGTTACAATTTTATGACTTAGGCAAATCAAAGACTACCAAGAAGTATTTGCCTAAGAATCTCTCTTTGTCTGCTTCTGCAATGCACCATTTCAGAACCATTTCTTCACAGGATCAGATTGCAAAATGGGTATTGTTCCAATATATGCTTTTCATAAAAGCATGATTCTTACTCTGATAAAGGTTGCAACCCTCATGTATTCCCTGTAATAGTTCCTTAATAAGAGCTATTGGATACAGTTCACTTACTCCCTTCTAGTGTATTTACCATTTCACAATTATTGGACCAGTGTAGGAGACTAGAAACTAATAGTATTAAAGCAAATAACATGGAAAAAGTACTTCAGCATCTAAAGAAACTGGATTGAAATTCACTATTAGAAACAATGCCCCACCCCATTCCCCATAAAATGGTATCTAAATAATGTCTTTGAAGTTTTGAGGGGTGAATGAGATATCAAGAATTGCTTGGATCACTTCAATGTGTCAACTAGAAACCCAGACTTCTGCCTAGACTCATGGGTCTAGAATCAAAAAGGGAATTTAGACTTAGTTTTGCGATGCCTAATGTTTAGGTGTCCTGCTACCTAGTGGAACCACAGTACTGAGTTAGGACCCAGGCTCCCTATACAATGCCTGGAGAGAGAAAGAGGTGCCTAAGAATGGGATGCACAAAAAACAGCACACTGAGCAGGGAGCCGCCTAAGGAATAAGTGAGGAAATGCTGAAGAAAGGGCATAAGCCTTGCCCTTCACAACACCTAGGTACTACCTAACTCCAGACCGCAGAGAGGCACCTTCCTTTGCCTGGGATTCACAGCTGTAAACCTTCTCCCGAAATTGCTCATCTAGACTTTTTATCTCAAAAAAAGGGGGTGGGGGAGAGAGCCTGCCTACTTCTAATCTTTAGTCAAATGGCTCTAGCATTCATCCAGGATGTTGGGGACGCAGGTTTGAACTGCCCTCTAGCATGGATTTGAATACAGGTCTCCTGTCTTTCAGGGGAGTGCTCTAACCATCTATGGGGTAGGGCTCGCTTAACTCCTGCTTTTAAAGCTGTGGCATTTTCTATAAAATATGTAAATATGCTTTGGAACAGGGACTTGAAGCTACTACATCCCAGCTGAGGGCCCTACCCAGTTTTCTACAGAGACATTCTATAATTCTGTGGCCCAGTGTATACTTAATTATTTAAGTGTGTTAACAGCTTCAACAGCAGAGATGCCTACTCAGGACCTATGTTCAAGTTCTTGCTCCACTTCAGGCAGAGAGGGACTTGAAGCAAGGGCTTCTACCTGTAGGAAGAGTGCTCTAACCACTGGGTTAAATGTTATAAGCAGGACCCACCACCACTGCCTCATCATCCTCTGCTTGCTGCAGTTTTTTTGTGGAAGGATGGTTCTAGTAAGCAGCCTCTGAAAATGCCTACTGGATCAAGCCCTGCAGGCAAGATAGTAAGGCAACGTGACTACTAATGTGCAGATTGTGCCAGGGCTTAGACAACAGGTAGGTCTCCATTAGCTTATTGTTCATAAGAATGTAAAAATGGACATAGTGAGTGAGACCAGTGGTCCATCTAGCCCAGTATACTGTGTTCTGACAGTGGCCGGTGACAGATGCTTCAGTGGAATGAACAGAACAGGGCAATTATTGAGTGCTCCATCCCCATCCAGTACCTGCTTCTGGCAATCAAAGGCTTAGGGACACCCAGAGCATGGGGTTGCACTCTTGGCTAACAGCCATTGATGGACCTATCCTCCGTGAACTTACCTAGTTCTTTTTTGAACCCAGTTATACTTTTGGCGTTCACAATATCCCATGGCAGTGAGTTCCACAGGCTGACTGTGCATTGTGTGAAGAAGTACTTCCTTATGTTTTTTGTTTTAAAACCTGCTCCCTACTAATTTCATTGGGTGACCCCTAGGTCTTGTGTTATATGACGGAGTAATTACTATGATAATGATTATTTATTATATGTGTTGCAGTAGTAACTAAAAGCTTCAATCAGGGATGAGCGCCCAATTTTATATGCATATAATAAAAATACCGTCCCAGTCACAAACAGATTATGACTTAAACTTGGATCAGGCCCGTAGTTCAGAATCAAGGACAAAATTCTGTTCCTCTTACACAGATGAGTACTCCCATTTAAGTTAATGGGACTACTCAACTGAGGTGGGGAGGAGGGGAAAGGGTTGTAACTGGCCCAAGGTCTAAAGCTGAGCAAATACTACAACCTATTTTCTGAAAATATTAGTACCAGTTTTAAATGCTTGCTTTAATTATGTCCACACCTTTTGCATTCAATTGTCATGCATATTATAGCAAATAGGCTTATTACTGGGAACAGCAACAGCAAATTTTAAGTGACTATTGCAGGATACTCTCAGAAAGCAACCTTTAGAATCATAAATATGGCCATTCACACAATAAACTTGATCCTAAGAGTTATGCTCCTCCAATCAGGGATCAGAAGCATGTGTTATGCCTTGCCTGTCCAATTGAAGTAGTTCATATGTCGCATGAACTGTTTTCACGCAATGTACAGCTGAGTCCTGATTCTGAAGAGATGACACTTTTGCAGAAATGCAAGCCACTCCTGTAAACTAATCTTTTCTAGCATCTCCAGGTAAGAGACCTGAGAAAGAACACCATGCTGCTGTGCGACTCGTGTGCAAATGAGCTAAATAGGAATGCTAAATAGGACAGATTTATACTAAAGACAGACTGAGGAAGATTACTTGCAACAACAAAGCTTGAAAATATTCACTGCTGTAACTCAATTAATTAGTTACACCAGAGCATACCCCTGATATTGACGCACTGCACCAGCATGAATTGGAGCTTAAAGGTTAATTCAGTAAATCCCAGTCAGCAATTTTATTGTAGCAAGACATGTCATTAAAGAAGTTCATTTGGGGAAAAGGCACAATCTGCCTATCACACAGTTAGGGACCATGCTAGTGTACTTCTCTGGCTGGAGCCAATAGACTAAACAGGGCAGAGTCTGCTCATGCTGTTATCTCACAGCCATATAAATAAATAGTAATTCCATGAAAATTGTGTCAGACTCATGTATGCGAGATCAGAATCAGACTCTCTCTGAAGTGCATATTGAAGGCATGAGTCTCAGGCAGAAATGTTTGTGATTGTGTTTCATTAAGATGATGCTCAGAACAAAATTATGACTGAAAATTTTAAATATATTCCAAAGTAATGAAAGATGCATTTTAGACCTTGTTGAACCAGTCAACATGCAGAGTAAAATGTTCTGTTCTTTTTGGCCTGCACTAATTTTCCCTTTGCATAATTTGAATAGTAACCATAGTTGTTCCACCATGTTCTGGAATAGCACCAGCACAGACATAGAGGTTAAAGCGTATTTGTGGTGTTTTCCCACTGTTAGGGTATCATGTACCTCTGGTGTTTATTTTGTCCTGTGAGGCCTTGTGCATCTTTAAAAAGTCTTTATTTTGTACTTAGATATCTTAGACTCATTCTTTTTGCCTCAAGCATTTATCTTTCCCTCCGCCCCAAACCACGCTCTTTTCTTAAATGTGTGTTATTATATTGTTTATTATTATCCTTATTATTTACACCAGAATGTGCTAGGTGCTTTTTCTTTGGGGTGGCACTTAACCTGACTTCAGCTGCTCCTTCCTAGTACACCTTCAAACAAAGCTCTTTCTTCAGCACTCCTCCTTTGGTGAGTGCAGCCTGTCCTTTCCTTCACAGCCTCCTACTCATTATGTGATCCTAAATTAATTTTCATTCTCACAAATCTTGTAATATAAGGCAACTGTAGGTGCTGAAGCTTAATAGCCAGCACCTCTTGAAATAACACTAGCACTGAGTTTTGGTTATTTTTGCTCTCGCTCTCTTCTTTTCTATACTTCAGTATGGCTGAATCTGTTTGTTTCCTTCTAGTTAGCAGAAGCACTGGTATCTGAGGGAATGAACATAATGCATTTCACACTATTGTTACAGGAGGTGGGTAATTCCCCACCAACAGCTTGCTTATTCAGAGATGTGCTCTGGGGAGGTCATCTGTGGTGGTACATGAAGCAGCTACAACAATAGCCCCTTGCCACCTCCTCGTCATTAGCACTGATGCTGGTCACTAGTTTGGGCTCAGTTGTAGACTATGCGGGAAATGTCAGCATCAGTGCCATAGGTCTCATTTTCTCTGTTTAAGCTCTTTTATGCTGTCTGCCTGTTGTTCGGGAAGTTAATTTAACTGCTTGTCTTCTAGTTTCTCTGAACACCCTACTGTTTCAGGACGAAATACAAATTAATATAATGTACAATACACAAAACAATTACTAATGTCACCTATCGTCATAAACAGATGGTTAAGGGTTAATGCCTCTTTTACCTGTAAAGGGTTGAAAAGTTCACCTAGCCTAGCTAACACCTGACCAGAGGAACCAATGAGGGAACAAGACATTTCAAAAGGAAGGAGGGAAGTTTTTCCTTTGTTCAAGCGTTTCAGTTTCAGCTGGAGTAAAAAGATCAAGGAACCAGCCTCTGATCAGAGTAGTAAGTTTTAGAAAGGAATAAATAGGTTTATGTTTATTTCTTTGTAGCCTGTCTTACGCAAATTGAGGTAGAATCAAATTGGGTATTTGAGTATTTTTGTGTAACTAAATTTGTGCCCAGGGGAACATCCTCTGTGTTTTGAATCTGTTGCCTGTGAGAGTAGCTGGTATGCTAATCTCTCCCAGAGGGTTTTCTTTTACCTTTCTTTTCTTTAATTAAAAGCCTTTTTTCTTAATACCTGATTGATTTTTCCTTGTTTTTTAGATACAAAAGGATTGGATCTGGACTCACCAGGGATTGGTGGGGGGAAAGGAGGGGAGATGGTTAATTTCTCCTTGTTTTAAGATCCAAGGGGTTTGGATCTGTGTTCACCAGGGAACTGGTGAAGTCCCTCAAGACTACGCAGGGAAAAAGGGGGTCCTTGGGGATGGTGGCAGCGATACCAGATCTAAGCTAGTAATTAAGCTTAGAAATGTCCATGCAGGTCCCCATATCTGTACCCTAAAGTTCAGAGTGGGGAAGGAACCTTGACACCTACAATCAGCCTTATATTAAACAGTTCATCTGGCGGCAAAAGCTGATCAGACCCCATATGATATATTGCCCTAAGAAGAATTGCAGGTATCTGAAAATGAGGGGTGGGGGTAGACATGAGACTTTAAAACATAGAAAGTTCTTATACAGAAGTTTGACCAGGGATCTCTTTAAAAGACAGATTCTCTCTGCATATTTCAACTTTAGAGAGGGTTAGGATAACTTCATACTACTTAAAAATAACTGCAAACACTAAGAGTGACTGCATGGTTGAGTGCTGCCATTCACTTCAGCTTTAAATTACTATAGAATTGTTTAAGCATTAGTTAACTGGCTGTCTTGAATCCCATGATGGATCACTTAAGTCAGAGTTAAGTAATGGTTCACCATTGGCTGGTTAATGGTTATACAAGCTGTTCATGTTTGATTAGGTTTTTCTTTTCCATTACTGTAATTGTAGTATAATTATCTTAACGCCACTGCATCTCATTTTGGGGAAAATGTGTGTTTTGGTGATTTTAGGATTAACAAATTTTGCTGGAAAAACTTAGTTTACACAGCATGCCATCACATCTGTCAGCTAGCTCTGATTGCAGAGTTTACATTCATTTGTTTCATTCTGAAAGAGCTGGGGTGAACCCTACATTCTTAAAGTTTTCCACTGGCACCAAGTACAACAACGTTTGATTGATTAGAATCACTTAATAGCAAGTAGCATAAATGTTTAATGCAACCCAGTAGTGGATATTAACTAACTTAAAACAGTATTCATTCACAATATTTGATAGTTTGGTAAACTGAGTCACAGGCCACAGAATCCTTGTTTACACTGAGTAGTACCTTACTCTGCAGTTTCAGTGAGACTGCTTATGGAAGGCCGGAATGTGATACCCTCACCAAACCTACAGTAATATTCAGAGGCAGAGTAGAATTCCAGGAACAGCCCTATTTGAAACCACAATCTGGCCTAGAGCAAAGTACTACTCTATGTGAGTAAAGGTAGAAGAATCTGGCCTCATATGAAGATTCACATACTCATAACTACTCACAGATTAGAGTGCGGAGCTCACAACCTCTCCCTCAGAATTCAGGTTCAGAGAAACATCCAAAATATCGATACTGAACTAAGGCATATCCAAACCACTTGCACTTTTAAAACCAGATGGAAAACTTGAAAGAGTTGGTGTTCTCATGAGGCTCCAGCAGTGCAAAGGGCTTGGCAAAATGACGTAATAGGGGCATGTCAGAAGGGGGATGGGGCGTGGCCAGTATGTATGGCATTCTAGTAATCCCTGCAGGCTCAACAGCCCCTTGGGCATTTAGAATAGATATGAGACTACTCTACATTACTTGCGGAGCTGCACCAACCCTAGTAATGTTGTGGATCATGAGAGAGCAAAGCTGGTTTAAGGCCTTCTTTGCCTCCCTGCCCCTCAGATTTGCCAAGTGGAACTGTGGCTCTAGTGAGGGTCTGCCCCCTGATTAAGCACATCCAGAGTTGGCTCAGCAACTGGCTGCAGTGGCAACAGCAGTATCCAAAGTTAAGAATAGCAGCTGAAACTGTGGAATATTAGAATGTAAAAAACTACAGAGGGGAATTATTTTGACTGCTGTTGCCCTCATGATTGTGGGGATGTATTTAATTCAGTCTTTTGAGGTATTTTTCTCCTGATCTGCTTATCCATGCCCAAATTAGATTACCTATTGGAGGAAATCTCATGGCCCTACCTCTTGGTCAAAATAGTCTATTGAGAATAGAGGTACATGCCAGAGCTCTCTCCTCTCTCATAGGTGAGGGGAGCCTTTGAGGAAGAGGTAAATATTTAGTGGAGGGGAGAGACTACTGGGCCTGCTTTTGAGAGAGAAGTAGGCAGCTGTGTTCGTTTCTTACCTATCATCCAGCTCATCCCACTCCAGTAATTGGGAAATGGGGAAATGTTAGTTGACTTTGTTGCCATCATCAAACTCTGTTCACACAGAGGGGTGTATGTAGAAGCTGTGTGGATGACACTTTTCCCTGCTACCAGTACTGACCTACTTTAGCTGCCCATGTCAGATGGTCACCAATGACAGTATGGACTGATGTCTGCTTTCATGGACAATGGTGCATCTTTGGAAATATGATTCAATTTCAAACAATTGGATATAAAGAAAAATCCCATGGATTGATTAATTGAAATTTTAAATAAATTATTAAATGTATGCCTTCACCAACGATTACACAGAGACAAAAGAAAAGAGTTAAAAAAAAATAAACAGTTTCTTTTATTCTGTGCACAGCAGTTGTTTCATCTGCTGTTAGTAGGAGTCAAATTTACTACCAAGGGAAAGCATAAAGAGCAAGGCTGTGAACAGAGGCTGACATTCGTATTCATTTGGGGATTTTTAGTGCAAAATTCAGATGAAATATGAATGAATGCAAATTTTGCCTAGTGTGCCTTTATCCATGGATGAAATTTAATGTGTAAGCCCCCTCCTCTTCTGCCCACTAAAAAAAATATGTGAAGCTTTAGTCTGATAGCTCTGATGTGCTCCTTTCACTCATGGATCTGAACTGCCTTCAGGAGCTGGGGGGCTCATACCAAGATGTCTATAGGTGATCTTAGCACCATGGTAATGATCAGCATGAGAGTCCAGTTAGGGTGGCATTTGAAAAATCCTTACCCTACCACTGTCACTTTGCATATCACCCAAGTTTCGTCATGTGGTATTTGTGATAGGCATGGTAATTTCATGTATTAAGTTCATGTATCATTGTGGGCCAGGGATCGGATGTAATTCCATGGGGCATGGGGGTAACCACAGCCTTCTAGGAACTAAGAACAGTGAACATTATATGGTTCAAACTTGATTCTCCAGTGAGCAATAGACAAAGAACCCATGTTTAAACTGACTTAGGGCATGCTTGCTGATCCAGCAAACTGACAGGACCTCTGGTCCAAGGAGGGGTCCAATCCTTAGGTAAGGGTTGGAAGGACTTCAGCTCACCGAGACCCCATAATACTGAGTGTGCTTGGTCTCAACTGATGCTGTGATGAACTTGTCTTGGAGGGAGGAGGGACTGTTGAAAAACTAACCGCTAACCAGAGCCTTTTCAGAGTAAGGGGGTGATCTCTGGCAAGCTTATTAGCATACATATAGGTTTTATTATTGTTTAATACATTTCCTCTGTAATGGTTTTACCTTCAAAATAAATGTGTTCACTTAGAAAGAACCGTGTGGTAGCTTAACTGTGGGCAATTACACTGTTTACCATCTCTGCGGATAGAAGTGAAGCAGTCCTTCTAAGCAGTCTGCCTTTTGCTGGGGATATCAGTATAATCAGGGAGCTGTGCAGTCTGGAAATACTCCAGTCAGGTGGGGGAAAGATGCTGGTCTCCACCCAAGAGTGGCAATGGCCGAGAAGCTGGGAGCTAGAGTGGGTGCCCTTGCTAGACCATAGAAGGGGAATACAGGTGCAGTTGTGTTGAACTATGACAGTATTTCTCTGGTTGGCCCAATGGCTCTCTAAGAGGTTTTTAAGGTCAGGCTTGATGAAGCCTTAGCTGGGTTGATTTAGTTGGGGATTGGTCCTGCTTTGAGCAAGGAGTTGGACTAGATGACCTCCTGAGGTCCCTTTCAATCCTGATATTCTATGATTCTAAAAGGGACCCACTATATCATTCTGACAAGCCAGAAGGGCAGGTTTCAACCTTCAACAACTTTAACAAGCAGCTACAAACACTTGTTTAAATAAAGATTATTGATCTTGACTTCTGCCTTTGTGACTAGTGGGAATAGCAGTGATTGCTCTCCAGGGCAACTGCCAGCCTGATCAAATGCAGACCCAGTGCAAGCCCCTTTCATGGGGGAGGGGAAAGACATTTATTTATGCATACTGCCACTTTGGGTGTAATTGGTGCTAAGACCAAAGAGAAGGTATTTTTATAGTAGCAAGGACTTCTTGGAAAACCGTTCTGCTGATGAGAAGAACAAGATCTAAGAGAGCTCCATTAGGAGAACGATGGTGCAGTTAAAGCACAGGACTACACATTCAAGAGAGTTGGTCTTATTGCCAACTTTGCCACAGTCTTGCTGGGTGATCTTAAGCAAGTCACTTAACCACATTTTAAGAGGTTAATACTTACCTACCTCAGGGGAGCGTTACCGAGACTTAATGCATTAATGTTTGTAAAGTGTTATGAGTTCCCTGAATAGAAGACAGAGGCGCTGTAGTAATATACAATATGTCTAAATTCTGCCTCAAGTTTGAGGCTCCTGTCATGGTTACTAGGTGAGCCACATCTGAGACCCCTTTTTGTCCTTCTGCAATGCACCCCTCAGGTGACAGGCCTTGTTTGTGGCACCTCACACTGGATGCAACAGAACCACCTGATCCAACTACTCCTAGACTAGGTCTCTGGGCTGCAGCACCCTGTTTACCAACATGTTAATACAATAGGCCCAACTGTGTTCCTCAAGGGGCCTGTGACAGCAGCTGATTAAAGTGACTCAAAAACCACATCTTCTAAAGGAAGTAATAATTAATTCATACCCCCATAAAGTACAAAGCGTGTAGAGCAAAGAATATAAATACAAGGCCTGTATGCATGGATCTTACTTACACTTTAACCTTTCCTTGCCAGCTTTTGCAAGTTCTCCTTAGCCCAGCTAACTTCCATCTCTGGCTAGAAGAAACTACCTCTCCTGCTCACAGCAGGATTTCTCTGTCTCTGTATGTCCCCTTACCAGCTTGTCAGCTTTCACCATCACTCGCAGGGCAGTGTGTGGCAACTCCCACAACACCATTCCCCATAACCTTTTCAAGCCCCTGGGCTCATCTAAAGTTAAGTGTTCCTTTTGAGCTCACTCTTCTCAGCTTTATCAAAACAGTAACATCGCCAGATTGGGTCCAAGGATTTACCTTTTCATAGCTGTAAACCTTGAAGTTGTGTTTGTTGGGATGCTCTTTATCTAAGCCATTATGTTACCTTTCCTGTTTGTTTCTCCTGTAACAGCCTCCTTTGATTTAATATCTAGCAGCTTAATATCAAACAGAGAACTTGAGGGGCATGTGGTGTTAGATATATAAAAAAAAAACTACGCATAATTCCCTCATCCCATTCACCCAATTGACTTTTTAAACATTTAATGGTTTACTTTAAAGGGGGGGTTGGGCCTGCAAGGTCTGCAAAGGTCATCAGCTTTGGGCTTCATGTAAAACTCAGGCAGGAAAGCACCTTTGAGGGGTGGTCATGGGGATGAATATTAAACTGCCATGTGGCTCATTTCCATGGACTTGCATAAGAAGCACAGCCATAATGAAGATGATAGATTTGTCTTCCTACTAAAAATAGCATGTAAATGAGGCAGCACCTTCTAGAAGCTTATCTTCTCCCATCATACACATTGCCAGTGCTCAATACCAAGCACAGTCTCACAGCCGTAGAAGGGAAAGATCATTTACATTCTCTTATGGAACAACTGTCTGTGGACTGTGTGAAGTAGACCTTTACTTATAGAATTATAGCAATAATAATGCAATGGAATAATGCAAAAATGTCGCCACCACAGATAGTAACATGCCACGTAATAGACCAACACAAGTCATAATATTTAAGTTCTTAAGCCAAAACCCTTTCCTTTCAGGCATCAGTAGGGACTTCCTTAGCAACAAAGCTTTTGTATCAAAACTTATAAGGTAAACATTGATACAATAAAAAAGATGTCTCACTTGCCTTCTTACCCAGTTGTTTTTAGAACTAGCAGACCAGCCAGTGACAAACTTTGTTTCAACCCTCAACACTTCTCTGGATTTTTGACCTTCTTGATTTTAAAAAATGGCCAAAAATGTAAAGTGTATTTCTGGAGAAAAATTGGTATCAGGATTCAGAATAATTGTATTTAGCTTCATCTTGATTAAACAAATTAGAATGTTCTGGTTATAAACATCTAACAATAAAACAGGGTTTAGCATGGAAATATTGACACACTGTTGTCTTTAGCTGTGCTAGCAGCACCACTATAATGAACAACTGAGATACAATACAAAAATGAAGAAGAATGTTCAACGTACAGAAATTCTGTTGTGTTGATAGACTACTGAATAGCTGCTCAGGGATTGACAGAATAAGATGAATCTTTTAAATTGGACAAAGATTTAATTCAATAGAGAAGCAATACAATACCAAAAAATTGACTTCTATTCATTTACACGCCATTTATTAAGTGGATGAAAAATTATTCTTCTTTTCCTTTAAATTGCAGTTTTCCATAGAAATTTCAATTTTGCTGTATTTATGCGAATTGCTGCCATAATCTAGCTTTTCTCAGAGATTCTCAATTTTGCTCACATAATATCCACTTTGTTTAGAGACCAAACAATCTCCGACTGAAATGATGATCTACTTTGTGTGCTGGTGTTATCTATTCAGCTCTGCTAGTCTTTCTGAACTCCAGCTGAGTTGAGAAATGGGTCATAACTGTGTCATACGGCTAAGATATTTTTGAGGCCATCTCAGTTCCAGTAAAACCAAAACTGTTCACAAACTGACTTGATGTTCACAAATTAGAGAGACTGCTTATATACATAATATAGTCAAAGTCTTAAGCCAATCAGTTTTTCATTAAAAAAAATTGTAGGCTCAGTAAATTCTTGACATTCAAAAATTCAGATTGCTCAGTGATTTTCTACTACTGTACTGTGGAACTCATTTTTAAAATTTTTATTAAGATGTTTTGGATGTTTGAAGTGTCTCTCTGTATAACCTGGCCACTCCCATTCTCTGAATGCTGAATTCAGACATTTATAGCAAGATCTGGCTCCTAATGAAATCTGTCAGAATTTGATTTCAACGGGAGCAGGGTCAGCCCCTCAGTGCTGATCCTGTGTTAATCCAGGTGCAGATTCAGTGTCATGTAGAGTGGGAGCATGGCACCAGTATTATTATGCATACAGCTTGGATAGCTTGGAAAGAGAGAATGAAAGGAATAATAAGAAGAAAATTTACAAAAAAATCCATGTATTTCACAGAGTGGTGAACTGAGAGAATGTGAGGCAGCAAAAGTGCTCTGTCACTGAAATAAATGCTATACATAGTCCTTGCAAGGTTTCAGGTCTGTGTGAGATCAGAGATCTGCATGATCAAATGGAGGACCTGAGTGATGTACCTCGTATATACTTATGCCCTTCACACTTACATACAAGCTCACATCATCATCAAAAGAGATAAAGCCACTGCAAAAGAAATAGGATTAACCATGAAAGTTATTAGATTTTAAATTACTCGAGTAAATAGCAAACTTCCTGAGCAGCCACCTAGAATATCTGACTTTTCTTGAAAACCTGTTAACACAGAAAAATATATCAGCAATTGCTGATACGTGCGCTACCAAGGCCAGATTAAATGGTAGGCTGATACTGAAGGCTCTGGTTCAGGGAATCATAATTACATAATGGCATTGCCACACTGTCATTGCACACAAGCTGCAGGAGAAGACGGGTGGTATGAAGCATCCTGAAGAAGATGCAGCAGCTTTGGCCCTGGTGGGAACCCAGGCTGCTACCATAGCACCTCACAGTAACCCTGAGCTCGGTGGGAAGGACAAGAGTAGAGGGGATCAAGGCTGCTACCACACCAGCTTTGATCAGGAAGCTACTACACATCGTATGGCTCCCACTGTATAGGTGGGCTAGGGAGAACTCTTAGCTGAGACAAATGGAATCTTGGTCAGAGGGAATAAGTTCAGAGCTCCCAAAGCGTCAGACACTACAGGTGGGGTGGGAAGTGGCCTCACCCAGGTGAGTGAAGATAGGTTCTTAGCTATCTTAGAGGCTGATGTAGCAAGTACACATACCTGTGCACTTTGTGGCTTGCAAGAGGCTGTGCCTTTTTGAGGAATAATTATTTTTCTGACCTTCACATGGGGCTGTGTCCATATGGCACAGTTTTTCCCTATATGATGTTGCATTCAGCAGAGTCTACTCAGTTCTGTCTCAAGACTGAGACACAAACCAGTCAGCGTGTGGGATTAATAAGTAAAGCAGAAAAAAGGTACTGAAGTGTTGCCAACTCACAAATAATATGATTGTGGTTCCCGCTGTAGACAGTTACACAAAGACAAGACAGGGAAAGCTCTAGTCCTCATATGACTTGGGAGAAACACAGTCAGAAAGAGAGGGATCCACACGATGCATTGCAGTCTAGGGGAAGAGGCTCTAAACTGCCAGCCTAGACAGCACAAGCCCTTGTCTCCAGCTCTTCCACTGACCCCTGAGAGTGTTGCTGTGCCCTTCACAGCCCTTATTAAAAATCAAGGCCTACTATTGCAACGTTGGGGTGTAACAGTCATTTACCTTCACAGATAAGATACCTGAACACTAATTTAAAGACACTTTGAACAGAGCTAGGGAAAAAAAAACATGTTTCTAATATAATAAAGCTACTTTGCCATCCTTCTTTTCGGAAGGACCATGCTTAGTTAAGTACTTTTTTAATCTTGCTACCACACAGTCTTTCACCTACTACGGGCTAGTTTGATACTAGTAGTCGTATGTCAAGAGGTTCTTTAGCTCAAGTGGCAGAAGCTCATGCTTTTTTTTACACACAAGGTGCTGTGTTCAAGTCCCAGAGATAACCCAAACATTTAGCTATGGTATATGTAACCAGTAGGCAAACACTCTGCTCCCTGAGCCACAAACAGAAAGCCAGTGCCCCTCTCCCCCAAATACCTGGTTTCGCCAGCATTGCCCCTATGTTGTTAAGCAGGATCTCTGGTGAGAAAGCACAGCCTTTCATCATACAAACAGCCAGCTCAAACTGACTGATGTAGTTTCTAGAGACTTCAGACCTCAAGTGAGCTACTCCTGCTTTATGCTGGTTCTCACTGAGTGTGCTCAAAAGCTTAACAGAGGTGTTACTATAGTCATTCTCATATTAGTAAGATGATACCCATATTTACTCCTCAGCCTGTATCCTCTGCTTACTTTTAGCTCCCTCAAAGTCTATGAAAGTTTTATTAATAATGCTACTTAGATCAAGATTCACAAAAATACACAGGCACCAAAATGGAAGGTTTAGGTGCCTAAGTCCCAGTTTTAGGCAATGATATCTACAAAGCCGTCACTCAGCTGCCACCTCACCCTGTAGGTTCCTAAATTTCCACTGGAAAAGTTCCCTGGGTGCCTAAAATTCTATGCTGGGCATGCCCACTGCTTCCTCCCTCTGGCCATCCAGATGCCTATGTCCCTGCACAATCCACAAACTTAGGAAAGGTAGGCAGGGGAGCACCCATCACACCCATGAGTCCCAGTTTGGTAGGTGTGCTCAGAGGCTGCCTCTCCGATCACATCCTATTCAAAATTTTGCAGCAGGCAGCAGTGGTTAGTTCACTTACCTAAGATGTAGGAGACCCAAGTTCCATCCCCTTCTCTGCCTGAGGGAAACAATTTGAACAGAGATCTCTCATCTGCCATTGTTGAGCTATGGGATATTCTAATGTAGGGTTCACTCAGTCTTCGCTAAGGAAACTGTTCCACTGTGGATTAAATACTGAATCAGTCATTGGGGCAGTGTGAAATTAACTCTATATCTTCGTGATTAGGTACCCATTCCATTCTCTCCCTCAGGCAAAGGGTGGACTTGAATTTGGGCTGCCAATATCCCAGGAAGTGTTCTAACCACTAACCTCAAAATTATAAGATGGGGGGGGGAATTACAACCACCTTTGCTCCCCTCCACCCCCCAGCCTGTTGCGTGGAGTGATGTAAGCTCATCACTCATTCTCACAATAAATGATTGAGGTGTCTAAGCTGTCTGATGCCAGGAGATGGGTTCTTAGCTATGGCTCGCTAGCAGAGATAGGCATCAAAACCCAACCTGCAGGGAGATGCCTATCTCCATGAGAGGGGCGGGACTTAGGACACATAGCTCTTGTCAACATCTCCACTTGGCTAGTTTAGGTGGCTCCCTCACTAACATGCTGGCTTTTATGGATCATATTGTTAGTCACCTCTCTCTCCCTTTTCTCACCTCTAGGGAGCATAGGTACCCAACTCAGGCTTTGTGAATTGCTGTATTGTTCCTGTGGTTTTCTAAGTGCCTAAAAGTTAGGCATGGCTATGCTCATTGTCGGAACACATAAAGTTGATCTGGGCCTTAACTCTTACAGATCACTTCCAGGTCTAACTGTTGAAAACTAATGATACGCGATCCATGCAGCAACACCACTCGGGATCTTCAGAGAGTATTAATGAGGGAGCACCTTATTTGAGAACTCAGAATTTAGAAATAGTTTAGCATCTGTATGGTTAAATAACTTCTAGAACCCAAACATCTTTGGGAGAACGCCACTCTAATATGATGTGAAGGATGGAGGCCACTAAGGCATAAATCCATTCGATATTTGTAGCAGTGTTCCAGTAGGGTTTTAGCCACTAGTTAGACAACATTGCCATAAAGCATTGATACATTCCTATTAACATTCATACTCTGTTATCAAATAAGCCCAAAATAGTATTATTCAAAAACCTTAATTAGTCCACAGTCCTCCGTGTCCAACTTTTTTGCCTCACTGAATGTTTGATTATTGATAACATGGATGATTATTAACAAGCCTGGTCAATAGTGGATTTATAGCGTAGTTCAACCTCTACAAAAGAAAGTACTACAATATTTAACAAAATAGCTAAAAAAATCCACGGACATATGGGTTATTAAAAATTGTATTTTTTCCAACAAGTCTGAAACTTTAACAAGATGTACGTCCTGTGATTGTAATGGATAGTCAGATGGTTGTGACAATTAATCTGGGTTTCCTGTATAAAAATGAAAGCTTAGTACAGCAGAAATAATTAGGATATAAAATGAGTAGAAGGCTCTCTCTCCCAGAATTCAAAGGAGGAAGGTGTTTTTTCAAGCTGATAAAAAAGCATAGGTTGCTAATACCTCTAGAGACAATCATCAGCCTTCCCAGTGCCATCTAAGCTGAAACATGCACTAACCATCTAGTCTGAGACAAAGTTTCATGAGCTCCTTTTGCTAGGGAATTTGAGATAACTCTTCTGGAACTCAATTTAATTCTGACATCCTATTCATCTTCCTGCTTATTTCCCATCACTGACCCTGATCTTATTAAAAAAACCTCTGAGAATGTCAGCAACTGCAGGGTTTTTTTTGACAAGTTACTCTGGAATGTGTTTAATGTTTCAAAATTGTCATTGATTGAAACTAGCAATTCTAAATGAGCAATTTAAAACTAATTTCCATCCTTTTTTTTTAATTTCTGTTTCTCCCCTGCCACATAGTTGGCATTATCTGGAGTAATTTAAAAAAGGACAGCATGGATGACCATTAAGAACATACCTTTCCTTAGCCTGGTGCCTCATTTTCCCCCTGCAGGACTCAAAGTTCATGGGAGTTACTTGTACTTTGTAATGGTAAAACTGGGGCTCTAGAAATATGTTGTGGCATCTCCAGTTCGTCAAATCTTAGTTGTTATTCATTGGGTATGCTCAGAATGGCGGTTTTATCCACTAAAGGTGATCACGTATGTTTATGTGAAGCTAAATGAGGGAAGGACTAAGCAGCACATCTGTTATCAGCTAGTCTGTGCTCTCCCTCACGCAAAATGTTAAGTGTGGCAAGAAGGAAAAAAGTTGTATTTCTATGAAAACGAGGCAAAACCTCAACAAATGCAATAATCAGATTTGGTTTAGGTAAGTCTGATGTTTAGCTAGAGGTTTATATGAGCTGGCCATATTTTTTGAATAGGCAAAGTTGGGTTGGAAATCTCTTGAATAGATTTTTTTCCCCATGGAATTTGTTGGCCTTCCATTTTTAGTCTCACTTGGAAGTGCCATGAGAAGTACAAACAAATTTTCTCATGTTACTTCTGTACTTCTAATACTGTCTGAAAACCAGAGTGAAAAAAATCAGATAGCCAAATAATTCCTGATCTTCAGTAAAGGTTTGGTTTAAATTCACCTTCTACAACCAGATAATACATGGGAATTGATTTTATCTGGACAGGTTTGTTTATCCTTATTTGAATGGAATATGCCAGATCTGGAGGAATTCCTCTACAGAACGCACAATTTGTATAGACTCTTCTCATAACATTCAGTAAAAATATAAAAGTATGAGAGAGAGGATGTTATTAGAAGTTAATATTTAATCATTTGTAAATAGTTGACTGCAGAGAACTGAGTATTATTTTGTCAAACACACACACTATGCTTCAAAGCCAGTTACTTGCAAAAAAAATGCATATGATTATGCACATCTCATTTACAGCTTAATATTTTAGAATTATAGGACCAATATAAATTCAATAAGAGATAGAGAGATTAACCTGAGACTCACTTACCAGGTCTGCATCTGACCCTCGGTCTGTAACCTCATCTGTACCCAGCATATATTTTTCTTAATACTTGTTGAACTCCTCTTTAACATTACTGAAAGCAGTTTTTCCAATTGTTGTATTTCCTATGTATTAGTTACTAGTCTTTATGGCATTCTGTTAGGAGATTGGAAAGGTAACCAGTACACAGGGCTGGGGGTGGGTGGGTAAGGGGATGTGCTATGCTTGGATTTGAGTTGGTGGCAGAAGTGCATTGTCATACTTCGTCACCACTTCTGTGCACATTGTAGATTGTAAAGTCTTTTAGAGAAGAGACCATTTCTTTTTCTATAAAGTACATAACACATTATGTGCACTATTTTAATATTGGACTTCTGACTATACATTCATTTAATTGCAACAGAATCTACAGTCTAAGTCATCTCTGATTTACACCATTGTAAATCTGTTAGCTACAGCAGAGTTACTGATTTATTTAAACCAGTGTAAATGAGAACACAATTAGGCCAGCGTTCTCCAGTAACAACCTCAATAATTAGAATGTGTCTTTTCTGGTACGTCCACAATAAAGCAAATTGGTATGTCCTTTTGCGTACGTGTCACGGGTGATCTGTTTTTGAAAAAATGAAAGCACATTTCCTTCCGATTTCTGTTTTCCATGTGATTGATATTAATCAGGTTTTTTTTGCAAAGCACGGCTTATCTTAACTGAACCCAAAGCAGATGAATATGTTGCTGTGCAATAAGATTTTCTTTTCTTGAAATGAAGAATAGGATGAAGATACTTATCTGAGATCAAACTGGCTTCAGGTAGAGTTTACATCAGCAACGCTTTGAAATTCATTGTTACAGTACGGTTGATATCGGTAAGGAATGAGAATGGTACCTTCTATTGTGACTGCATTTATTAACTTATTTCCAGTAGTTAAAAAAATAGAGCTGCAGTCTACAACCAAGTGCAGCCTTTTCTTCCTAAGATGAAAGGGACAAGTACAGCTAGTAATGAAAATTAATGGTTCCCTGAGAAGGGCCAAAAATCTGCAAAAAAGTCTGTGAACTCCCTTCAGGGAGTCATGTTGGTAAATACAATAGTTTGCAATATAAGGTATCATATGTTACTCACTTTCTTTAGCAAGTTGCTATGTTTCTTTTGTAACAACAACATATGTTTGAAGGTATGGATGGCTAAATATCACTAATTATTTTTTCCTAAATCATGAGCCATATCCTCAAGTTGAGTATAATGAAATAGCTCCAGTGACTTAAATTGACTCCAGCTTTATGCCACATTAGGATTCTCCCTAGCCTCACTAGCTCCTCTGATTGACAGTTCAGCTTTATTGTTCTACTCAGCCCACTGTGCCTCCTAATGCTTTTCAATTCTCTTTGCTGCTATCTCACTCAGCTCATCCAGCCATTCTCTTCTCCTTTCCCCATTATACAGCCCCTACTTGTAGAGCTGGCTTACACCACTGTAATGTCCTTGTATCACTGCTTCTTAGCCCAGAGCAGAAACATGGTGAAATCCCACTGTAGACAAGTCCTTAGATACAGTGGTCATGGAGGACAAATAGCTAGGTAGATATCTTGCCCAGGCTTCCAAGCAATAGGATTTTCCAGTCAATCCAGTATAATTATTTTTTTTTGCATTTGTTCTCTGTACCAATACGTTCACCAGCACTCTGCCGGTTATAGTAGTTGCTAGCTTCTTAATAAAAAAGAATAGCTGCAAATTAGCGCTGCCATCTGACTTTCATTATAAGAGAGTGAGCCTTTCCCATCCCTTATTTTCCTTGTTCCAGAGAAAGGCTGAAATAAAGAAACAATATGTTTTATTATTTGTCACACAGTCCCAGAAAGGGCCATCCTACTTTATGGTTGAGAGATGTGATTTAGTCTCCATGCTAAATCAGTCTTCAACTTCTCCTATGCAGAGATGGCCAATCGTACCTAATTGTGTGTGGTAGTTCAACGATATGGACTACTAGTCATTGGGGAATGAGCTGCTCGTTATAGTTAGGACCGCAGATTGAACTCAGACCACAGTCCCATAGGCTAAAGCATGGTATTTTATACATTAAGTCATTCCTCCTTTCAACAATCTCTTTCTTACTTGGCGCATGAAATGAATCAGGGAAAGATTATTTTCTGGGTAAATTGGTAGTAAAACTCTGATGCAGACAGTTCCACAATTCGATTGCAGTCTGCCTTCCACTTATTGAATATCACATCAAGCAGTGTTTCAAAGGTTTTGTATGACAGCTTTAAAATCTGCAACGTTTGTAAAGGTACTTACTACATTGTGATCAGGTCACAGATCTAAATGTCAGTTTTGTATGCCTGATTTGCACATTTCAAAACGATTTAGTAATTTTTTCATTTGATCTGCATGCATGAAGAGGTTTGAAATACAGAAACAATTTAGAATCATATTTAGTTTGTAACAGTTCAATTAACTTAAGTGCTGAAACATGCTTCTTTCTTACTAATTTGTTTAATCGGTTACTATTGCAATAACATATTTTAAAAGAATGCCTAAAAGGCCAGGGGCTAACTAAAGCCCACTTTAAGAATGCATGTCCCTGCACAAGCATGTGTGGAAAAAAAAAGGCAAACAAACAGTTAGCCTTCAGGTCATATTACTGCCATGCTCTTTGGTGAAAAGAGTACACGTACCGTAAACAAGAAATGGACTAGCCAACAACTGCTTTCATATGACATTGTTATTTTTACAACCTCCAGTTTCCTCAGAGCAATTTTGTTACCACTCGAAGGGCAGAGGATTCTAATAGTGGTATTATATAATACACAAACTTGAGTGTCTGATAAATATGAGGAAAAACTAAGTAATAGGAGCATTGTAAAATGATTTATTGTAGGATGCTAATACATGTATATGCAGGAGGAAGTGCTTGTGTGATTTTTTATTTCAAGAAAACATCTGCTTTTCTTCCGAAAGCCTGATTTCTATTTTGCTATCACCAGCAGTGACTCTCCTTTTTTGGACATTCCCTTTAAAAGTCTTTTGTACTAAACATGCCCCTGCCCTCCACCCCATGTCTATTAAAAGGTAGCAGTGCATAGTATAGGATATTTCTGTGCATTGTTGCCACTAGTATGGATAATACAGGGAAATGATCTGCATGAACTGACATGTCAAGCATGCTGGCTCTGTTATCTGTGAGTTTCCTGGACCTCCATGTGGCCATAAAGGAAGGTATGGATCTTCAGTGAGTTGTTATTCTTAGTTCTGTTTCTCGGATTTGCATAAAAAAATTACAATGTCAAAGTCAAATGTGCAAGCACAAAAGTCAAGAATCCACAGGGAAACAGAAATTATTAATCATCAATAACATCAGCTCACTTAGTAGCCCACAGATTTGAAGGTCTGATCTCAGTGAGGTTGTTCAGCTGTGCAAACTTGCTGTTTAAAGTAATGGCCTATTCCCCAACAAAAATTATTGCATATAGAATATTAGGGGAGAGTCAAGAAGCAGCTTTGCAGTGAAGGTTTAGAAGTAAATCAAACTGTAAAATGCATAGTAAAGATCAGCAATTGGGTGCCTATAGCTAAATCTATATTGCTATTAAGGGTGAATAAGAGAGAGTCCTGGGAAACTATGCCAAAGATAAAGTTACAACAGAAACAAGAGCTAAGGGGGAAATGAGAGAAAAAGCAGATAAGGGAACAAAGGACACATAACATGCTGCAATCTCTAAACCAAGTGTTCTGTTGGATGGCCTTGTCCTCTGCCCACTACTGGGACCCAGATTTATGCTGTGTTCATAGGCCTAACATATTGGGCCTGATTCTTCTCTAATGCATACTGATGTAAATGAGGAATAACTCTGCTGAAGTCAATGGTGCAAAATTGATATAAACGAAGGGAGAATCAAGTCCAGTGTTACATGCTACGATGGTTACATGTATATTATATTTGAATGTATATCATCTCCTAATCCACAATTACCTCTGTTCTTAGAGTGTTCTTACCAGCACACAGAACAAGATGTATAGCACATAGCAACATTAACACAGTTGCTCACAAAAATAGATAGTTCTACTTCTCATTTAAAGTCACATACCAAACCAGCTGTGCTTTCTCACTAATGCCAGTCCTGTACCAATTTAGCAACATGATTGACTACATTAATTTTTGGCAAAGTAGTCCAGTTCTTCCTACAGCATAGTGCCAGTAGCAATCCATTTCCACCACACCCTTCTCAAAGAGGCAACATGGGCTCTGCCTTTGCAAGATATTACATAGTGCATACTTGACACCTTTTGGACATTATTCTCATTGATGTAAGTTACAGCAAAGGCAAAAGGAACCAAAGGGCTTTGAGTTGCAGTGGAGAATGTTTTCAGTGAACACATAAATACAGAGACACAGAAGATCTAATGTACTTGGCCATAAATAAAGCATGTGACATGATACTGTGACAGTCTGTATTATTATGTTCATTTTTACAAGACTATGATAAATTTTGTACAAAGTATGCCTTGTGAGGTATCATTTGAAAGCTTATAATCTGCTGAACGTTATTGTCCTGGTAAAATATGTGTGGCAACATCATATGTAAATTTACACAATTTTACAGAGGCGACAGTTTAGATATTTTTGGGTGGGCAACTTTAACCGTGCTTCCAAGGGCTACTTAGGTATCTGAAATCTCTAGGGTTTCTTTTTGCAGATATCTTAGAAATTAGCTAATAGGAGCACTGTATCTAATTCCTATCTTAAAGAGATGATTTAATAAATATTGGACCAACTCAGCTCTAATACTAACATTTTCTCATCTTATGTCAAGTCACTTAAGGAACACTGGTTAAGTTTAAAATTTTAATGTATATTCATTGTTACTAACTCTTGAATACAACAATTGAAACAACTGTAGAAAAATCTAGATTACTTTCTACCACATTCTGCCGTTCATCAAGCTTGGAATAGATCATTTAACTTTCGAAACATCCAACTGGGGCAAGGCCCCATGAGTTTATACTGCACCTGCCTGGGGCTCTAGAGGTGTTACCACACTACAAATAATAGACTAGAAACTAATCTTAAACAGGAGTGAAACTGATGCTTTCAGTCACTTTCACAATATGTGAAAAAACTCATGACTCAGGCTCACCAAAAATCATGAGATTGGCTTTAAAATCATGAGCTTAAGTAAAAATAACAGATTTGGGGTTCTTTTTATCTGCCTTCTGATTTTTGAGCCTTTAGGGTGCACTGGGGTCCCATTTGAAGCTTTCTCCACAGCCATGAGTACTAGAAACTTCATTTTTTTCTTTAAGAATAAAAGCTGAAATCATCACATATCTACTTGATTCCAGGAGCTGGGGCTTTAAGGAAAACAATTATCATGAGATATGACAAAACCATGAGAGTTGACAACACTGCTTTTACTTCTGTTTAAAGGCAAGCTACTTTCCAGAAGTCTCTTAAACACAACACTACAGAGATTGAGTTGCAGTTTTCACAGGAGAATATTTAAAACCAAACACTAAGAAAAGTCTATATTTTAAAGCTGAGAAGAGAACTGAGATTTCTGCGGTATATCAGGGCCACTGCAGGCAGGAAAGGAAAAGAAACATGCACAGGAGCACTGGGCAGCTCTTCTTTTAGCAAGAAAGATGGAGAGTCAAATCTTCTAGTTCTTAATCAGCTAAAACGTCTATTGCCATCAGTGCCTCCACTCATAGATATAAACATCATAGTGACTGTGTGATAACGTGTGGTCAATAACTATATATTTCATACTTAAATATCTGAGCCATCTTATCCAGCATCACACATCTTATATGCATTGGCTGAGGGACTGGATTTTCTGGCATATTCTGAACAGCGCTGAGCATGCAGATGGTGCTCAGTGAATAATGCAAATCATGACAATAATAATTGACTTTATAGACTCTGTTGATGCAGTTTCTGTTTTTTGTTCTGGAATTGGCCTGAATCCAGCTGAAATTTGAGGCATAAACACATCTGATACTCATATGACACTTTCTTATTCCTTCCTTTTCTCAATCTCAGAACAAACAAAAAAAAAATCACTGAAGAAAATGGTTTTCAGTTAAAATATAAAATTGCACAGTGTTGCAACCCTAAACCTATGCTCAAACATGGCGTCTGTATGGCCCATTGTCGATCAAAGGATCACATTGGTGCCGGGTGCAACACCATAGTGCCGTCTGCTACCCTGTGGTGCGGTGTGCAACATTATAGTGCCGTGTGCCTATTCTCGAACCTTCTGTCTTGTCAAGTTAGTGCCATGTGCAAAAAAGTACTGTGCCAGGTGCAGATCCTGTTTACGTAGAGGGCACCAGCTCAGAACCTGGAAGGCGAAGGCGCTAGGGACCAATCGGATGCTGACACGAGTACGAGTCTTCAAATAAAACTATGCCTCACGCAGAAAACGGCAAGAGTATCCACGTGTTAGCTGAAAGGCCTGATCACCCTTTCAGTCAGGGTCTCCTCTGGATTTTGCCGGCTCGTGTCGTGTCGTTTCGTTTTGCTTTTTGGATTATTTCCCACCAATTTGTCATGCTCTTGGTATCTGTACTGCTGATCAGCTGCGCCTGGAGTGTGGTATGTGCATTTTAATTTCTGTAAATACTCTGCCTAGCTTCTTCCCTCCCTTTTCCCTTCCCTCCCTTAATGTAAAGTTGTGTATACAGTATATGAGAGCCAAATAATTGTTGTATTACTTGCTACTGTGGTTGGTTGGTGTACTTTACAATATTCTGTTAACGTGTGTACAGTTTACTCAGTTTTGTGTATCTGCTTTGGATTTTAGTGAGCAGTTGAGATAAATCATTTGGTTTCTTGTTGTTGGATGTAAATAGACTGTTTCAAGTTGTGTATGATTTTATTCTGATAGTATTTCTAGTTGATAAATTAGCCTTCCCTGGCCCAAGTTGTAACTCATCCCCCTTAATAAACAGCCACGTGGTTTGAAATTTCAATCTGTCACGTTTTGATTTTCCTCTCTCAATCAAATACTTAATCGAACCTGCATTAGTCTCGGACACACAGCAATCATTGCTCTACAACCCAGCATTGGGCAGAACCTTCCACCCCTTGGGAGTTAAGTGAGCTCCTCTCACCTGACTCTCATTCTCCATCCTTCCTAACCTCTGTGTTGCTTTTCATACTGTCAAATATGACAACCATCCTGGGACCATCAGCTGGAGACTCAGAGACCTGGCTGCCTTGTTTTTGCCTCCATCTATCAGTCTTCTTTTTTTGCAGCATGCAGAAGAGAGAGATGCTGGTCTGCTGGATAGGGAGCTAGCCCTGAAAGATCTGGGTTCTATTCCCTTCCCCCCATGGACTTCCTGTCTGACCCTAGGCCACGACTTTAAGGACAGAATTTCAAAGGTTTTTAGGCACCCAAAAATGCAGCTAGATCTCTAGTGGGGTTTACAAAGCACCAAACCTTCTCAGTCCATTTGAAAATCTCACTAGGGTGCTTAAATACTTTTGAAAATCTGGCCTTTGGGTCCAGTTCACTCCATCATCTGCTGCAATATAATTCAGGAGTTGCTGGCCAACAGCACTCATATTAATCAGCTGGGAGTAGTTTACATGCTAGAGGCTGTTTGTGAGCAGAACCAGGAATTGTTGCTGTCACAGCAAAGCAGTGTAAAAGGCACTTCACTTCAGGTTGGAGAATTGAGGGGACACACTTGTCTACCTGTCCAGATTTTACCCTGGGTAATATCATGGATACTACATGGGACATTGTTAGAGTAGATAGAGATTAGTATAAGAATTATTAGATGAATAAGGAACTTACTAAAGGGGAGAAGGCAACAGGTTGTACTGAAAGGGAACTATAGAACTGGAAAAAGGTCACTAGTGGAATTCCTCAAGGATTGATCTTATGCAATAAGTTTGTTAATGACCTTGGCACAAAAAGTTGGAGTGTGCTAGTTAAATTTCCTGATGTGACAAAATTGGGAGATATCACTACAAAGGAAGATCAGAATATTATACAGGAAAGTATACAGGGATGAAGTTCAATAGTACAAAGAGTAGGGGCATGTATTTAGGGTCTAATAATAAGAACTTGTGCTCCAAGGTGGGGACACATCATTTGGAAGCAACAGAGGAGCTGAGAGACTTGGGTATATAGGTTGATGACAAAATGAGCCACCAATGTAATGCATCTGTGAAAAAGGCAAATGCAATCCTATCAGGCTCCTCATTTCCAGTAGAGCTAGAAAAGCATTAAAGCCATTGTACAAAGCACTGGTAAGACCTCATCTTCAATATTGCCTACAGTTCTGGTCACTCATGTTGAAGGAAGATTAATTCAGACAGAAGAGGTGCAGGGAACAGCTACTAGGATGAGCAGGGGAATGGAGGGTCTGTCTTAGGAGAGGAGCCTGAAAAAGGTTGGCTTGTTTAGCCTAGTAAAAAGAAGGCTGAGAGGGTATACTTGCTGTCTATAAATACATCAGAGGTGTAACTACAAGGGAGGGTAAAGAGCTACTTAAGCTAAAGGACAATGTTGGCACAAGTACAAATGGTTATAAACTGGCCATGAACAAATTCAGGCTGGCATAAGAAGATGGTTTCTTACCATCAGAGGGGTGAGGTTCTGCAACAGCCTCCCACTAGGAGTTGTAGGGGCAAACAACTTGAATAGTTTTAAGAGAGCTGGACAAATTTATGCATGCAGTTGTGGGGGTGACTCAGGCCTCGGCATCCCTGGGGCTCATTTACACTTTATGTTTCTAAAATCTCATGCTTCGTGGTTCAGGTGCCTACCTGCAGAGGTCAGGAAGATTTCCCTTCCCTGTGTATTCTGAGTGTGCAAGGGAGGTTGGTCTCCTGCCTCTGAAGCATCAGAGATGGCCATGTCTGGAAAGGGGACACTGGATGGGGTAGGCCAGAGAGAGAGAATGATTCTGTGGAGTCCAGTGGCAAGCCCCACTGAAGAGATAGGATACCCTTGGTCCAGTCTCTCTATTCTAATAATTCTTTCATTATTTACCCAGCTTGTTAAGGGAGAAACTGAAGGAACCCAAATCAGACTACCCCAGAGTTCAGTTGTTAGGGCATTCACCTGAGAAATAGGAGACCCCTGTTCAAAACCTTTCTTCCCCCTCTGACAGAGAGAAGGGGCAAATGAACCTGGGTCTCCTACATCCTAGGCAAGTGTTCTAAGCACCACCTTCTCCTCCTCCAACCATTTTGTGTAGATGGAGCCAGGCACCTAATTCATTCCCTCAACACCCAACTTAGTTCTGACTCCAGGACACAGGATCACTTGCAGAGCTAGGTGCCTACCTGCAGCCTGAACTTAGGCACCTGTAGCCGAGAGAGGGGTATAGCTTAGAACACACCCCTGTCATCAGCATCTCGCACTGGGTAGCTTTCACTGTTTCCTTCTGATATTTGTGGATCTCATTCATAGGCAGCTGTATCTCCCCATTCATTGTACAGAAAGCTCAGGCACCTAACTGGATTTTTGTGGACTGCAGTGTTGTTCCTGTGATTTTTCTAGACATTTAAAAATTAGATGCTGTGATGCTTAGCATTGCAATGCCTACTTCTCTTTGTAAATCCCACCAGTTCAACATCCAGATTTTATATACACATTGACATAAGTGAGCACCACAGAATAAGTGGAAGTAAAACTAATGGTTGGTACTGGTTTCCCCTAGAACTCAGCCTGCTGGCAGAGTTTTCCCAGAAGTGTCAGGTAAAGTTGCAGGCATATGAGAAGTCCTGGGAGTTTGGCAACTATACTGTACCGGCTAAATGTTGTGTATCGTCTAAACCATTTGTAGCCAGATATGATGGTGATGGAGGCCAAATAAATGTCTGTGATATATAAATACATTCATTACATAAATCGAAAAGCTAGAGTAAATCCTGATTGTGTTAACACTGTGAGGGGAATGTGTGAACGAGCCAAGATGTCTGTTTTATGACCAGGGATTGGGAATGGCATTCAAATGACTAGTCAAGTATGAGCTTTGTCAAGGAACCAAGCACCTCCAGCTTAAGAAAACATTAAAAATTATTCACTTGCCAGACAAGACCTTGTAGAAGACCAGGAGTCAGCAACCTTTCAGAAGTGGTGTGCCAAGTCTTCATTTATTCGCTCTAATTTAAGGTTTCATATGCCAGTAATACATTTTAACATTTTTAGAAGGTCTCTCTCTATAAGTCTATAATATTTAACTAAACTGTTGTTGTATGTAAAGTAAATAAGATTTTTAAAATGTTTAAGAAGCTTCATTTAAAATTAAATTAAATTGCAGAGCTCCTCCCGCATACCGGTGTGAGTGCGTCTGAAAATCAGCTCGCGTGCCACCTTTGGCACGCATGGCATAGGTTGCCTACCCCGGGCTAGACCCTTGTGAACTAGGTTGATAGAAGTACTTGATGGCTGTTGACTATTTGTCTCAGATATTAGGAAATTGCATATTTTTCCTGATCTTCCCAGGGTGACTTTGGTAAGTTCCTTGAATAATGTTTGCATAGAGGGATAGACTAGGGATAAGATGCTCACAGTCACATTGCCCCTTGTATGGTGGATAAAAAGGTCAGGATGTCATAAAAGCAGTTCAAAAATCCCTAGATTTCCCCAGGTCAGGAATTCCAGGCTCTTCTTCAGCCACTCATTATAAATTGAATAAAATGTTGCTCAACACAAGTGAAGAATAGCCTACCATTGAGATCATCAATTCCTATTTATACCCGGATGATTTAAGAATTCAGTGCTCCTCTGTTGAGCAACCCTACTTTCAGCTGCTGGAGCCTTGCATAAAGATACAATTCGTGCTGGTAAGTGGATCTTGTTAGCACCAATCAAAAATATAAGTGGGGATGGGGTATCTCTTTGGGCTGAAGGAACTAGCTCTTGAGACTTAAGAGGTCTTGCAAGAAAATCCTACAAACAACCAGGCTTGAGAAGAAAAGTTAGACTGAAGTTGATATTTTGTTATTGTCATCTGAGTTACTAATAAAGCCAACCCTGAGGAAAGAAGTAGATGTGGAGTATGTAAAATGTGCATATACTCAGACTGGAGTGGAGGGGAAATTCCACCTGCTTACACTGCTGTAGAAGACTAAATGCACCCTAAGAGAGCAAATCTAAAGTAAGATCAGAGAGCCTGAGAAAAGTGCAAAAGATCCATAAAAATTTCCTTTTGAGAAAAGGAAAGCTTCCAGGGCATTGCCTAGCTGGTGCTTGGTTGAGTGTAAAATTGGATGGTGTGTGAGGGAGAAAGAGAGACTGAGCAACACTTGCTTTTGTACAAAAAAAATGAACATTTCAAAGGACCCTACACAGCCAATACCAAGACATACAATCAAGAGGAACAGGAGAAATTTGCCACTCATCCCAGGAGAGTTATTGTAATGAGACTCAGCAATCCACCGTCCCAGATTCTCGGATGCCTGGTACATGATCAACCGTTACCATTTCTACTGCACAGGAAACTAGGGGCAGAGCTAGCCATGCAAACCATTTTGCCAGACTGTCACTATCACCCAAAGGCAACAATGACTGATTCTTACTTTGTTGCATTAAAAATAATCAAAATAATTTTATATATTGTAAAGAAGAAGAAAAAAACCCACAATCTCTCAGCTAGTCCTTCCTCTGGGTTTTGCAGAAATCTCCAAGCTAGTTCCTCCTCTGGGTAAGTCTTGCTTTCTTTCTATCCGTCTTTTAAGATGTTGGGGCAGGAACTATATTTTGTACAGCACCAAGCACATTATTATTTGTATTTATTAGTTAGGTGCCAACAAATAGTAGTCCTGAGATCAATGTTTCTAGAGGGACAGTGATAAGGAACTCCAAGTGTTACAGAGCCCAGTAGCAAACACAGATGGGCCAGAATAATCTCCAGTCTGTTCTTGTGATGCATTTAGTACCTCACTTGAGATAGTTTACTGTGTTACTATCTTTGTCTAATGTTGCATTATGTTATTTGTACAGTGACTAAGCATAGTTTTCAGATAATACATTGTCTTCCTAATAATCAAGGCCCTTCATTTATTTTGTTTAAAATTTCTCATGAATTTACCAGTGTTTATGTCTTACCAAAAAAAATCCCTGATAAGAATTTTTTGGTAAGAAATCACTAAACCCTCCAAAACAAATGGCCTTACTAATAGTCAGAGAATGGGAAATGTGGGGTGAGGGGAATGTAGGAAGAGCCTAGAGTTCTTATAAGCTCTTCGATGAGGTACATTTGCTGTGAACATGCAGGTATACATGGCAGCGCCTGAAGCTGATGTTCTTTTGTAGGTAATTTGTTACCGACTATTTCGTAACTCAGTTCAGCTATCCTGGTTGTATTCTATCCCCGCCAAACATCAGGGATGAAGGCAGATTTCCTTCCACTGTGCTTTTCTAAACATAGCAGCAAAATACAGAGCAACCTACTTGCTCAGTGCTTCTTGTCCAATCCCTGTCCCTATTCATCACAGATTACACATAGATCTCAATTCAGTTGCCCAGGCTCTCAGTCTGCAAGGATCCAGGCCTAAATACATGTAGCTATCACATTAGTCAGTTACACCACATATGTTAGGCCACATACAATAAACCACATACAATATTTAGCCACCAAAATGCAGGCGTCTACCATTTCTGCTAAAAGAGAATATCTTTTAGTGTCTGTAGGATTAGGCTAGCTATTCACCCAGCCAGTATACCACAATATTATAGCAGCCAGCATGTCTCTGTAATGTTCCCCTTCTGGGGTCTAGTGCACACAGATGGATTTCCTCCAGTGTTCTGCTAAGCTTCTGGTATCACATGAAGGAATCTCATGGCTGCCTTCCGTTCAGTGAAAAGGCACTTAGCAATCTGTCATGGTTTGCATGACTGCCATGCACAGGAGGGCAAGGTGCATGCTGAGGTTATGACATTGCTAGAGGACAAGAGTGAGGCTTTGAGAAATGTCAGGATAAATACCTACTACATGGGAATGGAAGCACTCTAACAGTCCAATTAGCGCATCTTACCCCAGAAGCCTTTCATTGATCCCATACGATAAAGAAAATAAATAATTGGCCATTGATGGTCTCTAGGATGAAAAGGGAGTAATTGATTCATTGTGCCTTGCATAGAAATATAGCAGCACTGATCCAGTTATCAATACAAGATGTGATTCATCGTAAGCATTGTGTGCAAGGGAGAGCCCTGACTGTAAATATGTCCAGTAGAATGATACACAGCTCTGAACTAACCGTACTTAGTAATTCAGTCAGAATTTATAAAATCCAGTCCACTTAGAGGAAAACAGTTTTACATGACACCTGAAGGGCTAATGTAGGCATTATAATGCATGATTACTGTTGATATGATGTCCTCATTGTGCTAATACACTACTGGGACTGGGCAAACTTGTTTGGGTAAATTAGAATGTGACCTTAACTTTCACAAAGTGCATGAACCAAAAACCAAATCAAACCTTTTTTAAGGTTCAGAAAGATGTGTGATGCTTGTTTTTCAGGCCTGTATTGCTAAATAGCCTCATTTTGGCTAGAAGTGGAAGCACACATTGTCACACACAAAAAACTGTTTGGATCGTAGTCCCAGACAAGACAACATCTTGGTAGACTGAAAATCCTGTGTGCACATCTGCTCTCAGAAGATGTCCAGTAGATTTCCACAGCAAAGGGGGTTTGGAGACATGTCACATAAGTGTACAATCCACACAGCCATCACTCCTTTAGGGGTTCGCCCCCACTGCTGCTTGCTAGCCCACTCTATCTAAAGAAAATACACTGAAGATGATGATCTAGGAGCCTAAACAAGCTGTTATAGTGTCTTATGGAAAATGTCAGCATTGCAGCAGTACCCGCACCACTGCAGAACTGCGCTAAACTTTAGTACCCACTGGCAAATGAAAGAAGTAAATACATGGATTTCCAGCTATACTCCCATTGCGCAAAGACATGCAACAAAGGATCGTTGCAATGTGCATCATTATGTCTCATTAACTGATTGCAAGAAACCTCATGTGAAGCTGACACAGTCCACCTAACATGCTGTGTGACCAGTTTATGAAACAAGGCTCCTTCAGAAGGGTGAGCAATTAATCACTATTCAGTGATAGCACTTGCTATCCACTACTTGCTGGCAGGAGTTTGTAACTGAGAGCATGTCTAGCTTATATGATACATTATTCATACAGTAGAAAACTATAGTTACAATGCCATGGACCTAGTAAATGGTTAAAAGAGAGCAAGCACTGCATTATTTTTCATGTGTGTGGTAGATAGGTTTTTCTTTTTTTTTTAAAAAAAAGGTTTCTGCCATCACACTATGTGCATAAGACTGTGTTAGGAAAACATTACTGTGAGGTACAAGTACATGTTTTTCATGATACCAAAGTCAATAATATGAAGACACAGAGGAGAGTGCTTAAATGCCTTGCCTTGGGGGCACAGGGCTGTAACTTTGTGGCTGTAACAAATTCAGTACTTTATCAGGTATTAATTTAATTGAGATTGGAGTGTACAGTGTCAAGAATAAATTGCAACAAACATTTTATTCAATTAACAGGCCTCATAATCATTTAGGTATTTCACCATTTAGAACATGGTTTTCTTTGCACTTAATTTTGGCTTTCAGTTGGCCCAAATGTGGTTGACATTGCAGCATGGAGCAGATAAGGCACATGGCTCATTTATGGTGGATAAGTGGCCACTATTTTCCAAGCTGGTGTAAACACCAAAGAGTGAAGTCCTGCGCACCACTGAAGTAAATTGGCATTTTTTTGGTGACTGACTTCAAAGGGACCAATATTTCACTTAAGGTTTTTGTCCAGTTACCTCTACTAAGCGTAGCTGAATTTCTATTAGCAAATACCATAAGAAACTGTTCAGTGAGGAAGTTGAAATGCTGGTTTCATACTGCATTTACAAAGGTATTTGTTCACAAAAGGTATAGTGCATTTCAGAGATCACCACTACAATTTATTCTGTACAGTTATTCTAAACTACTACAAAATGCAATTATTGAAAAATATTCCCATAGGTTTCTGTACCAAGGATTCATTCCTATTTATTACTTCTATTTAAATTTGGATAGAGAGGTTGCCTCACCTAGGCCAGTTGCGGTGGCTAGATTATAGATTTTAATTTTTATCTAATATAAATGGCGACACATGGCTTTAAAAACTATGGGTTCACAAAAGAGTTGGAGGGGAACACACACGTCTATAGGTTTGGAACAATATTTGTAGGGTTTCAAAGTCTTGCCATTTGAACCTACACATGAAGAAGAACTCTTCCCTCTGCTTTTAGTTCATATGCTGCTAAGGTTTAGAGGGGAAATCATCTGAATTCAATCACATCCATTTAGGCTTTAGTGCACATGACACATGGAATGTTTACAATGGCTTATGAGACCATAGATTGTTTTTAAAAATGTCCTCAGAACAAATAAGCAAAGGACACGTACTACACATATTCAGAAAAATGGTTTGTCCTCTAGGAAAGTGATTTGTTCGGTGCTTTCCCAGCAGAAAGGAAGAAAAGCAGATCAACATGAGGTGGTGGGATTGTCCAGGACGTTTTCACTTCCTCCCCATGAAGATTTAATTCTCTTCTCTCCTTGAGATTCTTTTCCTTTGTCCCAGCATATTAACAACTATACTACATGCCAATGAAGTTGGGCTGCTCTGTGTCTATCAATAGAATCTATATAGAATCTTTTCCCTTAGGGATTAATTCAACTTTTGATTCAATCTTTTTAAGCTTTAAATCATGATGTTACAAACCTCCAAGGAACTACTGTACTGTTTGTGACCTTATTTATTACTTTCTTATAAAGTAGAGAAAATTGATTTATAGTTTATTTTTCTTGTGAACCTGGAATACCAATGTTGAGTGGATGAACTGCAAAATACAAGGAAAAAGTTACATTGCTTAAACTTTTATTTAGCCGTTTATTAATTAATCCTGAATGACAATAGAATAACAGCACATGACATTCAATGTGTTATATCTAGTTGTGTAATGTGAAATGATATTAATAAAGCAAACTATCTTGCTAAAGCCATGTATAAAACTTTTAAAACATTCTATTTAGTCACAACTGTGACTATGTGTAAGATTTTCTGTCATTTCTTCATCATTGTTTTATTACTGAAAAATTTGCATTAACAACATGACCTTTTCGAGAGACACTGTCACATTACAGGTTACAGCTAAGGCCTAACTTTTCAAGAACAGATGTATAAAATTAGGTGCCTGAGTCCAAATTTAGGCCTGTAGACTCCAATTTAGCACTTCATCCCTAGCCAGTAAAACATTTAAGCACTTGCCTTCAATGGAACTTAAATACGTGCTTAAGTAATTTGCTGATTCAGGACTTAAGCATATGTTTAAATGGCTTATTGAACTGCAGGTTTAAAGATATGCTCTGATCTTAACGTACTGAGCATCAGCCGCTGTAAGTGAAATCAGTGGGAACTGCTGTGTGCTCAGCATTTTTGAAAACATGGCTGCTTATTTAAGTGCCTAAATATGACCACAGGAGCTTAATGCTCAGTACTTAGTCTGGGACTCTGGGTGGAGCCTAGGCAATAGACGAGATGCTTTCTTATTAAATGAGAGTCTGATTTTATGCAATAAACCTTAATAATATCAAATGATGGAATGGGAAAAAAGAAATACTTTAGTTTATTGCAAATTTAATAGAGTGCTTTTTGCAAGCATTAAAGTGCTTTGCAAAAGTCATGACATGAATAAACAAATTAAATTAAATAGCACAGTAACTAGAGAAATATTGGGCTAAATTCATTCTTGGTACAACTCCACTGACATTGATTAATTACATCAAGGATGGATTTGGCCTGTTAAGTTTTAGGCATTAACGTGGACTGGAACAATGCATCACTGTCAATCCCACACAGTGAAAAATTTCATTCCAAGAGCAATGTGAGCAAAAAGCTCAATATTTAGGATCTGTAAATAGTTAAAAATGTTGCTACTAAACAGAAATCCCAGCATTATGGTTAATTATTATATTCATTTCAGCAATGGCCAACTGCTAGGGTCTGTACAAATGTAGTGTAGAAGAAAGCCCCTGTGCCAAAGAACTGTAAGTTCAAATAGACAAGACAGGCAAAAGGTAGAGGGAAAAGTCTGGCACATATAAGCAGAGTACAGGTTTTCCAACCTCCATGTCTGTACCATGGCTTTCTGTTTGGTTAGTGTTTGCCTTTAAACCTTTGGATGGAGTTTTGTTAGGAGGGACTTGTGTAGCCAGCCAGCCAATGGAAGGGACAACAGAGCAGTTTGAGATGAGCAGCCAGTCAGCACTGGGACGAGAGTGACAAAAGCAAAAAGCAGTCTAATGACATCATCAGGTGGCCAACAGACCCTATTTGAACTGCTTCTGCAGCTGTTGTGCTGGCATCAGTGTGATGCCGGCAGGCCAGATGCCATCTCCTGACAGGCTGCAGGCACTAGCTAAGAACTGACAACCTCGTAGCTGCAGACCAGACCAGGTCACTTATTATAAGACTAATACCTATTTTGAGCAAAATGATGTATTCAGTGCTTAGACTGTATGAAATGCCTGTATACTGCTGCATGTATTAATCTCACTTATAATATCTATATCCCATGTTATAAGGTATTATTAAAGTCAGTGTTTCCCAAACTTGGGATTCTGCTTGTGCAGGGAAAGCCCCTGGTGGGCTGGGCCAGTTTGTTTACCTGCCTCATCCGCAGGTCTGGCCGATTGTGGCTCCCACTGGCTGCAGTTCGCTGCTCCAAACCAATGGGAGCTGCTGGAAGCAGCGTGGGCTGAGGGATGTACTGGCCACCGCTTCCCGCAGCTCCCATTGGCCTGGAGCAGCGAACCATGGCCAGTGGGAGCCACGATCGGCCGAACCTGCAAATGCAGCAGGTACACAAATCGGCCCGTCCCATCAGGGGCTTTCCCTAAACAAGTGGCGTCCCAAGTTTGGGAAACACTGATTTAAGTGTTTGCTCTGAAACTGTAAACCCTCATAGTCAGGAGAGAAATATTACCAAGTGTGAAATACTAGTTTGCCACAGGAGATGTTATCGCCTGCCCAATAACAGAAGGTCCATAGACACCAGACAAACCATTGCAGAACATCAAAAGAAAAAAGACTTTGTTGATTGCATCCTCCCCACTCCTATTCCACCCATGAACAAAAGAGATGCAGATGAACTCATCTCATCATCTTGAACTCTGGGAAGGTGATAAAGATCCCTGACAAACAGAAACCACATCTTTTTGGTTGTTTAAACTCTGGAAGGCCAGAGACTCTAAGCTGAAGCCAGTGATCTCCAGGGGCTGCCTCCTGGGGCTGCCCTGAAAGACACTTTGAACTGACAGATCACTACAATTCTGTCACTTTTAGGATTTAGATGGTAACAATTTGTGTGTACATTTGCTGGCTTTAGCCTGTAAATAACTCTTTTATATCTTTTTTCCTAGTTAATAAACCTTTAGAAAGTTTATTACAGGATTGACTACAGGCATTGTCTTTGGTGTAGGATCTAGAGTACCAGTTGATCTGGGGTAAGTGAATGGTCTCTTGGGACTGGAAGCAACTTAAATGTTATGTGATTATTGGTACAAATGACCATTTATCACTAAGCCCAGGTGGCAAGATACATGCACCAGTTTAAGGTGCCTGCCTGTAATGCTATGGTAAGATTGTTATAGCTCACATTTGTTACTGGCATGGTGAAATCTAATTAGAGAACACAGCATCAGTTGGGGGCATCTGCCCTCTTTTTAAAATCTGCCTGAGGCAGGTACTTGCAGTCGTGAGCCATGACACACAGCATAACAGGGCACGGTGTCTGTCCTTGTGCCCACAAAAACGGTTGCCTTCCCTGTACAGTTCTGCGTCCAGGGGACACTGAGGAGTAGGCATAGCCCCAGCAGAGATCCATACTTCCTCCCTTTCAGTGCAGTAGTATGTACTTAGAATCTCCTTTCATTTCAACAGACAAAGCAGCTGCAAAAGCAGTTTAAGTTGGTTCACTTCTGAAACTGCGTTATTTAGTTAAGATGGAAGTCTGGAGTGAAGGGCCTTAAATACCTGAGTCAGCACCTTAAACTGGATGCTTTGGAAGCAGGAAGCATTTAAGTCAGTCAGAGTCACATGCAAACAGAAGATCAAATGAATGGCAGGATTTGGAATGAGTCGTAATTTGGACAGGGTAGGCACCGACAGAAATATGCTCTCTGAGCAGAATTGTTTTTAAAGTGAATTTAGAGCTCCTGAAACCTCTCAGACAGTCCTCTTTTTATCTACAGACTTCCTCCAGCATTGTATCGGCAACCATCTGCACGCACCTCAGTTCTCTTCTGGAGGAGAAGGTGACTAAAATCTCAAGCTAGCATCATAATATATGGAGATATACCCATCTCAGAACTGGAAGGGACCCTGAAAAGTCACTGAGTCCAGTCCTCTGCCTTCAGCAGCAGGACCCAGTACTCATTTTGCCCCAGGTCCCTAAATAGCCCCCTCAAGGATTGAACTCACAACCCTGGGTTTAGGAGGCTAATGTGCAAACCACCAAGCTATCTTTCCCCTCCCTGCAATCAGGTAGAGGGGGCTCACTAGAAGAGCCACTGAGAAGGCCATTCTGACTGGTGCTTTATTACTAATCATCCTTGTAGGTTCCCAGCAGAGTGTCATAGCATGGGGTTTTCCTGGTCACCGACTACTCACTAATATACCATGCATGAGGGCTCAGTGTAACTGCAGCTGATAAACTCATTTCTTTCCCCTGCACCTCTTTTCTGTGCATTCATGCTGAAAATATAGTTTTGCCAGGTCAACACACTGGGTATGCACTTTGCTTTGTAGTAGGCTTTGCACTGAACTTTGCAGTTGTTACCTGTGTGTTACCTGAGCCAATGTGAATGGCTCTGCAGGTGTACATCTTTGATTTGCAAAGGAGGCTTGAGTCCCAAATCTCCATGCTTGTTGACACTTTGGCCTCTCTATTAAGATAACGATGCTAATGAGTGCCAGCTGTGGTGCTGTGTTCCATGATACTTGTTATGGAGACTTGTTATTCATAGGCAGTAGACGGAGGCCATCAGCCAATATTAATATCAACCCCTTTTACCAGATTGAGCTAGATTCAAATGGGTGACCTAGAAGTGAAAGGCTGTACCCCATTACAACTGCTGAACAGTCAATAACTGTTCCTTAAGTGATTTCTAAACTGAAAGTTTAGATCTGCTGATCTTTCAAAGTGACTCTTAGTTACATCAGGTGAAAAAATCTGAGAGCAATTTTTCATCTAGTAGATTTCTTTTGTAAACCCACTGTTTTGGCCCCCTGCTCAAAACAAAGAGCAATAGTCCAGATGCAAGTTGAACTGTTTGAAATCCGCTATGAACATACATAGAGCGTAAAAGGAAACTCAGTGCATGTCTAGCTAGAAAATAGGCCACTAATTCATTTGTGATAAATAAGAGAAACAGAAATGAATTTGAAACATTCGTTTCCCTTTATTTGCTCAGTGAGGCTGATGTGTACAGCACATTTAAAAAAAAAAATCACAGGAATTTTCATACAATGAATTAAACCACAACAGTACATGTAGAATTGGCAGGTGGAAAATAGCCCAGTTAGGGCTAAACTAATAGTTCATTTTCCCTATTCAGCATAGTTCAACCAATAGCTTTACACTTTCACCTACTGTACAAATTTTACAGTAGCTCCATCAGATCAGTGGTTCACATTATTGAAAATATCTGTCATATAGGTACAAATTTAGAATCATCACATTATATTACATGGCTATTCTAGATCATTTATAGATCAGATCTTATACTACAGTGATTGAAGTTCTCATTACAGCCATCAAAAAGGACACATAATCATTACCTACTGTAAGCTTACATCTAAAGAGATGAAAAGAAGGCTTTCTTTTTTCAGCTGACCCAACTATTATACCCTAGTAACACAAAAACTTTTCTCTCCATGCTGTTATCGGCACTGGCAACCCAATTGTTCACACAGATTGAGAATCCTCCCCCACCCCCCCAATTTTAGGCTCCTTCTGTTTGGATTCAGATCAATTTGTGTTATGTAGGAATTACTTTGTTACATCTCTAGAAAAGACCATAGTTCCTAAGTATCAGTTCTGTTACCAGTATTGCAGATGTGGTACTTACCACAGCATGGAAGCAACGGTACAATCTTCATCTAAAAGACATACAGATCTATACTGCAGTTTGCCTCTAGTGATGATGTGATACATGTGCTAATTTGAAATGTTCTCTTAAAAAAAATCCCTAACTTTACATTTTGATGGGCTAACCACAGTGTCTACAAAAGATACAAATAGCTTTATTCAGATTATTCAGAGATCCTACTTCTACGTTAATTTCATATGCAATCTGTAAGTCCACGGAGGAAAGCCATCTTCAAGAAAAGAATATTTGTCAGGCCAGTGAAAAAAAAATTGAACTGTGGTATAATGTCTGTTGGGGGGAGGGGAGGGAAGAGGAAGAAAAAAGCACACTATTTGTTCATCTCAGCAATCCAGGGCAAAAGAGAACATATTTAAAATGTAATCACAGGAATTTAAAGGCAAAATAGGTAATGCATCTGGTCCTTGAACACATAATATGATATACTAAATATTGATTTCTAAAAAATAATTTATTGCTTTTAATAGTCTTTTCTTTACAACAGAAGATACTCAAAGTCCAGAAAGGAAAACTGTAAACTTTAGTTTGGCATTCACACAATCAAAGTTAAAATACCTGCATTTTAACCTACAGAGCAACAGCAAGAATTATGCAGATTAAAGGATGTTACAATTGTAACACTGAACCTGTGAAAAAGTTCTCTTTTTTTATTGCTATCTATCTACTTAGAAATAAGAAGCCAAAAAATCAAGCAAGCATCCAACAAGACAGACAGTGGAATCTCTCAGAACACAATATGCTGGCGATAAAATGAATGCAGCTATCAAAATCAGCTGCACTGGCTTGGGGGCAAAATCAGTTTTCTAAGAGTCGAGGTGAAAAGGGAGATTAAATAGGTAAGCGTGCCATATCTTTAAAAGAAGTCATGAATGCCAAACAGTAATAGAATACCAATCTATAAACTTACAAGCGGACTCCAAACTTCACTGATTCAGTCTAGAAGCTCCAAGTTCAGATGAAATCCTGATATTCAGAATGGTAGTTTTTTTTCCTGAAGTTTCTATTTAATTTAGCAGAAGCAATTTCATCAACAATGTCATGGACACATCTGAGGCCATGGTAGTGCATAGTAACAAAAACACTGCTCCTGCAAAAGCTGAATTTTCCAAATGAAGCACTTACTCCAACCTGACAAGTGTCATGCATCCTAGGTACAAAATTTCCACTGGCCTTTTTATTATTTTAGTCGTCTCATAATTTATAATAAATATGTTAATTGCAACTGATAAATATGTCTCTTTAGTAAACAAAGGAATGAAGGATCAGTATTTATACAGGATGCATAACTGTAAAAAATATAGATAAATAGCATCAAGCTCTGCCAATGAAAAGATTACTGGCTTCAATAACAGTGCTTAGACACACAAAATTATTGTAAAAATCATACCGTGCTTAGTACCTCAGCATTTTTTTATCAAATTAAAATCACAAAAATTAAAACAAAACAGCATTTTAAAAAGATTTTTGACTTCTAGTTCCAAAACTACTGTTGATACATAAAATAAAAACATTTCTTAATGATTACCCATTTAAGAGATTTTACATAAAATTATGATATCACCTAGAAAATTTTAGATGAGAAAATTTCATTCCCCTAACAAATTCAGTGTATAAAACAGCAAAAGAAAAACAAACAATGAGAAAAATGTGGAAAATATTGCAGAAGTGGTTAATTCCTTTTGGGCTTGGATAGTTTTTGACAAAATTCTTGACAAAATTCTTAGATAAGATCACCACAGAAGGGATGAATATGTGTAAAGCATTGATATTTTTGCACTCAACACACACACACACACGCACACTTTTCTCTTTGTTACAATCAAATATATAGAAGCATAAGTTCAGCTTTCTAAATATGTTAGTGTACAATAATAGTTTCACTTCATATAATTACATTTGAATATTCTTGATTAAGAAAAATTTAGCAGTTTTTGAAAAGAAGGCTGCATTTACAGTGCATAGCTATAACCAAAAAAGAACGTTGTCATACAGTATGTACACAAAATAAAAATACTCTCATTTCACATCAGTAAATACTCAACTACATTAGAGAATGTAGCAAAAAAGCTATCTGTACACATCGCTCCCCCAGATAGTTATACCCAGCTCTCATTAGTAATACAACACCATGTCCGCTCATCAGAATAAAATTGCTGAACAAGCTGCACATTTGACCATTAACAAGGCTTTGAAAATTTCATTGTGGAACATCAACAGTTTGGACATTTACATGGGTGTCAGAATTAAAAGATGAAACTTCAAAATGTTAGGCAAGGTTTAGCCTTTCATTTTCTCCTCCATCAGAAAAACAAAATAAAAGGACAGTCAGCTTCTAGGACCTGTGGTTTCTTCTGGATTGTCATATTATCATTGTGTTGTGGGAAGAAGCGCCTTTTTAAAGAAATGCAGCGTCTGATTCCCAGACATCAGCAGCTGTAGTTCTCAGTTTGATTTTTGTTTTGTTAAAATGTGATATGTACACATTTTGAAGTTCTACATTTTAAGTGTAACTCTGTGGAACTGCTGCCATTTCAAGGGGTTTGCACTTGCACTCTCTATGAACATCAGAACCCCCCACCGCCAATCAATCCCAGGAAAGTAAAGCTGACACCCATGGATATACATGTGCTTCCTGGATATCCATTTTGCCTCTTCACTCTTCGAGCAGCTGTGTTCATGTAAACCATGTTTTTGTACAGAGAGTGTAAAGTAGGAGAAATTCCTAAGTATGACTTCTAAATTGTCCATTATTGAAGGACATGATGTCCGTGAGGTATTCGCCATCCCTCCATTATCCTCAGCTGTGATGCATGTTACCTGCGCAGGCTTCGCTGTGCCTCTTTAAGTAAACTATCAAAATCCATGGAGTCATATTTGCTCTTAGTGGAAGCAGGATCAAAATCATCTGAGTTTGAGTCTGAAACCAAGAGATGCAGAGGTGAGCTAAGAGGTCTCGCAAATTTTATTGACACTTCCCTCCCCCTCCCCATATAATAATGCTTCTAAGGCTTGCAGTTTGCTCTTCATATCTGTTTGAATCACTAGCATTATGGAAACAACAAGGATCAGTGAGCAAATTCACATGTCCCTGTAATATGACAGGGCACTAGAATCAAGACTTTGGGTAGTGGAGACGCTTTGTGTAAGAAAGGGGCTTTCTAATAAAATCATAGCTGGAAGAAAGGCAGTTTAAAACCATGGATAAAGGGCTCTGCAGAAAGGCAGTGGATAGAACAATGAACTGGGACTCAGACGTTCTGGATTCTATTTCTGACTTGGCAACTGTCCTGCTAGGGGACAAGTCACTTCACCTTCCTGTATTTTTTCTATTTAGACTGTCAGCTCTTTAGGGCAAGGACTATGGCTTTGTACAGAACATAAAAATGGCCTTACTGGGTCAGACCGAAGGTCCATCTAGTCCAGTATCCTGTCTCCCAACAGTGGCCAATGCCAGCTGCTACAAAGGGAATGAACATAATAGGGAAATTATTGAGTGATCCATCTCCAGTCATTCATTCCCAGCAACTGGCATTAGCGACCCTCAGTTGGGATCTCTAGATGCTACTGTAATACAAATGATAAATAAAAATGTGGTTCTCAAACTGATTTGATTGGGCCCCCCTTCTTTGGGTCTGTAGTCATTTATGGTCTTCCCCCCAAATACACATACCAACACCCAGCTCTGAAGGCAGAGTGGAGAGCAGCGGCTGCTGGCCAGGCACTCAGCTCTGAAGGCAGCGTTGTGCCAGCAGCAGCGCAGAAGTAACAGTGGCAATGTGAAAAGTGATATTTGTCAATCACTTTTCACAGCAAACTTAGTGTGGAAGGAAAGTCTGAGGTCTGTCGCCTCTAGGTGAGGGATTGAGTGGGGAGGGAAGGACAGCCTGAGCTCAGGTGACAGGACTCTTGCTGTCAGCCCCAGGTTGGTGGGGCCCCCGCTGTTCCTTTTATCCTTGCCTCCTGGGTGTGCCCGGACCTTCAGCATGAGCCACCCATGGCTGACAGCGAGAGCTCTTCAAAAAAAAAAAAAAAAAAAAGTACACAGCTCGCACATATCTTGACACATTTCCACGCCTCCCTTCAGAGGCCTGCCCCATAGTTTGAGAACTGCTGGTCTATACTATTATGTCCATCACTTTTTCAAGACTATGATACATTTTAAACAACATATGCCTTGTGAGGTATCATTTGAAGTGTCATAATCACTGAACATTATTGTCCTGGTAAAATATGTGTATCAACATTATATGTGAAGTTATAAGATTCTATTATGTATCCTTGCTGTAACATGCTCCAAGTTTTTAAAAAAGCAGGCCCAAATCAGCTTTTCAGAGACAAAGACACACAGACACCACAGTCAGATGTTAAAAAACTATCTGCAGACATTCTCCAGCAACGGGAAGGTGTAAAAAAAGAAATTTACATTTCATCATAGGGACAGTTCATACCTCTCTCCTCCTTCATCTCTGCTCATGACATCAACAGCTGTCAAAGAACTGAACTAAGGGGGAAGGGTCCCAGGCTGAAAGGAGACCCACCCAGCGAATGGTGAGGCAAAACCATTTGCTTTTAAGTTCTCTTAGTTTAAGTTAAGTATCAGCTTGTGATTTACACTTTTATTTTCTTTTGTAACCAATCCTGAGTTTTATGTATCATCCCTTGTAACCACTTAGTTTATAAATTTATTTTTTTGTTTTATCCTAACAAGTGTGTTTGGATTAAAATGTGTGGGAAACTCCATTTGGGATAACAAGGCTGGTGCATTATCATTTTCCTTTGATGAAATGACAGACTTCCTAAGAGCTTGTACTATTCAGAAGGGAACTGAACAGTAGAAGCAGCACATTTCTGGGAGAACAAGGCTGGGACTAAGAATTTGAGGGTGTCACCCTGTATGTAATTCATGAGCGACTGCTCAGAGTGTTCATGCATTTAGCTGGGAGTGTATTTGCATGCTGAAGGCTGTGTGAGCAGGCCAGGAGTGGATGTTCTGACAGCAAAATAGTGTAAAAGGCATCTCAGGCTAGAGAGTTAAGGAGACACAGCTGTTCAACAATCCAGATTATGATGATTAAACAAATATTAAGTTTGTGTTTTGGAAGTAACCTACCCACTGTGCCCGAGATTGCGCAATCACTCAAACATGTAACTCTAGTCATGTGAATTCAGTGAGGCCACTCTCTTGTAGGAAAAGTTATGTATGTAATGATATGAATGTAATGCAGAAGTGAGACCATAGTACATTGATGAGGTTGCAGCCATTTCATTTCAGACACATCACTATTTAATACTGACTATTCCTGGTTTTTGTGTTTGTGCTACACTACATATATGATAGTCATTCTTAACACCTGAGGTTGAATCATGAGATATGTTTGCATTGAATACACAATGCACATTACAAGTTCTTCTGACTTTGAGATTAGGCCTCATCATGGAAATGCTAAACTTCTGGCCACTTCAAAAGCAGGTCCCAGTATTTTTTTTGATGCTGTTGATCTTTAGATCAGACATTCAACCCATTGCTGATTAATTGCCTCTGCCCTTATACGGACTCATGAAGTTAAAAGTTCACTCCATCATTTCCCTATATCTGATACACAGTCTGTGAAATTCAGAGAGGGCAATCTGAAGTGGAGAGAGGCACAGGCTGTCAGCAATACAAAGCAAAGATGTTCAGGTCAGAAATACTTTGAGGATCCCACTCAACAGAGAAAGATCTTGAAGGGCTCACAGCCAATGATGAATAATGTTCAAGAGGGCCCCGTCAGGAAGCTTATTTTAAGCCCCAGATGTATTGAGATACTAGATACACCCCTGGCTTCATCACTGCAGAAGATATGTCAAACCAAGTCAAGACTTCAATCTGTCTTTGCTGTTTTTATCAGCCAACATTTGAACAAATGACTTGCCACCTTTTATATTTTCATCATCAGTCCCATATCTCTTCAGCAGTCAGCTGCCTTTTCCCAGCTTTACACTATCTATTTAGCAAGTGAAGTGAATTATAGCATATTCATTGTGAACAATGCATATCACTTTTATCATTTACTCTGAGAAGACATCAATTGGTTAGAAAAAAATATATTTGTATTCACTTCTTGCTTTACACAAAGCCAAGGGCAGTGCATATAAGATTTCACTAGCCCTGTGTTACAGGGTTATGCAGAGATTTTAATGATTGTGGTCATTAATTCATTAAAACACAATAACCAGTTAATGAAGGTACTGTAATAACATTTCCCTTGGTATTTTAGTCAGAAAAGAATATCTGCTATACCTTAATTCTATTTAGACAGGTACTAGCTAAGGTTTAATATTTAGTGAATAATCCGCATTTTAAAAGGTCATTAAAATAGGATCAAGTATCAGAGGGGTAGCCATGTTAGTCTGGAACTGTAAAAGCAGCAAAGAGTACTGTGGCACCTTATAGACTAACAGAAGTTTTGGAGCATGAACACGAGTATTCACCCACGAAAGCTCATGCTCCAAAACTTCTGTTAGTCTATAAGGTGCCACAGGACTCTTTGCTGCTATTAAAATAGGATGTATGTATGATGAACGTATGCATGATAACATATTAAGAGCCAATTTTCAGGTGGATCATATGGCCTCTATATGTGCACACACAAACACCTGAGTGCAGGCTGTAAAAAATTAACACCTGCACACACACTTTAAACAGTCTTGCCTGCAGGAAGCAGCACTGGATGAGCACATCCTGCTCTCCTGGCCAAGGCCTGAGTCACAGTCTGAACAGAGGAGTAAGCTGAGTCTTACACCCAGCATGTTCCAATATCAGGAAGGGCTGTGACAATTTAGCCTTAAGTGCTTGCAATTAGAGACAATCACAGGAACAGTGAACACCAAGGGAGTGGGTAAATTCTCCATCAATTGGAGTCCTTAAATCAAGATTGGATGTTGTTGTAAAAGAGATGCTCTAGTTCCCTTACAAGCTTGGGCTCAATGCAGGAATCATAGGGTGAAATCTATGGCCTGCGTTATACAAGGGGTCAGAATGGATGATCATAATGGTCCTTCCTGGCTTTAAAATCTATGGGCATGTCTATACTGCAATACAACACTCATAGCGGGCCTGGTTCAGCTGATTTGGGCTCGTGGGGCTTAGCCTGAAGGGCTATAATACTGCAGTGTAGATGTTTGGGCTTGGGCTGCAGTCTGGAATCCCCAGCTCCAGCACAAACCCAAATGTCTACCCTGCAATTTTATAGCTCCACGAGCCCAAGTTAGCTGACATGGGCCAGCTGTGGCTGTTTTATTGCAGGGTAGATATACCCTATGAGTCTGTAGTCCTTGTCTCCAGCTGGTTCTACATAACTAGCACCTAAATATATGAAAGGGCAAAAATCATGATGAAGTTTATTTTGTTGGGGACTCTACCGTTACCTCTATTTATGGATCATATAAATACATCCGATATCAGCACCAAGAAGTTATAATGTTACAGAGAATAATAATGTATGCAGAAAGTTTTCCAAGTATTGTCATTTCGCCAAGGCAATATTTTCACCAATAGGGTCCATTGATTTCCATACCGATATAGATAAATTGCAAATGAATGGTACATAAACTCTATGAAAGCCTGCTACTCAGCCATAAGACAAAGTTGTAGTTTTTAAACTTGTTTTCATCAAATAAGCAGAAACCATTTGCCTTTAAAAAAACAGCAACACTTAAATACAATACCTACGAACAAAACCAAACCCTGGATAGCCCTGGATTATGAGTTTTATTTTGATCTCTATATCAAGTACTCACATTTCATGTACAGCAAAATACTTACCTAGGTCTGCATAGTTAGACTTGCAAAATTGCTTGCGTCCACAAAAGTACAACTCAAAGTCAGGTTCATTTGATCTGCGTAAAGTGTATCCATTTTCGAGAGCAGCAAACGCATCACAAGTATAGCGGTAGGTGATGAAACCATAGCTGTCTCTGTAATTGAAAAACACAATTGGGAAGAAAAGTTAAAAAGCGTTAATGCACATCAATGTAACCCATTCCTGAAAGCAGGAACATACTGGTGCTACTGTAGTGCAAATGACAAAGCTACCGCATCCATTTATCAGCATGATTGGCCTGTCATGCAGCTAAATACTTATTTCTGGGACAGGAAATCTCAACTAGCAACATTAATAAATAAGGCTGAAAGAAAATAAATAAGGTTTTGAACTCAGTATGTCATCTGTCACAGCACTTACACTGGTAACGACCCTACCGGTGATCTTACTGTCATACTTTTTTTTACATAGGGCAGCTTCTAAACAAGAAATAGCCTTGAAAGTTCTTACCCATCATCCCGCAGATGTACTGTACACTCCTCAATTTCACCAAAAACTTCAAACCGGTCCCTCAGTTCTGTTTGGGTGGTATCAGCTCTGATTTTACCCACATACATCACACGATGTTCTTCCTGTGGAGACGGGGAAAGGAAGAAGAGGGACTTTTTATGATAGGTGCAGTACAGATGATATATATTTACATATATAGGGGTGTGTTGGGGCTGCATAATGATGGTAGTATAGTTACAGGTGGAAAAGGCCTACTAGATCCATCCCCCTGCTAATGGCAATATTGTTCTCTGAGGAAGGACATAGTAGATATTTAAATGGTATTATTACATGCGACAGGTAGCGTGGTCCAGGGGATAGTGCCACAAATTAGGAGTCAGGAGACCTGGATGCTTCTATTACTGTCTAGGCCACTGTCCGTTACGTGACATGGAACAGCTGCTCCACTCCAGTCCTCTGTCTGTCTGTCCATTTAGACTGTAAGCTCTTTAGGGCAGGGACTGTCTCTTAGTATGTGTCTGAACAACACCAAGCACAGTGGGGACCCAATCTCAGTTGGGGGCAAGCGTAATAAAACTAATAAATAACAATCATAGCAATAATAAAAATACATTCTAGACGCGTACACAGCAGACCTAAGTAAGGGCCAGTCGGCATTGCCACCATAATCTAGTTTTTAGTGATTTATAACCTCAAAATGAAAGAAGACCTGTTCTCAGCCTGAGACTAGAGACAATTTCTAATTACATGAGTGGTTTCTTTGAGGAAGCAAAATAACACATTTCTAATAGTTACAGTTACATTTTTGGTTTATTAGTAAAAATGTTGAAACATTCTTATTCAATTGTGCAATTTTGCAGGCACTAACGCTGACTGGTATGTTGTTATTTTGTACTTGGAATAAACATATTTTCAAATAGTCCAAACTCCAGCCATAGCTCCACATTATACCCCCGCAAGCAAAAATCCATGACAGAGTGGCAAAACCTAGGAAACTCTGGGAGTTTCACTTGATGGATTTTCTGACTAACGCTTCACTCAGGCAGCACAGTTCTTTGAAGAACTCTTGTAGTGTCTAGCAGCCCCACTTATGGACCAGGACCCCAATGTGCCAGGTGCTGTTCAGACACAGAAAAGATGATCCCTGCTCCACAGAGCTTACAATCTAAGCTTAAGACATGATAAAAAAGATGGCTATAGATAGATAGATGGAAACACTATTTGTCCAGCAAGATAGGTCATGGTCTCTCCACATCAGTAGCCTAACCACTGTCACATTTTTGGTTTTTCCCACCCACATGTATGTCCAGTATCCTGTCTCAGAGCCAATTCTCTGCTACAGAATGGCACAGCTCTACTAGTTAATGGAACACCACCAATTTACACTAGTAGAGAATTTGACAGCAACACAGCACAAAGAAATTAATGCAACTAAGAGAAGCATTAACTTGCACACAGATAACCATGGGATTATGAGGGAGACACTCTACGAACAGCAGCTGTTTCTTGGTCCTATCCTCAACCTCTAACTCCAAGATGTCCAACCCAGATCCATGGTTAGGCAGAAGTTGGAGGAGTGAACAGAGGGTTTTCTGTTAACTACAAGGGATTTGAGAAGCGTGCAGCAGAGGTCAGCACTCCAACCTCCTTCCTCTTCTCTCTGCTTGCTTTCAGTATGACTGGGCATGAGGAAGCACAGACCTTCCCTCCGCATCCTGCCACAGACTTTAAAAACAGTAAAGACTGCATATGCACAATAATTACTTTCCAGACTGTCTTACCAAAAACAGGATGTAACCGCACTGAACCACTTGATAAGAAACAATTCTACTGACACTAAATATTGAACCTAAATGACTGGCCAGATGGAGTATAACATAACAAATCAAACTGACTAATGCACATCATCTGAGATACTACATTTTGACTGAAAAAACAAAGTATCACACATGGATGCTGAGATTGTTATATAACAATGTGATGGAAATAACTGTTTCACACACTTCTGTGAGACTGAGTAAGGATGTGTGTGCAGGGTTTTTTGTTTGCTTGTTTTTTGCCCTTTTATCTTTAAGATAATTGTAAAATACCAAAACTGAACAATTAAAAAAAATCTTGCTAATGTATCATAAAGGGAATAAGTTAAAACTACAAAATTAAGGAAATTCAAATGTAAAGCTGAAATGTACCATATGCCCTACAATATGTAGGCACAACAAGATGTTCTCATTAACTGTTTGTTTAAAGGGAGTGCCATGATGTCTAAGTATTAGCGAGAATAGGGCTCATTTCAGCACTGACATTGGCTTGGCTGGCTTTTGTTGATTTAATTGTGATTATAGGGAGATTATTTGTAATCTCCTCTCATAAAGACATACACCTTTAATAACAGGAGCTACACAAGCATAACAAGATTACAACATACTCCTTTTGTTTTATAAAAAGTAACACACACAAGTCTGTATGTACACATTAAATATGCCCTTTATTGCACTTGTTATAGTTGATGATGTTTGAACTGGGACACTGGAAAATTACAGAGGAAAGCTTTTTGTTTTGAATTTAATGTGGTCAGAGAGAAATGTGCAGAAAACTCTGGAAAACACTGTCAAGTTTTTCACCCCAGTCTGCAGATCATTTACCTTGCATCACAAGCTCTGAGTATGGTTCAGTGATTTGCCAGGTATATGAAGAAATTCCCTGCCAACCCCCTCTGGCCCAACATGCCTGGTCCTCCTTTGGATTTAATTTAAGATCACCTTCCTGCTTTTTATCCTGTCCTCAGAAAAATTAGCTTACTGACCATGTGGGTAGGAAAACGTGTAGATCTATAAATAAAATCTATGGTTTCAAATTAAAAAAGCTAGTGAGGCCAGCATTCCTAGTGTGACCAAGCTTTCCTTACTGCAGTCAGAGTGAGACCCAGGTTTGCCATCTGCATGTCCAGTTTGGCCAGGACTGCTATCCTGTGCTGAGCTTTCTCTTGCCTCCCACTGTCCCCCACAAACTTTTTTCCTTCTGCTTGAACCCTCTCCCTCATCCCCAAATGTCAGCTCTGCAAGGAACAATGTTTTTCCATGCCAGGCTCTTCTGCCCACTGCCTCCTGGGCTGCTACTGAGTGACTTCTGGGCGCCGTGTTTACCAAAGGCAGTAGCGCTAGAGGAAGCCATGCTCAGCCATGTCTCTCCCTCTTGCTTCTCCTTCCCCTTGGTGAACTGCTGGCGTGCTTGCAGCAGTGCACTGGGAAAGGCTCATACAATGCTGCTCACCATGTCCTTCCAAGATGGTCCATGTTTGCCCTGGGTTAACAAAACCCTGGTCCACCCTTTTTAGATTGTGGTCTGCATGCAGTTCTCGGAAACTGACATAATGCTACATCATCCAGTATATGTAAAGATGTTTACACAAACTCAGGCAGTACCATGGGAGACCAAAGGGTAAATCTGAACTCTTTTCACCATTTCCTGGGCCTATCTGAAGGATCTGCTGTTTCCCCAAGAGTGGGTGGAAAGTAGGTTACAGCCCTATCACTACCCTGCCTCCCATGGTAAGTGATCTGCAAGTCAGTTTTAGCACAAGATAATAAAGGAGCTCATCCTTATAGCTGCAGGCAAAGCCCCCATTTGAAAGTGCAATGGGAATGGTTAGATTGAGAAATTAAAAATAAAAAAATATTGGGAAAATCTCAACCTTCTTCCAGGGTCATGCGGGAGACCTGCTTTGGAAAGTGAATCAGTGAATAAATGCTGCTGTAGGGAAACAAGTGTGGCAAAAAGGAGAGCACGAAGATTTGAAAAGAAAACGTGTCCTGTGTGATTTTTGATTTCCATGTTTGCAATGGTCCAACAACGCACTTAGGTGAACTGTACGAGAGTGGGCAAAAAAGAGTGATTGTTGACAGCACTTGTTCTGTGTTTGTACAATGAGGTAGAGCCACTAGGTGCTACTGCAATACAATAATACATCGTAATTATCAGGAGGAGGGGCAATGGAAAATCATTGAGACAAAAGAAACCGTGAGCCTCTCACCACTGGGGATTTAGGCAGTGTTTGGTGTGTTTTAAAGAAGTCAAATATTCGTTTATAAAAAGGTCTCTCTCTTGCCTTCATGTTGCAAAGCAATGTATTTGATCTAAAATGATGCTTCCTTTGTACTCTCCTTGTGTCTATAAGTTCTCTGGGGGCAAGGGTTCTCCTGAGATTTGTGTCAAGTCCATTGTCAGCACTTAAGAAGTGAGAAGTAAAGATGTTAAGAGTAATTTTCTTGTTTTGTCTTTCAAAGGGGCGTTGTGTTATCCTGATTCCTTGCCCGCAGATGGTGCAGGTTGCAAATGAGGGGAGACTGAGAATTCTACAGAAAATGAGCATAGCAGCAGCAGCAGCAGCAGCACAGATTTATAAACGCTAGGTAGCTAATCACATGGTTTAACCTTTTTGTTCTAAGGCATCACTTTAGTGGCGCGTCAAGAGCTGCTGAAACATCAAAGGGTTTCAGTGTTTCTAAAGTGATAATGCTCTGAAGACTGGCTCTGTGTTCCATCACACCTGTAACTCTACAGACTTTTCAAGCTTCCTCTGCAGTACAGCTAAGCCTCCGGGCCACCATTGCTCTCAAGCCTTTGCCTTTTTGCTATTACTTCCCCTCTCACCGATGACATAAAACTTCTTCCCACTGCATGCTGGGTAGCACACTACAGAGTTGCCACTCTGTTCTTTGGCCAATACAATGTCTCTTCTGTGATGTTCATCCATCTGCTAATTCCTCTCACTACTTAAGCTTTGCTACACCGGCCGCAGATTCCAGGAATGTAAAGTATTAATTATCATTCTGAAACCACAGCTTGAGAATTATTAGGCATGTAGGAATATAGGCTGTGGTGGCAAAAGCCTCTACATCAGCTCAGAAATTACCTGCAACTGCTCAGAGGAAACAGGTGCTTCTGAATCTTCATGGCACGTCCCTTGTTTTGGTTCAGATTCTTAGTTCCCTGTGTTAACTGTTGCAGGGCACCTCTACATTGCAGCAGGAGCTGTTTTTCAGTTCCAGTAACATACTGCTGCCAGTTGTAGCAGTGAGGACATGGCAGTGCAGCCTTCAGCACAGGCTGCACAAGCTTGCCTGACCCCCTCCCTTACAACCCTCCTAGGTTAGATACTTCCATTGGTAGCTTGCACTGACACAGCAGCGTCCTAACTGCTATTTTTAATGATCTAGCCAGTGCTTAATTGGTAATGAAAAAGGTGCTGGACTCAAGCAATTAGATGCCAGAGCTCAAGCAATTTTTTGTACTTTCATAACTGATGCAGCAAGCCCAGAGGTGTTGGAGCTATGAACTGCCAAGCCTGGCAAGTCCTGGCACAAATTAAGCACTGGATCTAGCTAGAGGACAGCTAGCACAGGTATGTCTATGTGAGCTGCAAATTGCACCCCTGGCTGCAGTATACATGTACCCTTAGAGTTTGCCTCAAATGTCATGATGGAGGGGTCTTTACTGTGATAATTTAGAAAGCTGCCACTTAGCATTATTAAGTGATTTGGGATATATCTTGTTAGCTAAAGAGGGCTTCAACTGTTGTTCTATGAACACACACACACACACATACACACACACAAAAATTCTGAGTTTTACTATTGATTTCAATGGGGCCAGGATCTCACCCCAGTATATAAAACTTGTTCACCAAGCATATCATTATACCACTCCCTAGAATACCTCCTTTTACAATAGCATTAATAAAACTATTAAACTCCATTTTAAAAAAATACATATTGTCTCAGGCCACCACTTGGTTGCCTAAAATTAAGACCTAAATCCATATTGAGGCAGCCAAATAAGTGGCCTGATTTTCAGGAGGCTGAACTCCCATTAAGTTCAATGGGAGCTGAGGAGGCCCCTCATTTTGAACGTTAAGCCACTTTTATTTAGATGGTCAGATATGAATTTAGGTGCCTAATTTTAGGCATTCACATTTGAAAATGTTGGCTCACTGTTTTAGTCAGCCTCAACCTGGCCTCAGTTTCTGCATGACCAGATTGAATGGACAACCATTTAAACATACAGTCACCACATAAGAGTATGAGCAGACATCTAGATTTTGGAAACAGGCATCTTCAGTATTTTGTGACTAAAATATATATTTCCATTTGCCAAGATGCTAACTGCATGTACAGACTGTTGGCCATGTGCAATCAGCAGGCATTTTTATACATTTGGTTTTGACATATTAAATTACCCGATTCATATGTCTTTTTTTTCCTTCCTTCTAGGTGCATTTATGCTGCTGTACCATTTAGGCTGACTCTGTGTATTGATCCATTAATACCTGCTCAGATTTAGCTCAATCATACCTGCTGCTATCCAGTCCTATGCAATCTCCTGCTGTCTTGTTAGCACTTTTCCTGCAGTCAGCTCCTGAGATCCTGGCTCTGCGTCTCTTGTGGAGAAGAGACATCTGTCCAGTCCAACCTCAGTAGCATGAGACAGTGAGCTGGAGCCTCATATTTCAGGAATTTGTGTTTATATGGAAAACATACATTTGTCCTTGCAGAGTTAGAAGAGACCAAGGTGGAGGACAAAGCAACCTTAATTTGGGGGTAAGTGGGAAGAGAATCCCAAGGAAAAAGTATGAAAGAAAGATTGTTGTTGTTGAAGAGGGAATGAGGAGAGTCTCTCAAGAGAGAAGATGAGTAGAAAAGAGATTTCTAAGGAGAGGAGCATTAGAGAGGGGGACAGAGAGACTTAGAGTAAAACCCTGGCCCCATTGTGCCATTGACTTCAATGGGCAAGGATTTCACCCCCGGTGCTCGTTCATACAGGGGAAGAAATAATCTACATTCATTTTTTAATATAAAGCTTATGATGGTGACAGAAAACTGATAGGATTCCATCCTCTGCTGATGCAACGTACACTGGTCTACATTTTTTGAGAAGTTGTCTGCTTCAGAGATAAAATGTGCTATTTATTATGTATTTTGATGTGCTGAATTCAAATATGACAATTAAAACAACTGATTGGCTACTGTTTCTAAGATATTTAAGTTTTTACATTTTATGTCTATGTATATTGGGTAGATAGAGATAGTAGAGTTTTAATCATAAATTGTAAACCTAGGTCTTTTCATGTGTTTATGGTTGCTTTACATGATAATATTTCACCTGTCCTGTTTATGTAACACTTTAAAATCAGCAAAAGGGTTATATAAATAAAATTATTATGAAACAAAAAGGCAAAAAACTATTATGTACATAGTTTAGTCCTATTCAGTGTCTACTCGGCGCTTCTTGGCTTGTCTCTTGTATTCATTAAATGGAGCATCTCTTGTCACTGTCCAGCAATAGTCTGCAAGCATTGATGGGCTCCATTTGCCCTGATAGCGTTTTCTCCATTGTTGCAATGTCCTGGTGAAATCGCTCGCCGTGCTCGTCACTCACTGCTCCGCAGTTCGGTGGAAAAAAATCTAGATGAGAGTGCAAAAAATGTATCTTTAGTGACATGTTGCAACCAAGGCTTTTGTATGCCTTGAGGAGGTTTTCCACCCAACAACCTGTAGTTGTCTGCCTTGTTGTTTTCTGAGAAATTTATTGCACTCCACTAACTGGAAGGCTTTCCATGCCGTCTTTTCCTTGCCACGCAGTGCATGGTCAAATGCATCATCTCGAAGAAGTTCACGAATCTGAGGACCAACAAAGACACCTTCCTTTATCTTAGCTTCACTTAACCTGGAAATTTTCCACGGAGGTACTTGAAAGCTGCTTGTGTTTTGTCAATGGCCTTGACAAAGTTCTTCATCAGACCCAGCTTGATGTGTAAGGGTGGTAACAAAATCTTCCTTGATTCAACAAGTGGTGGATGCTGAACACTTTTCCTCCCAGGCTCCAATGACTGTCGGAGTGGCCAATCTTTCTTGATGTAGTAGGGGAATCTCTTGCACGACTATCCCATTCGCAGAGAAAACAGCAGTACTTTGTGTATCCAGTCTGCAGACCAAGCAAGAGAGCAACAACCTTCAAATCGCCACAAAGCTGCAACTGATGTTGGTCATAGTTTATGCACTCAAAGTTGTTTCATGTTGTCATAGGTTTCCTTCATATGGACTGCATTGCATGACCAACTGGAATTGATGGCAAAACATTGCCATTATGCAGCAAAACAGCTTTAAGATTCGTCTTCGATGAAATCAATGAACAGTTCTCCACTCATCTGGATCGATGAACGATGTTGAGGGCTGCCATCACACCATCGATGTTGTTGCAGGCTACAAGATCACCTTCCATGAAGAAGAAGGGGACAAGATCCTTTTGACGGTCACGGAACATGGAAACCCTAACATCACCTGCCAGGAGATTCCACTGCTGTAGTCTGGAGCCCAACAGCTCTGCCTTACTCTTGGTAGTTCCAAATCCCTGACAAGGTCATTCAGTTCACTTGTGTTATGAGGTGTGGTTCAGAGGAGAGGATGGGAGAAAATGTGGGTCCTGTGACATTGATGGTTCAGGACCAGAAGTTTCATCCTCTTCCTCTTCCTCGTCTGACTCAAGTGAGAATGATTCTGGTGCATCAGGAACCGGCAGTCCTTCTCCGTGGGGTACTGGGCGTATAGCTGATGGAATGTTTGGATAATGCACAGTCCACTTTTTTCTTCTTTGACACACCTTTCCCAACTGGAGGCACCATGCAGAAGTAACAATTGCTGGTATGACCTGTTGGGCTCTCTCCAAATCATTGGCACTTGCAAAAGCATAGATTTCCTTTTCTTGTTCAACCACTGGCGAAGATTTGTTGCACAAGTGTTGCAGCATATGTGTGGGACCCACCTCTTGTCCTGATCTCCAATTTTGCAGCCAAAATAAAGGTGATAGGCTTTCTTAACCATAGTGGTTATATTGCGCTTTTGTGATGCAAAAGTCACTTCACCACAAACATAGCAGAAGTTATCTGCACTGTTCACACAAGTACGAGGCATCTCTGCTCACTTTGGGCTAAACAGAAATGTTGTCCCCTTTGCAAAATCAACACTGACAAAATAAGGAGAGCACGACACTGTATGATTCTAGAGCTGATATAGGGCAATTTGTTCAGCAGAGTGATGTGTAAGCTTCGTTATGATTGGCATCATCCATGACTTCTAGGGGAATAACATGATGCAATTCATATCATGTATGACGCAATTAGCAGCTTCAGATTGCATCATTCATTGTTTTGTCTAAGAAGCAGTACTATCCAAAACCCAGTCTATAGATTTATTCATAGATCCAGTCAAAGATGTATGTTTTAGTCATTTCTGGTTTAAATTGAAAGATTCCTTCCCCCTTTATAACGTCATTTATTTCCTCCGCCATTCCCAAGTCAAGAGTTCATATATTATACTGACCCAATAGCATATCTTGAAAACTAGAGCCAATCAACAATTTTAAGCATCATTTTCGTTCACAGTGACCCAGAATTAGTAAAGTTTGACTACATTTATTTCTGAAGCATTTTGGCTGTACAGCAGTGTTATTGGTATTTTACAGGATATAATTTGCCACACTGCTTCATTATTTTAGTACTGTGGCCAGATCTCAATGTTTAAGGCTCCCAGCAGTGTAAGGAGAAATGTGTCAGTGCTGCAGTCAGTTGAATGCGTAAGTGTCTAATACAAAGCCACTGAAAACAATGGAAAAACTCCCATTGACTTCAATGGGCTGTGGATGAGGCCCTAGAAGAGTGCTGTGGAAACCTAAAGGAGCTCAAACTGTGCAGATAGAATAGGGCAGAGTAATTGGAGGGGCAGGATATGGAGGAGCAGTCGGAAGAAGGCAGAATGGAAAGAACGGGAGAATGAGTACAAAAGTAGGGGACACTAGGACAGGCCACCAAAAGGAGAGGACAGAGGAGCCAGGCTGAAAGCAGCCCCCACATTTAGTTTTACAAAGACCATCATACAATGACAGCATGGAACCAGGGAAGACAGACACTGTCCTTCCCTACTGGATCCATCCTACTACCCTACTGCTACTGATCCCAGCCACAATGCCCTTTTCTCTTGCTCCATGTGCCCAGGGCACCTAGGATAGAAAAAAAAAACACTGCACAAGGTATTTTGAAGACTTTGAAAAGATATTTTACTAAATAGCACTTGGTCATTAGAAAAGGGCCAGTTTCAATGGTTGCTGTAAAATCTCTTAAGAAGACCGAGCTGGTATGTTTGTCATTAAGGGCTCAATTTGCCCTCCCCCCACAGAATTATACTTCAGGCCTTCTGGGTACAGTTTTGGAGTACCATGAAGACACAAGTTTTAAGACGTGCACTTATCGATACCTATTACTTCTTGTGTAAGAAATCGAAATACTGGAGTATATACTTATGTCACATCATTGGCAATTATTGGTATATGATGTACTGTATCAGATGCTGCTTCTCTAATAGATTAATATATGTAGATGCATTTTTATGATGAAGAGATGGGACCAATGCTACTTATTATCTGTGACAAAGCTTTGTCTAGTAAAGCCTCACTGTCTGTTGATTGTGAATAGATTTGAAAGTCACAATTAGTAGTATCTTTAAAAAAATTAATTTGTACAGTCAAAACTAAAATTGAAATGAAAACACATATTAGCCTAAGAGATCAGAATTATTAAGGAATGTGTGCCAAGAGATTTTGTGTGGATTTTGTGTTCTATTATAAGGAAAAGAGAGAAGGACGCTGTGATTTTAGCTTTAGTAAACTATCCCAAAAAATAATAACAGCAACAACCACCCCAAAACCTCTTTCAATGAAAATTATCTTCACAGTGCTTACAATTGCTTTTTGTCTCTGCCTCTCCCTTTGTTTGGCCCTTTCAGATTCCCGTTTTTCATACTCTTTGCGGTATTCTTCCCTCTTCAGTCTTTCATGCTGATATTCCTCATAGCTGTTATATCTAGGAAACATAACTTCATCATTAAATCAAGTACCTGAATTTGTCAAAGTAAAATGAATAATACAATTTCTGGAGCATCTCATTATCTCAGAAGAACAGAATAAAAAGTGAGCCATATACAAACAAAACACGCTACCTGGGTCTACAACTATACGGTGATCTGGATCGTGATCTTGCATATAAAGGAGAACTTCTGTATGCTCGATGTCTACAGTGGCTGGACTCATAATAGTAACAAGATCTGTAAGAAAGAACACAAAAGAACATTTGCTTCTATCATTTAGTATAAGTCTACTGACACCACGTTCTTGCGAGCTATATATTACCTGAACCTACAATTTCTTTGACACAACCAGTGAGATTTTCTAGTGACAGTCTGTGATCTCATAGTTAAATCAGGGGCTTTGGAGTGCAGTGTTTTGTTTTGTGCTTTTGTAGTATCCCTTATTCATGCTAACACAGAGCACCAAGGCAGCCAGTGTGAACTTTATCTTATATGGACTGCAACTATATTGGCACATGGCAGATTTGCAGCTAATGGAAACAGTTAGCTAAGTAAATTCCTCACTGACTGCTCTGTTTATGGTCTGTCTGCACTGTATTCAACACTGGCAAGTTTAAAGGACAATGGCAACAAGTGTTTTGTGTCACAATCCCATTATCTTCAAGAAAGACAATAAGAGGAGCTTCTCCAGATTCAGCTGCTTCTGGATTTATTTTCCTTCATGTCTATTATAAACACATTTGCATTTCGCAGACAGTACCTGGAAGAGGATCTGCCACGTGGCGACCTTGATCTCGATCGGGAATATGGAGAACAGGAACAAGACCTGTGTTGAGGAAAGGACATTGATCTAGAGCATATCCTTTGGGATCTTTGAGAAAAGAAGCATTTGGGTGGAGACACTGAATCTCTGCACGGAGAGTTAAAAGAAGAGCGAGAAGGCGATACATCAAACAATGAATAGGCTTCTGTCCCATCCCAAGGGTAGCACAGTTTATCACTTTCATCTTCACTGTCATCAAAGAGGCCATCCATAGCTAGTCCTGAAGTTATAAACATAGGTAGTTTGGAGAATTGTTCATTACTATAATCACTGTCCCTCAGTTCATTGGCCTTATCTGCCTCTTCATCAAAAACAGCTTGGCTGGGGTGACCAAAGTGCTTATTCAGTTCGGCCCGGATATCCTGGTCTTGGAGCTGTTTTCGGCTGCAAGAGTGAGAACCCTGCTTACTTGCCTGTAAAGTCTCTCTCCTGTAATACTGGTCTTGTTCTAAAGAAGAACAAATCTGACACTGCCACCCAGGTGCAGAATCTTTAAATTCTTGTTGTCTGGAGTCCTGAAGTTCCTGGGATATTTTAATGTGTATTTCGGTTTTTGAATTCACAGATTGACAGTAGTCATGGTCACCAAACAGCCGCAAAGTAGGCCGTTTTGTCTTTCTCTCCTCATGTCCACTGGACGGTACTGTTGTCTTGCTAAGCTGTGCATACAGCTCAGACTGTTCTGGACTCTTCTTGATTGTGTTATGTCCTTGAGACCTGGAAGACTCACTGTAGCGAGGCTTTTTTGAGGGCGGTACAATAGTCTTGCATGATGACTTCAGCTTGGGTGAAGTCCTGAAAGGATTATCTTGGTTGACTTTGTGAGGAGGGGTTGTAGGTGGAGTTAGGCCTAAAAAAAAAAAAAGAGAGAGTTTTAAACAGAGAAAAATGCTTTTTCAGAAAGCACAGATTCTTCTTCTTTGAAAAAGAAATTAAACCGAGATTCCCTTCCTATGGCCTGAAAAAAACACAACTTGCTTTCTTTAACTACCTCTGTAACCATAAATTGACTTTACTAGGATGTTATGCACCAGCAACACCATTTAGAGTTTTGGACAAAAATGCTAACAACATCAGCACACTAGCAAATATTAACATATTGCCCCAAGGTCTTCAATATTATTTTTGTCACTTTTTTTACAAGTACATCTACTACTCACTTTAATGTTGTGTGTGCGCTGTGTGTGTATCTGTATACAGAGAGAGAGAGAGAGTCCTGCAGTAGCTTCAACTGTATTTATTACATAAGATGTATACTGAGGAAGTTACTTTTAGTTTTCACACAGTTTGTTTTTTCCCCCAAACCAAGAAGTCTGTCCTGAGGCCAAAGAAATTACCAAATGAAAACCTGGATGAAAGCAAATCTGGAAAAATGAAATGAATGCTACCAAAGTAACTTCTGTAATGCACAGTGCACTAAGGCAAGTAGCTACAGCAACTATACAACTTGACTGCAATGATTCCTTGTCTCCACAATTCATTAACTTAGTAAACCATTGTTAATGTATGTATAATACATTCTTGTGAGCATAACTAATACATTTTGCCTAAAATGTGGTTCTGCAGCAAAAACCTAAGTGAACTGCACCAATAAATACTGCAGTCGCAATGAGCCATTCTAGTTAGAACTAAATATTCGTTGAGTGTCATGAGGTGGAGAGACTGAAACTTACCTGAGTATATCAACTAAAGACATATGTAAATAAAGACTAGATAAATGTCATGTCAATAACTACCAGGTTTTTCCACAGCACAATGATAATTTATTAAGTTATATTTTTAGATAGATGTGAAAACTTAAACCTAACTGTAATCCTTAAAAAGCAGGGAGCCAAACCTACATTCTACAGCTAATTTTACAATATTTCTGTGCAGAGAGAGTGTATTGCTCTCAAAGTTTCTTTCAGACTTCATATAAGGAGACATTCACATTGCATAAAAGGACAACTGTGTTCACAAATCTAGAACAATAGTAAATCGGGGCTCTTGTTCAAGAAAACTTTACTATTCAGGAAAGCACTTCAGCACTTAGCTTAGCATGTATTTACATCTCATTGATTTCCCTGTGACTTAAACATATGCTACAGATAAGCATGTGCTGAAGTGCTTTCCTGTATCAGAGCCAGAGACAGGAAAATATCTCAAAGAGAGACAGAAAAAATATACTAGATTACCTAGTCCATCTCTTACACCAACTCTGAAGCCAATGCAGTGTACTTTCTAATGCTGACCAGCCCAATTTTAAAACACCCAAGCAATGGGCCTTCCATCACTTCCCTAGGGAGAATGGACAGGGAATGTGAATACAGTTTGAGAAAATGCCCATTTCAAATATAGGCAGAATTTCTTCTTGTTTTGTATTTTTAACCATACAATGGAGCTCAGTAGATCAATACAAATGGAACATGTTTTATAGCAGTTTGCAGCAAAGAAGGAAAAGCCTCCATTAACGCATAGTGCTCTCTAAGGAACATCAATGGAGACTGGGAGTCCCACTGCATTAGCGGCAATGAATCTGCTCCAGAAAACAAACAAAAGAAAACCAGATAGGAACGGCAAGACATGAATACCTGATGCAAAAGAAAAGCCTGATTTTGTCAGAACATTTCAAAATAATGTTTATGAACTTTTCATGTGTACTAAGGCCCTCCTCTAATGCCATCAAGGGCAATGAGTCCTAATACACAAACACTGGTCCTCAAGTTAAAGCTGCCTCAGCAAACTGCTTAAGTTTTAAATTCATGATCAGTACAACTATCCCCTTCAGTTCACATCTTCCATTTTCTCTTCCTTTTTGCCTACCCGCTAACAAACTAGCCAAATGGCCAGTTACATGTGCAAGCTGAATATTCCAGATGGGCTAATGTTAGTTGGGTAAATTGGAGAGAACAATTCCCTTTGACATTCTACACCACCATTTCTGGATTAAAAATAATGACTCAATCAACAAATAATTAATGAGTAAATGCCATTACTTTTGTCAAATAAAATTCACAAGGAGCATTTTGATTTGTAAAATTAGATACCCCATGAGCAACCCCAGGGTTAATTACTGAATTTTTATATTTATTAAAAAAAACCAACCCCAAATGGCCCCTTCAGGAAGAATGACCTGGGAGAATATTTATTCCGATCACTAGATGCTGCTTTTCTATAAACACAAGCATTTCACCGTCAGCATTTGAAATATTTACTTACTTTTTATTTTTTACCAAAACAAAAACTATTTATACTGTAACATACCAAATAAAATCATCTCTGCATTCTTCCTTTGTTAAACTGGTCCTGAGTGAGCACTGGCTTTACGCACAGTGTAACTGTGATGCCGAGCCAATCACAAAGGAGACCAAGGCTCGGTGTAGGGAAGAACCTAAAAGTCCAGGTGCTGAGTCCAGCTACTGGAGTTTCTTTCACTTGCAAAACCATGCTGGAGCTGTCCTGAGGAACAGTTTCCTCATGGCATTTTGGCACCTGTCCTTCTGCTCTTGGACAGAAGCAGAAATGCACAAGTGAGCATAAATGAAAAATAAATTGTTCAAAAAGTTCAATGGACATTTGAAACCTGAATAAAAGTTTAGTGTTTTAGTTTGCAGCAAAGCTTGGGATTGGCTTTTGTTTTGTCTGTGTCACTGCTGAATTCTCCACTTCCAAGCCCCTCCCAAACTCATCATCCAAACAGCTAAACTTTGAGAAAATTAATTCTGTACTTATTCATCATCACTGTCACCTTTGCTCATCTTTACACAGTAATCTTAATTTCACACCATGATCCTAAATCAGTAGTACTAAAATATTCTCTGACCTTTGGATTATTTCATGCATGCTGATTTCTTTGCGAATGTGTACATTTGAGTGTTGACAGTACAAGGTATACTCCGGGCTCTCTCTTGAACTTAGCAGGTTTTGACAGATTTATGTAAGGACAGATGGCCATTACAGGCTGAAGGCTGACAAGAGGCAGTTCAGAGCATTGTTAACACACTTGCACAAACTCTCAGCAGTGCAGCACTGTGCAGAATGTAATTCAGACTATAGCTTTTTTATTGCTGCCTATTTTCTTTTGTCAAAAGAGCCTGCTGTGCACAGCAACAAATGGCTGCCATTACCCAGAATGTAATGGGTGTCAGACAAATCACGCAACACAAACAATCAAGAGTATGTAGGTCATATTTCAGCAGAGCACAACCTTAGCAATATTTATGATTACTGCATTGAAATGTGCTCTATAATAAACAAGTACCTCTACATCACTCACACTTATGTACTTCTGCACAGCAAATCGTTAGAAGTGGTACATACGCTACAATCATCCCCTTTAAACAGTCTTTTTTTTTTTTTTTTAAAGTAAAAGACAAATATTTTTTTCATGACATGCTATAAAACCATTTTCTTTGTAGGGACTTTTCTTTAATTGAATGGCTTTGGAAAATGGTAACTTTGTACTTTGCCTCGCTTCATCTATATACTATGAACTCACTCAGTGATCTCTGCTTTAAAACAGTGTATATGCCAAATGAGCACCACTTCTTATATCTGTGCAACAACAGACTTTCATATGTATGTCAGCTCCGCCAGCTCAGTGACCTGTTTTATAGAAAAGTCTGTGAGGACAGGCAGAAGTTTTCATATCACCTACATGCATTCCATGAGCTGCAGTAAAGAAAACTTAGTAACTCATTTAGCTCAGCTAGGTTTATCAGAATAAATTAGGGGAATACATTTACAGTAAACGTCACATCTTGACTTTTTAAGACTCATTTACAATGCTGTTTCATATAGGCAGCAAAATCTAATGTTACTGTTAGCATTTAAATGTTTGATGACGCTTCTGCTTGTTAGTATATTTTTGGAGCCTTCATATCCTTCAGGAAATGCATCTCGATGAACCTTTGTACAAGCGCACTGAGGTTCTGAGGGTTATTAAAAATGGATTCCTTTATACCTTATGAGTTTGAAAATGGGATTATCAAGAGAAACATTATTTAAGGCCACTTAAAGCACTGAATGCAAGATAATAGCCTGATTCAGTAAAGTAATCGGTAGAGCTTTTGTACAGCACAAGACTTCAGAAGCCAGGAAAATATAATAAAATTAAATAGCCATCATATAATAAAAAACTACATGCTTGTTGAGCAGTCAGTTTAATCTTGTTGTCACTACCGCAGAGGATAAATATAGACCCTGAAAATATCTAATAATTTACTAGATTTTATTCCCTCTGGACTAATATCTCTTTTTCTCTGTCTCAAGTACCAGAATTCATTTTGAGGCCAAGCAAGTTTTTGTCTGGTAGAATTTAAGTATTTGTTCTGACAACCAAGTGGCTGCTCAGATCTAGCGATGGGCGAATATTGGGGTTTGCAAAAATGCATGTGAATTCCAAATCACTATTCAATCTCTGTTTACACACTTTTTTGTCAGATTTTCTGAGTGACCAAATTTTGACTGCATGAAAATTTGTGGGGGGAGTTTTTACTCACATGAATACAGGGATTTGAGTGTCATCATTCTGCAAGTGTTCACTGAGCCACCCCTTGATATACCTTATACAGTGGCTTTGTACTTTTGGGACAGAGCGTGTTAGGAGGCAGGGAGAGTATGTGGGGCCAAGAAAGCCATTGATTTTCAAAAAACCATAAGCAGCCGTGGCCAGATGCTGAGGCATGGGGATCAGCACCTGGGAACGACTGCTGTCAAGGTTTTTCCCCCACTTTAAACTTTAGGGTACAAAAAGTGGGGACCTGCATGAACACTTTTAAGCTTAATTACTAGCTTAAATCTGGTACACTGCCACCAGCCAGAATTTAGTGTCTGGCACACTTTCTGTTCCCCCAAAACCTTTCCTGGGGACCCACGACCCAACCCCTTGAGGTCTTAATAAAACCAAGGAGAATTACCATTCCCTCCTTTTCCCCTTATTCCCCCTCTCCCCACCCAGACTTCCCCTCCTTGGGTTGCCTTGACGAGGTTTCACCACCAATCCAAACTCCTTGATCTGTAAACAAGGAGGAATTAACCCATCCCCGCCTCTTCCCCCCACCAACCTCCTAAGTGAGTTCAAAACTCAAATCCCTTGGAACTTTTAAAACAAGGAAAATCATATCAGGTTCTTAAATAAGAAAGCTTTTAATTAAAGAAAGAAAACAAGTAAAAGTTATCTCTGTAAAATCAGGATGGAAAATGCTTTACAGGGTACTCAGATCATATAGACTAGAGGGACTCCCCTCTAGCCTTAGATTCAAGTTACAGCAAACAGAGGTAAAACCTTCCCAGCAAAAAGACACATTTACAAGTTAAGAAAACAAACATAAGACTAATCCGCCTTGCCTGGCTATTACTTACAATTTGAAACATGAAAGACTGATTCAGAAAGATTTGGAAAACCTGGGTGTACATCTGGTCCCTCTTAGCCCCAAGAGCAAACAACGAACAAAAAAAAAAAACACAAACAAAGACAAGATTTGAAAGTATATTGTCCCCCTGTTGGTCCTCTGGTCAGGTGTCAGCCAGGTTTACTGAGCTTCTTAACCCTTTACAAGTAAAAGAGACATTAACCCTTAACTATCAGTTTATGACAACTGCCCTCTGCAATCACTTCTGCACACAGCACAGGTCCCCAAGCATACCCCAACAGTCACTTGATCCCCACATCTGTGGTTAACAAAGGACTGTTGACAGGGAGGAATTCCTCAACCATGATAACGTCAGAGGTAATCGCGGATAGAGGAGGAAGCACCAGAGCTTGTCAGGAAGAACCAGGTGACAGGTCCTTTGACCAGTGAGCAGCATAAAGCAGAGATGTGGCTTACCACTGAGTGTTGCTTTTGCTTGGCAGGAATGAGTCATGGATAGGAGAGAGCAAGAACTTACAGTGGTTGAGTGGCTCCTGAAGACGGACAGGAGTAAGAACCAGCAACAGTCAATGAGGAAGGAACAGAACCTGCTTACACGGGCCTTTTGGCAGCTAGAGGGCTACAAGTGCAACTGCTTGACAAGCAAGAGAAGGCAAATCACCACTGAAGTCCTGCAGTGCCAGGCTTATTTCCAGCCTATCTGAATGATACTGCAGAAGCAGGGTCTGCTTAGCATGATGCCTTATGCCCCACTCCTGTTGAGACCTAGCGAGAGGGGCTCTGCTGCTCCTTGCTGCTGCTGCCGCTGGGGAGGTGGCACCTGCCGCTGGTTCTGCTGCCAGTCAGGAGGACTGTGCTGATTATGGGACTGCTGAGCTCCATACTGTTGCTCCTTCTGATGACAATCAGCAACAAGATTCTCCATGTGCTGCTACAGCTGGGACTACTGCTACTCTTGCTTCTAGCCAAGCAGGATTCTCCTTCTGCTCCTAGGATTGCTAGAGGGGATGCTGCTAGTACACCCGCATGATCCTACTCCAGTTAAATGACTCCTGGTATATTTATACCCCGTTGCTGGCTGACTGTACAGTTTTCTCCAGACTCCACAAGCAGTTCTAAATCAGCAACTCAGTTTAGCCTTAGCATGAGCTGGTTTAACTTCCTGGAGTTATATGCAGTTTGTAGGCAATATTGCAATTATAAAATGGAAATAATTTTTTCAGTTTTAGAATGGGAAAAAAAAGTACATGTATGTATAATATGCAGCCCCTTCTAAAGAAAATTTCATTTAGGTAAGGGAACAGTTTTTAATTCAATTTTACATATGTGTGATGAACACAGATGGCTGGAGTGGGGAATGCTTTAATTAATTAATTAATTTACTTTTCTAATGTACAGTTAATTCATTGGTGCAGGAACCTAAGCTGCTTTCAACAGAAAGATCAAGGCAGCTGCGATTTATACTAACATACTTTGTGCTTGGATAGTGCAAGCAACACCACTAATAGTCTTTTCAGTTCAGCAGTGAGATCAAGGCAACTACCATATAAATTATAATAGACAGTGCTAGTGCTGTATAAGCTGACTGAGCAATGCAGTCATCTGGGTAGAATTTGGAGTTGCGAGGGTCTTTCTTTATACTACTGTTCAGTATTATTAATCATTACTCCTACTGTTACTTTTATTATTGATTAGGCCCTGACCCTGCAAAGACCACCCACTTATATTGTTATCTATGCATTGTGTTTTAAGTGCTTGTATAGTACCTCGCACAGCAGGGCTGGGGTCTCCAAGCGCTACCACAATACATACAATAAATAATAATACACTGGAAAATGGGTCACTTCCACTCACCTGTCTGCACATTGCGTATGTACAAAAAGGCACAGATTAATACAATGAAACACAAAAAAAGGCAAATATTTGGAAGTAAGAGAGCAACAGCTATGATGTGGCACATGGCAGGAGTGCTGCTAGGTAGTCTTCTATGCTGTCTGTAAACCAAGTGTCAACATCCAAGGCCAGTATTCCTCCTCTCTTTTTTGACCCACTCCCCAGCCCACTTATTAAGTGACTGAAGTGACATAGTCTCCCAAAAAAAGGCAGGGTATATCCATGTTATAATGCTCTTGTTCACATAGCTCAAGCAATGGTGGCACTTACCCATCAGCACATACAGTATTTTTCCCTGCTACTGCTAAACGTGATTGGAATGCATGAATATAGACTTTACATTTTTCTGCTACACACAGAGGAGAATCAATGGAATGAACCTGGTAATACCAGAGCATTTCCAATTGTCATGACTTGTGGCACCATTACAAACCTTCAGGTCATATTGACTTCTTATTTCTGGCCAGTCTACCGATGTGAAGTGCAGGCTGCTGATTTTCTGGGCTGGAATGGATGACAGTTTGCTCTTCGTAGAGCCATTTCAACAATTATCATGTAGAACTTCATCATGTCTCCACCTCCTCCTTCAGATGGTGGCAGGAGAATCCAAGCCTTAACATAATGTTGCTGCTGTGCCTCACAAAAGGTTGTTCTTGTCCTGACGTGCTTTGCAATGACAATGAAGGTGGTTCCGCTGCCCCTGAGCCATTCTGATGCTCACCTGGTTTCCATGAGTACACACTGTAGATTATTCTGGTTTTGCAAAGACATCTGATCTGATTTTATAAAGATGAAGTCCACTGGGAGGAGGGAAGGTGTCTTTTACATCATATAACATCTTTGTTTAATGTCTGGGTTCAATGGCAAAAGACTCCCGTACACATGATTGTGCTGTTATGTGGATTACCAAGTGCTACATCCTGTGCTGTCTGGGTGATACACTGCAGAAGTCAGATACCCGCAGGACACTATGGAGACCTGTTCCTCCCTACACTAGTAGCACCTGCCCTGGGACGCTCCACTGAAAGAACCTTATGTTCCTTCTCTTCCCAAGAGATCAAATGTCACCATTCTAGAGATAAGGTGGTTGAGGTAATATCTTTTATCAGACCATTGTCTTGAAAACTTGTCTCTCTCACCAACAGAGGTTGGTCCAATAAAAGATATTACTTCATTCACCTTATGTCTCTTATAACCTGAGACAAACATGGCTACAGCAACGCTGCATACCATTTTAGTTTGACATTATAATTAATTAATATTATTATATTATTATTTATTTTTATTGCATTAGCACCGAGGAGCCCCAGTTATGGTCCACGACCCGACTGTACTAGATGCTACATAAACACAGAACTGAAAAATGGTCTCCTGCCCAAAAGATCTTTTTTTCCTCACTTGAATAAGGAGAAACTCAAGCTGCAGATTAGCAGGATGCCGCATTTCTGTTTAAATGCTGAATTAATGAAGCAGCTTCTGAAGAAGTGAAAGGATGATTTTGTGTGCATGAAATCAATAGTCCAAAATGCCGTTACAAAGTTAGAGCCAGACCCTCAACTTGCATAAATCAGCCTTTGACTTCAATGGAGCTATGCTGATTTACACCAGCTGTAGATCTGACCTTCATAGAACACTGCTACAGTTTAAGTATATCTCAGAGTCCGCCCTTGTACATGTTCATGAATGAAACACATCTCTACTACACTGTCCTTTAGTACTGTGCTGTGCAGGGAGGCAATAGTCTCTCTCTAAACAATGCTGGTGAAACTACACCCATGATCTTGTGCTCAGTTCTGGGCACCTAATTCCCATGACAATACATGCAAACTGGAGTGCATTCAGAGGAAAGCAACAGAAAAATCCGAGATCTGGGGGAACTGACTTTTGTGGGCAAAAGCAAATGAGTTAAACATGTATAGCCTGGTGAAATGTCAACTATAGGGGAACAAGATAAAAGTCTACAAATACCTGAAGGATGAAAACACCAGAGAGCAAGGAGAGGAATGATTGAGATCACTCAAAGGAGGTATCAAGAGGGTTAATGGGATGAAATTAAGAAAAGGAAAGATTAAGATGAATACCAGAAAAACATTCTCCCAAGGAAAAAGGAAGAAACTCTTTTGCTTGTGACATTTAAATCTAGAACTGACCAAAATGTTCACTGAGGAACAGCCTTACATTAGCATCATACTGACTCAATGAAACAATTTTTCCATCTGCAACCTCTGTAGTCTGTGCTGTCAGATCTGTTTGAAAAACAATGCTCAGCACCACACAGATCTCTGAGGGAATGGGGAAACATTCCAGATAAATGCTTTCATTCACATTTTTCCAGAAACTGTGCTCTGCTTGTAGGTTTGAAGTCAGTTTTAAACATATACCATGTCAGGCAACTCAGTAAAAAGTCAACGCTAAACCATTAAAATTAATCCCTTGAAGACCTCCTTAACATCCCACTATACATTTCTTACCAAATAAAAAAAAGTCAGGCTTACAGAAAAAAAATGTTCATATTCCACATCTCTCACCTGCAGTTCCAGAGAGTTCCACACTTAAGGTTTGTTCAATAGTCTTGTTCTCAAATGGGGAACCCTTGGGATCACTGGAAGACAGGGCACATTTATAAAAACAAGCTGAAATGGAGTTGCTGTAGCCAAAATGTATTAAAGCCCCCTCCCTTTTGTAAACTTCTACATTTCTTAATACTTACTTTGGTGACTCAGGTGTCAAAGGAAGTGATAAACTTGTTGGTTTGGCTGAAGAAGGAAAAAAGAAACTGATTATGAAATATTGTGAAGACTCAGAAATTTATAGTAGTATATTGTTTATATCAGTGCAGGAATTCTACCTGAGTCCATTAGGGCTAAACTCAGTTTATCTGATGGCTAAATAAAAACGAGATCCATTCTGACCCCTTATTACTGGCACCTAAATTCCAACACTGATTTACATCAATTACTGAGTCTTTGAAGTATGGTATAAAGCTCAAATGCAAAGAACTTTTCAGTGGTATATGTAACAATCAATGGAGAAATTTACAGAATATGCTGTGAAAATGTTATCTCTCTTAGATTTAATTTAAACTACAGTTCACCTTTTATTTGGAAATGAGAGCAGCAGAATAACTACAAAGCACCAGGATGTTATGAATAGTCAGTTGATTTTACTTCTACAGCATACAGTCTTATATACAAGGTTGAGAATAGGTTGTTTCTGTAAGCCCAAGACCAAATCAGCTATAATCCAAATTTTTGCAAGTTATTCTGCAAACTATGCTATACCACAGATATAGTCACAGATGGTTTACACTAAAAAAGTATACAACAAAGTTTTAGTTACAAAATACAACTCTTTTGTAGTTGCCATTTGTTCAGATCTGTCTTTTTACAAAGCAAACCAAGCACTAAAATATTTTCAACCAGTTAAGCATTCTTTAATTGCTAATAAAGTGATTAAAAATTAAAAACAGTACTAGTTGCAAATTTTAGTTTGCAGGAGTTGGATTTATTTTTAAAGGCAGTAAACGTATCAAAAACAGCTACTGGGGGGGGGTCTTTTCTGCAAATTATTTATTTAAGACAACACTTTCCTCTCTAGCACTCCTGCACTGCAGATCTCTTGTCCAGAGTGTGAACTCTTGTACAATCTGCATTCATTCCAGGTATGGAATTCCCACTGACATCAAAGGATTTTACATGTAAATTAATTATTTTTGTAAACTGTAGAGTATTCCCAATGAGATCATTCATTTTTTAAAAGTCTACATCAATCCTCATGAGCCAGGCATTTTTTTCCTTTTATGAAAATTCAAGAAGGAAGGTTAGGCACTTCTGTTCACCTTCCTCAGAAGCATCAGGAACTAGCCAGAGCCTGAGATCGGAAATTGACCTAAACAGTCCCCTTGTCTGATCCAGTATGGTTACTACTATATACTAAAAGCGAATTACCATGGGATGAATACGTGTTTTCTAGACATGTTAGCTAGGCACATACTTATTTACTAGATAAATGTTTGTGTTCAGTAAGACTTGCCAAAGTCCCCAATGGCTAGCTACAGGTTTAAGTGGTGAAAAAGCATTGATATTTTCAACCACAGTGGCAATGAGCAGAAACAAAGTTTGTGGAAGCACATCCATTCTATTAATGGAGTAAAATCTACATGGCGCTTTATAGATGACTGATACTTCCAATGGAGATTAAGTGTTTAATCACCCTTTGTGCTTTTGAAAAATCTCCCCCAGAGTTTCACAACAGCGAAGAGAAGTATAAAACAACATTTTTTTACAGACTGGAAAACTGACACACAATGACATGGAAATCTGGGACATAGCTGGGAACTAAACTCAGATGCTAACTCTCAGACCTGTGATTTGACCCCTAGATTTAAGCAGATAGTGGCTAATTCTCAAACAGCCCTAAACTCACTATAAACCACTACACCAGTTATTAGTTTTGTGTGCTACTGAACTTGAATCTGAGTACAACGGCTATGAAGAAACACCGTCACACATAATTGTGAGGAAATATTTACTCAACACGATGCCAATTTTCTTACTGGCTGTTTATTAGAGCTTCCAATTTCTATTCTATTTTAATGCCAATAAAAGTTCACATGGGCTTGCTTCCTCCTGTAGATTAAAAATTTCAGTTTCAAAAGAACCCAGTTTCTCATGGGCAAATCTCATTGCAAAACCACAGACAAGCTCAGCCTTGATGGATTTGTGAACATTCATGTGGGTTCACAAAGAATTTGGGATAGTGACCCTAAAGGAAAACGCTATTTGTCTCACCCCGAGTGAGTTTTCCCAGTCAACATAAATGGCACTTGAAATAAAATAGCAAGCTCATATTTATGGAAGGAGCAAAAAGGCATTATCCGGCTTTGATTAAATGTTTAAGCAAACTACTGCTGATTTGAGAACATGGGTTGAATTTGCAAGGCTGATTTCAAGTGCATTTGTTGTTCAAGTTGAAAGTTTCACACACCTCTTGTATTTATAGTATATATGTTCTTGGTTTTGAAAGATAAGAGATGAGACTTCCACAACTGAGTGCCTAAAATTACATTTCCACGTTCACATTTAGGACCTGAATAAAGATTTAGGAGTGTAACTTTGCCCAGTTTTGCCCATTTTTGTTTCAGGGCTTAATTTTGCTCTCAGCTGCACCTATGCAGGACCCCTGATATTAATCGCTACGCTCTGGTGTGCTAGAGCAGTATTTAATGAAAAATTACATTTTTGGGGGGCTGGAGACTAAGCTGCAGGAACTCAAGAAAATAATATTGACAATATTGTAATATTACTAAAGCCACAGCCAACAATCAAACTCTGTTTAAACTCCCGTAAGTACAGTTCTTTGTGGGGACTTTTCTAATATTTACTTATTATGTGTATTACTGTAGTGCCTAGGAGCCCCTCACATGGACCAGGACCCCACTGTGCCAGGTGCTGTACAAATGCAGTCCCTGCTCCAAAAAGCCTGCAATGTAAGTAAAAGACAAGAGACACATACAGACACACTGGGGAGTATTAATCCTCCTGTTCACCTTTAGCCCAAACCCAACTTGTTTTGCATCTGTACACTGAGTTTATCAAGTTGTTTCAGCACAGTTTCAGCAGAGAGACGCATATCATCCCTGAACAATCCAGTCTGGTTTTGCTGTGAAGCAGTCTGCTAAAACCTGCAGAAAAGAGTGTCATTTGGCATTAAGCAGCCTCTTGTTTACATGAATTTGAACCGAAATGGGTGATACCACACGAGCAAGGTCAGAATCTACAGCTGGGAGAAGATTAAAAGGGAGGGGGAGAGAAGATTTAAACATAGCTGTATTAATCAGGGGTCAAAATGAGGTTTGAGAGGAGGGATGGGATAACAGGCAGGGAATGGGGGCAAACAAAACAAAAATAAGATGCGTATGTTTAGAACTGACACTTTAAAATATTTCTATTCCTGCTCTAACAAATCAGAGTAGCAACCTTCGGGTCAAATTCTGATTTCAGCTACAGCAGCGTAAATGCCAATGAAGTTATTCCGAATTTGCATGGATGTAACTGAGATCAGAACCTTGCTCTCTTGGAAGCACCGCCAGTACACACTATGTGTATTTTAAAATAACAGTAACTTTAAATAAGCTCCCTTTGGGCACATAAGCTTATAGAGTTTTTCTTTATCCTAGCTGAGAGGAGGAGGGAGGGAGAAGAGAATAGAAAATGTCTGCCAGGGGAGCATCTTTAAGTTCTTGCATCTCTGCCACTGAAGCTACTTACAGCACCAGCCAAGCTCTTTGTACATGGGAGGATGCTAAAAGTCAACACAGATGTTTTGTTTTGGCCATAAAGAAATTTAAGAAAAAGAGAGAGAGAGAGAAGGGTCAGGCTGGTTTCTAAACCTTCAACTATTTACAAAATAAAAATACAAACTGGCATTCTCAGTGTAATAGGAATGACACATTTACTGACTATTCAGTAGCTGCAAGAACACTATTTATTGTCTCTTAAGGCACATGTGGCAAGTTAACAATGCCTTCATTTTTACACTGGCAAAAAGAAAGAAGCGCATTAATGAACTGGCTTGCCCAGCTTCTTCAGATGTATAAGTACTTCTTAGTGATACAGAACTCTATGATTAAACCTCTGCAGACGGTTCAGTGTCTGTTAATTGTTTGTAAATTGGTTAAAATTTTCAGGTTCCTTTTCTAAGGGGATTGTGATTTAAATTGTCTATATTAAAAAGGCTACGTTTAACTAACTTCATTGTACTGACTGTTAATTCCCTCCATGCTGAACAGCTTCTGAATTTACAAATACCAATGCAAAGAACAGAGGAAGTACTGGGTTTTAGTGTTTTCACTGTCATTGCATTTCAGCTTCCTGACATTAACGCCCTTGCCAAAATTACATTCTTGGGTCCCAAGCCTACCTTGCAAATGATGTGCGTGAGACTGCAGATGGGGCTTCTTTTTGGAGATGCATTTGTCTTTGCTGCTGTTCCTGGTCTCTGTTGGTTTGGTCTGAGGAGGGTCATCATTTGTAGTCAGATACTTGAGAAGCTCAGAGCAGGGACGTCTTTGTGGCTTTTGCTGTTGACAAATGCTCTTCGGTTTATTGCTCCATGAATTCTCGGTCTTAAAAAACAAGGCATAATAAAAAAAAAAAAAGCTAAAATTAGTGAACTGAACCTTATCAGAATGGATATAGGTTTTCTGAAGAGATGAGATTTTCAATGAAGTGTTCAGTCTAAGTGTACTAGATCTATGAGCTGTGAATAATTGTTTGCAGAACAAGGAAAGAAAATTACATTTAAAATTCCTAAATTACATTTATGCAGCTTTTTATTTCATATCTCCTACGTTTCAATGTTCCTACTCAACAACATGTAACTAACAAGACCCTACAGCACCTTTACTGTGAACAAAAAAATAAACTGGTTTAAACCTTAATTTGCTCCTGATTTGCTTGAGCCCAGTATTCACAACTCTCTTAAGTACCCCTAAAAGCTCCGTTTTCAGTTACAGTGAATGGCAAGACAAACATTGTTTAATACAGCCTGCTAACAGAATTATGTCATTGCCAGCATTCTACCCAATTAATGGCTGAGACAGACCTTTCGCCGAGATTCCAGTGCAATCTTTCTTAGGTTAGACAGCTGGTAAAATGGCAGTACTGCATCTTGTAGTCATTCATAAACAACATCAGCCCATCAGCAAATTTTATTGCATCCCCTACTATTCTGTATATCAATAAAGTGGGCAAAGAGTGACAGACGGTGGGACTACCTCTTAATGCCAAGAGAGAAGGCATAAATGAACTATTTACAACATAAAGGAGCTCGAGTGATTTTTTTTGGAACTCAATCTATAATCTGTTCACATTTTCTGAAGCAGTTGCAGGATGCTGGGCAGATTAATACTGTACATATAGGTCTACTGCTTACTCAGTTTCTGAAAGCATAAAAGTCTTTGTTACTTTTTTTGCCTTATTACAAAGATTAAGTTTGTACCTTAACAACCACAGGGCTTGTTCTGATCCTGTGATTAGTGTTTGCATGGTTTTGTGTGCTGAGACCACGACATTCATTGTAATTTAGCTGAATGTTGGCTGGAGCCAGCAAGAGCTTCTTAAGCTACAAACACATCAGGGAAGAAGAAGGAGGGCGGGTTGGGGAGAGAAAAGTTATGCATCTGTAAGGATTAAAATAATTTATCTTATTTTGCACAGTTACTTAAAATTAGTTACATCAGTCTCTTCAAGCAGGGTATACTAACACAGAACAAAGTCCTCTATAATCCCCAGGGCAAAAAAGGGTTGATTTTTCTCTGATGCTTGCTGGCGTGTTTCCTTTTCCTGTACTGCAGTATACTGCAGTGCAGGAAGAAATTACGACTGCTTTGGTTTTCTGCAAGGCAAGGCAAGGCAAAAGAGAATCTCCTCAGTGATCCATGCCAACAGTAGAACATTTATGTTCTATCCAGAAGAAAAGTCACCTTAACAGACATGTGAAATATTAAAAATAAGGTCCCGATCCTGCTCCTACAGCAGTCAATAATAAAATGACTTCAACAAAAGCAAGATCAGGAGTCAGGACTCAAAACTGCTTTTGTAAAGCAAAAGTAATGGGTTTGCACTATAAGTCCATTGACATTGGGTTCATAAGGATATGTCCACATGAAGCAGACCCATGATTGCTTTAATCTAGTTAGTATGGCTAAAAATAGCAATGAAGTCATGGCAGCATGGGCTTCATCTTAGGCTGTACAAGGGCACTGGGGGTCCTAGAAACATACTCGCATTGCTTGCTCACACTGAAGCCCAAGCTGATGCAACTTCACTGCTATTATTAGCCATGCTAGCAAAATAGTTAGCATGTCTATGCCAACCTGTGCTGCAGTCACACCTCCAAATGTAGCGCAGATGTATCCTTAGACTGAGATATATTAAAAATTGACTATCCGTGAGGTTATGCAACTTGCACAACAGCAGGATGCTTGGAAAGTGGATGTGATGCTACTGTTTGCAGAAGGGAAAAAAGCTAAAGACAGAGAATCTTCCTTTGACACCCCACCCTATTAGCGCTATGCTAGTGCTTACTGGTCAAGTCATTGTTAAAGGCATGTCAGCTAGTATCAATCCAGCCAGCATTAACAGGGATATCTTTACACACTATCAGAAGTGAAGTCTATACATACAAACAGAGCCCCAAGAAAGGAATTGTGAATTAAAAACATTACTGTTACTCATGTGAATGCAATAATAACCAAAAGTGTCAGTCTCTAAAAGAAGAAGCTCAGATTAAAACCTCTCTCTTTAACACATTTTTTCAATAGAAGTTCTTAATATTTATCCTGGGATTTGCCCCCCCCCCATCCCCTCTGCAAGTTTTAGTATTTGACTTGATTTTCCTTTGGTTTCAGTGTAAATGAAAAGTCCAAACCTTACTGTGACTACATCATACCCATGCAGCGGGTAGTCAGAGGCACATCCAATTGCTGTTAAACAGTAGGAAGGGTTCTTACTAGAGACGGCTCTTCTGCCTCCTGAGTCGGAGGGGTGCCGTCGGGCATTGGTGAAGGGCTAGCATCATTTTCATTGGTCACATCTCCATCTGTCAGTGCATCAAATGAAGGCAATCCATCCTCATCCACAGGGATACTGTCCAGTGTCTCAGTGAGAACTGCTAGCAAGTTTGCTTCATTCTCTTCATCTATCTTCTATATGACAAAAAAAAAGACAGGGAGAGAGAGACAGGAGAAATAAAATGGCGAATCACTATATCAAAAGTAAAAACTTTGTCTAAAACTTGTCTTTACAATAGCAACCTGCAACTGAATCTCATAAAATGTAATTTTTGGCAATGAAATTATCCATTTCCGCATTTGGTGGGAGAAATCTCTTTGCAATTGCAGTGTATTGTTCCAATTTACTTTCTTCCTGAGATTATTTTTTAAAATCCAGTGTTAACAACTATGGTTAAATTATCATGCACAAATTGTATTACAGAATGCACCTAAGCTACTGACATCTAATGAAGCTAGCACTGCCCAGGCTGTCTCTTTCTCTCTTTCTAGCACTGAACTCCAGTTAATTGACCTGACAAAATTACAAGAGTCACAGAATAAGACAGCTAATCAGAACACCAAAATGTATTAGTTGAGAAATTAGGCAAGTCTTGATCATGTATGCAATCTTGTGCCACCCTTCACCTCCTTCTAAAAATTCTTGGTCCAAAAACAAATACACAAGTTTCTGTTCTCAATCAGCGCTCACATTATTGATAGACTCTTTGGGTTCTTTTAAAATAAATGGATTACGCACGTTGCCTTTGAAGTTGTCCTTCCCACTTATATAGTTAGAGTGCTCAATGAGACTATTGTATATATACATTTATGTAATTCAGCCTGCAATTATAAAAAGTAGATTAATTCCTCATCAGATGTGGCGGCAATGTGAATTTATATTAGATATCTTATTTCCGTAACAGGACTTGTTTGTGTCAAATCAAATAAATTTGAATTCCTTACATTTTAATGCAATACATTCTCAATTATCTATCTATCTATCAATCAGTCAAATGGTGTATTTGGAAAACAAGGTTTCCCAGAAAATAAAAACTATATATATGAATTTTAGGGAGATTTGTCATATCAATTATTTATTATTTGGACTTTGATCTCACTCCCATTAAAGTCAATGAAAAGACTCCCATTGAATTCAGGGCCTAATCCAAATCTCATTGAAGCCAATGGTAGTCTATCCATTGACATTAATGGAAGTTGGGCCAGCCCACAACATACACCTTGTCAGAGAAATTTGAGTAAACATTTTTTGAAGTTCTCACAGTTTAGAAGATCAAGGAATGGACAAAGATTGCAAGATAAAATACTAACGAGACCTGAAAAATATGTTTCTCTATACAGAGTGTATATTGAATAATTTAACAACAAAATATTGTCATCCCTCAGCCAACTACTAGCAAACACTGGGGTCTTGCCAGTTAAGAGTTGGAAGAGAAATCAGTGATGTGGAGTCTAGGTATTTTCTTAGTGTAACTTTTCTATTCACACTAAATGCACCAATCTTTGAACAGAGGTGGTCAAATAGCACTGAGGCAATTCCCTCTTTCAGGAAGCTCAGAGAAAATACTGATGCCTTTTTGAGACAGCAGATCTGACCTAAAACTCTACTGTACTTAGAAAGATTAAAGCAGTGAGAAAACTCTCTTATTGCTTGCAACTGCTCCTCAAAAAGAAAGGATATCACAAAACTAACAAGACAAGCATTTATTCAAAGACTGAACAATGCTCCCACTCTGAGAAAAAGAACTTGCAAATCTACGTTTAACAGCGCCACCTAGTGATTCCCAGCATAACAACATAAATGACCACATCTTAAGCAAAACAGCAGAATCATAGGAAGAACTATAAGCATAATGCACCAGTTTATCACAGTTGTGTTTTGAGGTGAAGGGAGTGGGGAGAAGAGATGGAAGCCAATTTTTTAAAGAGAATCTTCCTCTAACTTGGGTTGTCTCAGTTGCATTGTTGAAATAAACACGCAAAATTCAAGTCCGAACGCTGGTATATAAGGCAGCCTTTTTCCATAACAACTCTATACAACCTAATAGAATAATACCCTTTTAACAGAATATTTAAATCTACCAATAGAAATTTATAGCAGACATTCTGTAGGAGGCAGACTACATGTTTAAAGTCCGAAAAGAAGGTGTAAAAGTCACTCCTAATCACATTGCCCCAAGGGGCCCCAGAGGCATTCTGCCCAGGTGACCACTAGCTCTGCAAGGAGAATGCCTGGACATTTTGCTGGTATGATGCACCTTCACCCACTTCCCACCTCCCCTCTGAGCACAACAACCTACCAAACCCACAGCAGAGCCCTAAGTGTTACTATTTCTGATCTCGAATGCCTCCTTCAATAATATAATGCTAGGAGAAACCCTGATATTTGCTGTTAGCTGCTTTGCGTTTGTGCTTTAAACAGACATTTAAGTGCTCTGACATTCAAGAACAGAAAGTTGAGTGGACACTGCTCCTCATCATAGCAATTTCAATTAGTTTTGTACAAGTTTCAACAATCAAACACCCTAGAGAAAGCAAAGGATGTGACAAAGAGGACTCTGTTAAACAATTAATGTCACTTTCCATTATTGCTTCAGTCCCAATTTACAGAGCAAATAAATCAAAGTCACCACAGATGAAGCACACTAGCTGGCTAACACATGTCTGTTCACAAACGACATGGCAGCAGGAACACATTAGTCAGTAAAATGACATTGCAAGATAACCTTTAAAAGCTTTAACTGTGCTATTGTTCCTAATTGTCCTAAATTAGTGTTTATATAGAAATATATTTATTAGATACAGTAGGAACTGGGCTGGGGGGGGAGCAGGGGAGAGTGAGATGGTATAGGAGATGAACGGCTGAGTAATAATCACTAAAGTGGCAACTCCGGTTCACTATCATAGCCCGAGTGTTGACAGCACTAGGGAGAAGCTATGCAACAGCTAAATGCAGTAAATCCCACCATTTTAGCGTTGCCACTTATGAGGGTCATTTTCTGTGCGGGCATCCAGCCTTCTAATCTCATGGAGCCTGAACCTGTGAGCTGCTCAGTACTGTCTGCAAGGCACCGAGCGCCCTTAGCTCCCACTGAGGTCAGTGGGAACTGAGGATGTTCAGCACATCAGAGGAGGCACTCAGCAGATCAATGAATTGTGCCCATAAATTCCAAACACGGCGACACTAAATTTGTACTGGCTTCCATCTAAATAAGAAACTGATAACTGCCAAGAATTACCTGAATGGACGTCTGCATGGAAGATGGAGTGGGAGGATACCTAGTATGTGATTACAAGTACATGTGAAACGCTTTGGAATGACTGGATCCTGCTGATTACTGTGAGTTTTTAAATGCATTTGCTACCAGCACAGTTATGTGCTGCTTTTCCACTTTGTCACACATGCTTAATGTTTTGCTAAAAGTTCATTTGATAAAAACAGATTAGGACCAGAACATGTCTGGCCTCTACAGGTGTGCATCACAATGAGGGAGCCAAGAAGCATGGATTCTTCCCCAACTTACACTGCCTGTGTAACAGCCACTCACAGTGGCAGTCCTTCCACACCTCTGAGGTTAAGGACTGTCCTTGCTTAATGGCTCCCATGGCATATTGGGAGCAGAGTTTTTTAGCCACAAAGATATGTACATGCTGCATCCCATAGCTACATTACGACAATTTACACCAGATGACTCCGGGATTGTCTGCTGGGGCACTGCAACTCCCCACTGCTCCCAACTCATGGCTGTGGATTAATGTCACAATTAAGCCCTTAATCTTTCAATATGACTCTAGGTGGGCAAAAATCAAGCCCCTTCTCATCATCCAAATGATCAGTCTGAAGAAAACTTGGGGGCACCGTCATCATTCATTAGCTGATTTTAGTTTCTGAGGTTGGAGCATTTTGATGTGTATGAATGAGAAGTGCTACAGAAGACGTAGCTATGATTATTATTGACTACAATAAGATCAAGCCTCATGTACTATGATAGAAAAAGAACCAAAGGACAATGTGGTGAAGTTACAATTAGCACTGGAAAAAAAAAATCTTTAAAATGATGGGCGAAATCCTCATGTGGTATAAATCTGCATAGTGTTACCAACTACAAGAGAGCGATACCAATTTACACTAGCTGGGACTCTGGTCGCCTGTGTATTTAGGGACTTGTGATGTGGGGATGGTGGCAATGGCAGCTGTTTTTAAATTTAGTCTGATGATATCACTGTTGATGACATCTGTGGAGACTAGGATCCTCTTTTCAGGAAGAAGAAAGTGCAACCACACCACACCATCTATGTATCTCTCCTGGAGGAGCCATCTCCAGGAATAAAGGGGAAGCTCAGACTCCTGTCTCACTGAGTCTGTGGTCTTTATAATGAGACTGCCAACAAGTAACAAATGTGTCATAGAAGAAACGCCTAATCACCAGGAGATGATCACCAGCTCCACCAGCCAGGCAGAATAAAGTCAGGGGAAATTAGTGGCAGGGAAATATAAGATAATTATTTGTGTGGGTAAAGAAGGTTGGTAAGGATAGTTTGCATCAGGTAGCAGCAAACCTAGAGCCGCTGGGAACACATCAACTCATTTCTTACAGCTGTTTGGTGGCCTGAGAGATTAGGAGTACAGTAGCACTAGGGCCGGCTCTACAGTTTTTGCCGCCCCAAGCAGTGTGTCGAATTGCCACTGCGGGGGCAGTCCATGTGCCCTTAGGGCGGCAGGTGCGTTCCCGCGGTGGCGGCAATCCGGCAGCAGCTTCTATGTTCAGCTGAAGCCGCTGCGGACAGCTAAACATAGAAGCTGCTGCCGAATTGCCACCGCCACAGAAACGCATCTGCCGCCCTAACGGTGCACGGACTGCCCCCGCTATCTGCGGAGGCAATTCTGCGTGCTGTTTGAGGGCAAAACAACAGGGATTGCCGCCCCTTGCAGATTGCCGCCCCAAGCATCAGCTTGGAATGCTGGTGCCTGAAGCTGGCCCTGAGTAGCACTATTAGTAAATAATAATATAATAATTAATTTTTTTCTATAGCATGTGCCCGCTGAGAATCTCACAGTGCTCTATACATGTCAAACACACAACTGACCTCAGAGCACATTAATGACTTTCAATGGGATTTAGGCACCTAAGAGGCGTTTTTGGAAAATTTACCCTTAATCTTCACAACTGTACAAGCCAAGAAGCAAATCTGCGGGGGAGGGGGACAACACCTGTGACCCTGCATGCCCTCCCCATGCATCACCTCTGCTCAGAAGTGTGTAGGGGATATCTAGTACTCATTTGGAGTACTTCTGGCTTTGCCAACAAAAAGTGAGCAGGCCAGCTATTCAGTGCATCATGTTCTACGCCTTTGTCTTTTAAATTGTACACTCCTCAGGACAAGGGCCATTTTCATTTCTTCTCTAACGGCACAGAACAGAGAGGCAGTATTTAGCAAATCAACAGTAATAGTACTAAATAAAAAAACAAATATTCATACAGCCAGCACGTCATCTGCAACCTCCCAAATAATCCCTGCATCCATTTTTAGCATCTTCTCTCTACCTCTTTTCTTTCTGATAGGAAGATATAGCGCATTATAGGACATTATAGCACTTTACGGCTGGCCACAAGAAATAGTAACGCACTATGCACAATTGAAGAGAAAGTAACACATTTTCAAAGGGATTTTCACTCAGGCTCTTAAATTGTGCCTGTAATTTTTCAGAGCCAAGCTGTATGCAAAAAACCCGTGCTTTGCGCACATGCCAATCAGGTAGTCAAGTATTAGCTATACATACATATATTCATTCTGTACTGTCTGGAGTTCACCAGAGAAATGCTTAAACTAGTAATGAACCTGACTTTGTAAAAGCATTACCAAATCTCTCCTATTTAGGCAACAGATGTCAGCTGAAAACCACAGGTACAGGCTATATTCAGATAGGATCTTTCCTCCCTTCCCCTTAATCTGAAACTTCTTTCCAGGTGTAAAGTTCAGCTTTTATACTATACATAAATATGGCATTAAACAAGTCCTCTAAATATTCCTCTACAAAAAGACACGTTTTATTGCTTCTAATGAGTTGTTGCAGTTCAGAAGTTTCTATTACAGACTGACAATTAAGTTTCTAACAAACTGAGGAGCTACTAATTGACTTATCCATCTCACAAACTCAGGATCCCAGCTAGCAACCTGTGACACATTTTACATCTTTTGACCAAAAATCATTCACATTTTGCAAGCCACTTAATGATTAGATTTCATTTGTATAAACTGAATATCTTTCCTCTCCCTAACAGTAAGCTTTGATTCTGCGCAACAAAAAACCAAACAACAAAAAAGAAGACACGACAAACCTACAACAAAAACACAGAGAACAAGCTATAATTCTGCTGACTGTGTTAACAGGACCAACGATAAGATATTGTTATGCTGGAGCCAATGCAGTGGCTGTGGACCCAATGTCAAAAATTTATGGTAATTGAAACCACAGAATCTTTGGAAATGCAGTCAATTTGACTCAGTATCAAAAGGTCACTCTATTCAATTTATACTCAATGCTGAGAACAATATTGAGAAAACACCTGAAAGCAAATGATCTTATCAGCAGTTCAGGCTTCAACATTTACTGACTACATAAGGTAATTTGCTGATTACTAAATAAATGCATTACCTATGTTTTGTACTGGTCTGGGCTCACCAGAGGGATGTTTAAACTTATAAAGAACTTGACACTATAAAAGCATTACCAGATATCTTATCATTAACATATTAACTGCATTTTCACAGTGCTGAGAACCTAGTGGAACTACCTCCTGCTCTGCAGAGACAAGAAATACAACATGCAAGAGCTACATTATGACCTCTCATGGAAAAAGCTCTGTGAAGTCCATGGCCAGAAATGTGGAACTGCAATACAAGAGGAAACTAGGAATGTTTGCAGCATCTCCCCTTGTGGTGCACGAGAGCCCTGCCATTCAAATGCAAGGCTCTGCCCACCTCTCCTTGGCAGAGAGAGACTGAAAGACAATGGCAGGGGCTGATGGAGGGAGATAAATCTAATCAGGAGTGTTAGAGGAAAGGGGAGAGGGAGAGGATGGAAGTTTTCCTATTTAGGAGGAGGGGCTGGCAGCCTGTATTAATGTGAGTGAGTGTAGCATGCAGCATAGTGAATCTGTGAATGAAGGAAGTGGGGCCTGGGTCAGCATGGGGTTGTTGATGAGGGAGGGAGCTGAGCAAAAAAGGGGGTACCACAGCTGAGAGAATTTTGGAACGCCGATGAAGGTGGTGAAACTAGGAGAATAGCCAGGCTTGTGAGAAGTATCTAAAACTGCAAGAGGCAAAAGGGTAGTTCACGCTAATGGAGAGTATCTGAAGTTACCCAGGCCGACGTCCATGCTTACAACTTAGCAACTTCCTCTGTGGAGGCATGTGGTGCCTACCATGCATGCTTCCTTCCCCAATGCATCATGGCTTCCCCCATCCACAGCCAGTAATTCATAAGAGTGACGTGGTCCTGAATGCCTAACAATGTTCCAGGTGCTTCAAAGCCATAGGCCCTGACCCCAGGATCTTAAACTGAAAAAAAGGGGGAAGCAAAGAGGAAGGATAAAGACAATAATAAGATTGAAGAGGTGTGTGGGACTCTTCCCCCTTACTCGCTTACTGCTGAAAGTGCCAACAACATTTCAGCCCAAATATTCCAATACTATCTGTTTTTTCACATTTCTTTATTTATTTGAAGTGTGGTGCACGCCTATCCTAAACTCTGTCTGCAGTTGCACGGAATTTTTAAATGCTCACCCACAACACATGCTTTACTCCATATATCCGCCTGTTAGGCAGTATGTTAAGGGGAAAAGAACACCACTTCACTCTATTTTACATTGATTATTTCACACATTTAATCTATGCCAATCCTTCTTCTTGTTAGTAATGCCAGACATCTCCATAAAAATGTGCTATTGTGACATTATATACCCTTCTTCTGCAACATAATCATCTCATTATTGTCATGTCACATTCGCTATATTCACAATAATTAAGGCTATGTCAGGACTTCCATTATAACCCCCATCTCTTCCTGGAGATTTACCATTCTATATAAAAACAAATTCCTTTCGGGGTGAAATTACACACAGTACACAGGTTCCCAGACGAGGAAGAACTTTTTTTTTTAAAATTTTGGTTCAAATATGTGGAGCCTTTTTTTGTTGTCAGAGGCATTTAAAAATGGTTTCTAATGGCTTTTAGCTTCTTTGTAAAGATCAAAATATGAGAGACACTTTGATCTGATGCCATTTGTTTAAAAAAACAATTTAATTTGACCAAGAAATTAGCATTTTTAAAGTGTCTTATTTATTAACTACTTTTTAGAATGCTTTAACTGGTCAATGGGTTCAGCTTCATCAAATTTATGCAAATGGGTCTATTGAACAGGCATTTCAAACAGACAGATTTTAGTCCTGCTCACACAGGAATAGCTAGCATATCTTGGTTTCTCTTAAACTTGTAGCGTGAATGGATCAGCATATTGTTAAAACAACTGGGCTTCCCATAAACTTTTTATTGTGATCCAGTTGGAGAGATGGCAACACACCACACATTTTCTATATTCGTGGGCTGGCTTTAAGTGACTTGATATAGACAACAGAAAAATGCTTTCATAAGACTAATCCCAAAAATGACCAAGGAAAACGCATCATAGGCAGTGGGACAAATTCTGTCCTTAGATATGTGTGCACAATTCTTCTGAAGCTAAACAAGCTTGTCACTAACGGGTTCTGCATTCAGGTATGAAGAGGGAATTTGCCCAACAAGTCTTTTGACACCTATTCACAGTGGTGCATTTCCTTTACAAATCTCTTTAGGGGCTTTGGTTGGGCCTACAGTTTCCTCTACTTGTACCTGCCTTATGGCATCATCACTTGAATGAAACCAAAAAAGATCATACAATGAAGCTCTAATTCCGAATGTGAAGACACTAATAGTAAAAGTAATACTGTCAGGTGCAAGTACTAATGTAGCACAAAGCACAAATGCATTTTACCATTTTCAGCTCATTTTATATAGTTGTATTAAATCAAAATATAAACATTACACAATATTTAAATAACCCCTTCACTGCAAAAAGTGGCAACAGAATGGTGCAGTCAGCCAACATCATCTCTCTAAAGAGAGGTGTCAGAATGTTCAACCACTCAAGCAATCTGATTGGCTTAGCTGTCTCAGCCACCTCATAATACCCTTAACTATATATTTCCTTGATTTGTCACCATGTGCCATGACTTTAATGTTCTTTTAATGCAGTTGTGTGTGTGTGTGAATAGAATCATAAACTGGAGGTAGAGATTTTAAATAGCAAACTACACAGAACAATCACAGCAAGGGGTCTCTGTTACAGGGGTTTCTCTGGAGTAAGTCTGCTGGTTTCTGATTTCAAGTTACACTGAAGCTCATTAGTCATTTTAGACACTGTTGATTAAATGTGGTTCAGTATAACAGGTAAAATGCTTTGCTAGTTTGCTCCCACCAGTCTAGCAGAGACAGAGCTATTTAGTGTTAATGCTGCCGTGCATGTTATGAATCACATAGGGGCTGCATTCCTTGCATTCAAAGTTTACATTTCTTAATCAAAATTAAATATACTGCTCATTCTCTGATAGCCTTTTAAAGCTATGCTCCTGGCCACCACCACTCACTATGAAAGACATAACGGAGATTATATTTGCCTGTTTCTTAGATCTGAGAGATGCTGATGCTTTACCAAGCCACTATATCATGAGAGATGGTGAAAGAGAAGTGCGAAATTCTTCTATTTGCCTCTTTAAAAACAAAGATTGTAACCTCTAAGGGCTTGCATTAAAATATTGTACTGTATAACTTCAGATTTTAAGTTCCTCAAGGAAGGAGCTGTCTTTTTGTTACATATTTGTGTGGTGCCTAACACAATGGGATATTGATCTATGATTGGGGTCCACAGGTGAAACCATAATACAAATATATTGTATTATGCAGGCTAAGGAGATACGCTAGAGAAGCAGAGGGCAAAAAAGTAAATGCCCTGTTCTCCAAAGAACCATCCAAGGTGTACTCCCAACTGCAGTGCAACAACACAATAACAGCAGAGCTACCAGCAGCAGAAACTGAACAGTACTGGAAGAACATATGGGAGAAAGA
>NC_133773.1:110829277-110895705 GCF_003597395.2 Chelonoidis abingdonii | reverse complement strand
GAGTGGCTCCAACAGATCCCAGGAACAACATCAGAGCTCTCTGTCCAGAAGAGTGCAGTGCTAGGAACAGCTAAGATACTGAGCAGAACCCTCAAACTCCCAGGCCTCTGGTAGAGGACCTGAGGTTGAAGAAGACACATACCACCCATAGGGATGAGAGGGGAATTTTTTTTTATATATACACATATATATAAATAATAGTACCATAGGCTTTTATTTAATTTTTTCTACAAGTAACCAAAAGAAATAGAATTAGGGATCAGATTCTCAGTTGGTGAAAATCAATTACTTTCCATTGGCTTTAACGGAGCTTCACCAATTTACACCAGCTGGGAATCTGACCCTATATTCTTAGTGAGTTCATATTCACTCTAGGCAATGTTCTAATATGCTACTCATGCTGGGTAGCATTTTTCTCTAGGAGTAATCTCACTGAAGTCAACATGAGTAAGTAACAGAGTGGAGAGCCTGAGGGATGAGCCTAATTTGCAAGAAATGGAGCAAACTGCATTCACTTTCATATTTAGTACTGAGATGTGATCCTTACAAACCACTGATCACTACACACACTCCATCTTGTTGATAACAGGTGGCCTCAATTTGTATCAAAATGGAGCATTATACACTGAGACTTGTGCCTTCTGCTAACTGTATCTCTGTTTCAAAGTGCGGTTAACATCTGGCTACAAGAGCTTACAAGCCACACTTTGGACATCCATGCAGCCCCTCATAATCCAGCACATCATCTTCAGTGAGGGCCCTTACTCACATGCACAGCTCCACTGAAGTGAAACCTGGGAGAAAGAAGGCTGAAGCTCCTACAATAACCAAGGCAGCATGACCTCTAATACTATAAATTTCAAACAAAGGGCAGGACACTCATAACAACTCTTGCACATTCAGCTGCTCAGGGAGTGGCTGGGACTCACTCATGTTTAGGCAGCAATAAAATAATGTTTTGTAAACTCAGTGAGGAAGACAAAGGAAGGTACTCTTTTATGTTACAAATCAATGCAAAAAGAAAAAGCAGACCATTTCAGGTGAAGAAAGAAATATTTGTAACTGAATAAATTGCAACGATGTTTTGCACCACAACCTGCCACTTCACCCTACTGCAAGTTAGTGTAGAATGATCAGTTGAGTGTTTTACAGCTGCATCGTACTTGCTTTCTGCTCTGACAGGAAGGAGCGCCTAGGTCCTGAAGTCAATGTCCTACAATTAATTACCATGATCTTAGCCTGGAGTCCCCTCCCATTTACAACAGTATAAACCAAAAGTAACTCCATTGAAGTCAGTAGATTTAAACCAGTTCAGATCTGATGTAAGTGAGAAGAGACTCAGACCCCTTATGTTTGCCTTTCTTTCCCTAAAGAAAAACTGAACACATTCCCTTTTCTTTCAGATATATTGATAATGATATCTCAAATTGCAAAGATTCAGTGTCACCATGGTAATGTAGCAATGTTTATTTCCATTAGGGTGGGTATATAAAATCCTCCTTTTGCATCTTCTACAATTTCCAAACAGCAGAGCTTGACATTTTGGTCTCTGACAAGCAACACTTAATATTGGGATGTCTGAAAAATCTATATGAAAAAAGCTCTTAATACAAGATAGGTTGAACATTTTCACCACAAATGGTTTGTTTTAGCTATCTCTCTTCCTCATGTAAGACGGAAATCAGACAGCTTATTGGCTTAGCTTGTTAGGCCAGGTTAAAGGGATGCAACGCTGAAAGGCTCTTACAGTAGCTTACCCTTGGACTAAAAATAGCAGGCACTAGAGAATTATCTTAAATACTACCAAACTTGTTCTGCACTGTGAATGCTGATAACCGGAATAGGTTTCCATTTTTGGTAGTTTTAGAGCTTTTTCAAGTTATGCTTGCTTTAGCTGTCTGTTTAATTAGTTTCTGATTCTATTTGCCACATTTTCTCTCAGAGATATAGCCTGGGGGGTACTTTGCCTATGAATCCTTTCTATTGAGCAATGGTGCTATTGTGAACATCTAAGGAGCTGTTGGACCTCCCAAACACACAGGGTAGGTAGAAATATCTCTTTGGAATATAAATGTTCAACATACAGCAGCAAAGAGCAAACGAAAAGATACCGTTCCCCTACCACTCCCTCACCTTCCCTTGCATTTCTCAGGAAAACGAAAATCTGGTTTATTACATATTTAAAAGAAATTAAAATGTACTTTAGTTTACTATTTTTAAGCTCACTGACCAAGGTTTTCAAAAGGGATTAGTACTTTTGGGTGCCTCAATTTTGGGGGGCTCAAACTGAGATACTTAAAGGAGGTGAGTTTTGCAAAGTACTAAGCACCTGCCCTCTGAAAATCAGGCTCCCTGAAGGTGGCTCGAGCTGGGCACCCAAAAGCACTAATCACTTTTGAAAATCTTGGCCACTTTCCTGTACTGAGCACTAAGCACCTCCATCATGCATAGTCCAAATATCATAGAAAGGAACACCTCCAAAGCACAACACAGATATTCTCAGCCCTTATGTTCATTTTACCCCTACTAGCAAAAGCCTGAAAAGTATGATTACAAATGCAGCCATGCAGCATTAAGAAGAGAATAGCAGGAATACCATGACTAGTATTCTTTGTTGTTGTTTCACCTCTCAGCACCTCTGAACACAGTCTGCTCTATTGTTGTTAGTAGTCACTGCAAGAGGAATCTGCCCAAGATTCAGAACAGCACAAATGCCTCTAAACTATTTCCTATCCACTCCCTTTCACCTGGAACTTAATGCTGGAAAACAATGGCAGCACTAGAGAGATTGCCAAAAACTGCATTGCCAAATGGAATCTTATTCAGACATGTATTTTAGCATGTTTTCCTGTAAGGCTGGTTTTCCAGTAAGGCTGGTTTTACTACAATTTTCTAAGTATGCCACATGTACATAACTGAAAGATGTAAAACACTCGAGTGAGGTCGACATATGGAACAAGACTAAACCAGGACCCAGAGCTATGAAGCTGAGGAACAGATTCTTCTCATACTAGTAACAATATCTGGCTCTTTGGCCAGATGACTTGTTCAACTGCAGTGGAGCTAGCTGAGGTCATCCTTAGATATAATTTTTCTTTAAGGGTGAGAAAGGAGTTCTCTCTTAAGCAGTGGTGGAAATCACAGATTCCTCACAAGATATACATGCAGTGCATTTATATGGTAAAGCAGAGCAGCGTAAACATAGGCCACATGTCTTGAAACGTATTAAACATTCATAATGTCCATTTGGGCAGCAAGTTTTTTCGGTTTAGTATCATTCTTCGCTTGAGAGTTTGTGAAGTAGAGTTACGTTCATGCGATATCTGTCAATACACATGTATTGTCACTAGGTCTGCTGAGTCAAAGCTGCTTGAGAATGTTGCCTTCCAGTTTTATTAATCTGTTTCTCGCAAAGCTTTTCTTCACAATGCACATAAGGGAACATTAAACTTATATTACATTATATATATTATTATGCACATTTTTATCTAAAAACACTTTAAAAGACTAAAGGGTAACAGAAAACTTCTACAAATCTTGAAGCAAGAGGAAGCAAGGATAGGGCCTACTCTATTACTCAATAAAGTGGGGAAAACAATGACGAAACTGTGGAAATGAGCAGAAATGTAACTGACTTTTTGTTTAACAGTTTTCACACGCAAAAAGGTTAGTAGCGATCTGGACACGACACTTGATGAATGCCACTCGAAATGACCTAAATCGGAAAGAAAAGTTTAAAAATTATTTAGACAAGTAGATATCTTCATGGTATGGCACTGATGAAATGTCATCCTATGAATACTCATGGAGCTGATGGAGGAGCTATCTGAGCATTAAGCGATTATCTTTAGAAGGAGTCATGGGGAGATGGGAGAGATTCCAGCGATGGGAAGAAGGCAAATATAGTGCCAACTATTAAAGGGAAATAGAAAAACCTGGGGGATTACAGATAGTTACTTTAACTTCATACCACTGAAAAATAATGGAGAATATTAAGAAATAGTAATTTGCAAACCTAGAAAATATAAGGGTGATAAAGTCAGGCATGGATTGAAGAACAATTGCATCAGCACCTAGAAGCTTTTTAGAGCAGGAATAGAAGGCTTTTGGGGAAAGTGAGAGTTGGTATGGTGGTATACTTATGATTTGTCTGGTATTAGATACTTCTAACAACATGAACTTCAAAAACAAAGCTAGAATGATATACAACCAAGGTGGAGCTACTTAAGGTAGGGTGCATAATCTGTTGGATTAAACCATCTCGGCAGGGAGTAGTTATCGAGCTAGTTCAATCAGCTGGAAGGCATATCGAGAGGGTCCCAGCAGGGAAGTTTGCAATGATCTGTTAAATATCATCATCATTTTTAGATAACTGCATACAGAGTACCTTACAAAGTTTGCAGTGATAACAAGCTGGAGGGGGTGAAGAATGCTTTGGAGGACTAGGATTAAAATTCAAACGATCTGGACAACTGGAGAAATGCTGAAGTAAAGATGAATTGCTAAGGACAAATGCAAAGTTACTCACTTGGAATAAACAATCACGTCAACACGTACGAAAAGGTCAGTTCAGAGGGGTTAGGGGCGTGTTAGTCTGAATGTAAAGAGCAGAGAAATCTGGCTTATAGACTAAACGACTGTTTTTGGACCTATTGAGATTTCGTGGGTGAATACCGAATTCGTACAGAAAGCTCATGGTCCAAAACGTCTGTTAGTCTATAAGGTGCCACAGGATTCTCTGCTGCATGTACAAAATGGGAAATCACTGCCTAGGAAGCGATCTGGGGATTATAGTGGATCACAAGCTAAATATGAGTCAACAGTGTAACACTTTAAAAAAAAAAAGCAAACATCATTCTGGGATGCGTTAGCAGGAGTGTTGTAAGCAAGGCACCAGAAGTAATTCTTCTGCTCTACTCCACGCTAATTAGGCCTCCACTTAGAGTATTGTGTCCAGTTTTGGGTGCCACATTTCAGGAAAGATGAGGACAAATTGGAGAAAGTCCAGAGAAGAGAAACACAAATGATTAAAGGTCTAGAAAACATGCCCTATGAGGGAAGATTGAAAAAAATAGTCTTCTCTTCTCCAGACTAAACAAACCTGAGAGATCAAGGTAGTTAAGTACTGAAATAAATTGCTCATGGAAATTGTGGAATATATATAGTATTGATTCCATTGTTGGCTTTGCAAAAGTGAGTTTGCCAGTGGGACTTAAATGAGAAGAGGATAGTGGGTTGACCCTCAATTTCACAGCTGAAAGAGCAATTCATGCATCGGGGGTAGCATGAACAGAGTCACTCAGATATTTGTATGAGAGATGAACATTGGGGATGGCATTACTGGCAGAGAAGAATAAAGGGGGAAGGGTAGGCACGCAGGTAGGGGCCAAGTAACATATGGTCTTAAAAGTGAGCAAAGACATTACTATAAGGCTACAGAAATGAACATATTAAAACCCCACAAGGGAATAGGCTATAGTAAAAAGGCAAATAGGTGAGTATCCTCGCACAATGACATTTTCTGGAGGGATAGGGAAGAACAAGGTGTTTAAATGGGGCCTCCTACGAGCCTTTTATGTAGTTTACTTTGGGAAGACAAGTAAGCACACACAAAAGCAAAGGTTTGAGGTAGAGAAAGGTAGGTGGCAGGTAAACTTGTGGAGGGTGGAAACTCTGTGCAGCAGAGCTTCACCTAGAGGTTCCCATGTTACTGTAAACTGAGTAGGGAAAGCTTTTATTTTGGGATTAGGATAATCTTTAAAATACAGAAAACTGAAAAGAAATACAACAATGGTAGCCTCTGTGCATCCTCATCTTCTGCCATGACTTCAGGTTTGGGCTCTTTTTTTTGAGAGTCTCATGTGGAGCAACTGCAAGACCAGCCACTTCCAGAGACAGAAAACAATGCTTGCATTACTGCCAATTCTGCCTTTCATTCCTCTTGATAACTTCATATTGAATTTTTCTTTTTGCTAATCAGCAGCAAAGCAACTAGCTTTTTACTGATTCTGGGATAGTTTTAACACTTTTCGATGAAATATTAGCTAGTTAGTAGCCCCAGCAGCTTGGTTAACAAATTGACTAATCCAGCATTTGAAGAACAACTGAGAGATGAATGATGGCCTACCATGCATAACTCCTTATAAGATGTTACACTCAGCAAAAAAGTCATCCTGGAAGTTATGAGAGGACAGACAAATTAGCGATGAAAAAAACTTCCCTGGGACATGATCAGGAATGGAAGCCTTCCACAAATATATCTGATAAAGTGAATAGGAATCAGTGAGAAGAATTATGCCACTAATGCTGGCAGCCGACTGAGTCCTGTTGTTTTCCCTTGTTTGCAGGGTGTATCTAAAGATAGACTAGATAGTGTGTGTTTATGGATGCACGAAAGTTAAACATAAGATATAATCTAACCAAATCACAGAATGCAATTTGGGAAGATGCTCAGAGTTATGGAGTCTGGTTGAAGGACTAACAGGCTTGTCAGATATCAGTCAGGCTAGCTGCATGCTGATGGTAAGACTACAGTTACTGGGCTCCAGAAGGAAGAAAATCTGGTGAAGTGGTTGCAGTCCTTCACTATTTGCTGACATTCTGGTCAGAAGATCAGAAAGGCTATCTACACATATCAGAGGTTGCACCAAGTGTTCAGAAAGTAGCAGGTGGATTTATTTCCAGAAATCTTGATATGTAGAAACTTGGCACTAGAAGACGTGTTTTTCATTTGCTTGCTTGCTTGTTTTTGCATCCAAACAATCTGAGAGGGTTCAAGCATTTAATTAGCAGTCAGCAAGGTTTTGTACCTTTTCTTTTCATTTCCATTCACACTATGAATCCTCTGCTAATGTAGACAAGGGTACTCGTATGAAGGAATGTTGCCTCATCACAGGGGTATTTTGCCAAGATCTCATTTATGAGGAAGGTCTGGCTTATCATTTAGCAGTTACGAAGGTAAAAGCGGTATCATTTTAGGGCTGTGTGAAGTGCTTGCAGTGAAAACAGAAACCATGCAAAACTTCCCTGATTTCTGGTCTGATTATAAACGCAAAACTCTTTCCTTGAAAAGTTTGCAAACCTTTCAAGCAAATCCAGGCTGATTTGTGCATTGCTTCTCTGTGAAATGTAGTGGCTTCTGATGAATTTTGCTTTTGATTTTTTGAGGTCAGTTACACTCAAAATTCAGGTTGACATTGGAGGGTAGCAGCCCATCAGGATTGAAACTGAATGTTTGGACAAATACCTGCAGTGTGAAACTGATCAGTTTCAACAAAGATATAGTAGCATTACCCTTTCTGAAGGTGGAATGTATCAGGACCCAGTGGGGCTATTCTGGTTCTAAAGAAACAATAGATGATTCTTGATCAGAGATTTCCTGTCACACACTGAGAACTTGGGAGTGCTCTGGACAAGAAATGGAAGTGTGTGTTTTCTCTTGTTTGTTTACATTAGCTTTTAAATTTCTTCTTTTTGGTGTGGAGGAGGGGAGAAGGGGAAAACTCAAGGCAAACCAACTGGTTGCCCCCATTACAAAAGCAATAGATGGGCCAGGAGTGCTATTGCAAGATGTCATCTCTTTTGCTGACTCAGTGAAGACACGCATTTGTCATTCAAAGACAAATTAAAAAGGGCATGGATGATGCTATACAGATGTACAGACTCAGTTATCAGCCAGGTACAGGCAGCATCCAGTTACCTCCAAGTGCATTTAAAAATCTCTTTTGGTATATGTGGGCTGAATGTCTTTGTCAAAATTTTAGTCTGAGCAAATATTGCAAAGCGATTTACTGCAGGGAGGATTTGTCCCTGCAGAAATAGACACAAATTCCTTTTGGGACAGGGGCAGCCACCCCAACTGTATAACTGAGGATTGCCAGGAGATAGAATTAGGAAAAGTGGAAGATAGCACTGTGGTCTAATGTAAACTCTTAAATCTGCTGTACACATAGCACCAGTTCTGATACACAATAAATTGCTATCTACACTGCACTCCCAAAAGCAAGTACTGGAAGGGACAAGAAGCATGGATGGATTTTTGTACATCCTTATGCATTCTGGTCAGAAAACTGGCTAATACACAGGAATTCTGGTACACAGATAAGTATCCTATTGATGGATACTATCATAAGCCTCTGTCCCAAATCTGGACCTTAGCATCCAAAATCTGGGTGCTTAGCATGAACCTCCAAGCTTAATTACCAGCTTGGATCTTATCTCGCGGCCACCAGTCAGGATTCTGAGTACCTGATAAACTCTCTGGTCTCCCCAAACCTTTCCCTGGGGGAACCCCCAAGACTCAGATGCCCTGAGCCTCCACAAAGGGAAATACCCCACTTCTCTTCCTGCTCTTTACTTCCTCCCAGATTTTCCCGCCCTGGGGATACTAGGAGATTTCCCTGCTTCAATCCCTTGAAACACAAAACAGAGAGGACGATTACCTTCCCCCCTCCTTCTTCTCCCCCCTCCCAGTCTTTCCCTGAGAGAGACAGTACTCCTGGCACAGAGATTCCTATCCCCTTGCCTTAACTAGGAAAAGAAAATCCAACAAGTTTTAAAAAGAAAGCTTTATATAAAAAAAAAGAAAGAAAAAGACATAAGAATATAAACTCTGTATCAAGATGACAATACAGGGCTATTGCTTATAAGAAAATATGAATAAACAGTCTGATTCAAAAAGATATCCAATTTGAAACATTCCAGCAACTCCACACATGTAAATACAAAATACAATATAAACCTATTGCTTTTCCTTTTGTACTCACAACTTGGGAACAGAAGGGTAGAAAGAAGCTTGGAGATAGAAAAAAAAACTCTTCCCTCATAGCCGAGAGAAAACAAAAAAGAGCGAACAAAGCCAAACACACCCAGAAGTTCCCTCCCTCACTTTGAAAAATCCGGTTTCCTGATTGGTCCTCTGGTCAGGTGTTTGGTTCCCTTTGTTAACCCTTTACAGGTAAAAGAAACATTAACCCTTAGCTATCTGTTTATGACAGATACAAATTACAATAATTAGTGGAAATAATATTTTTTTACAACAATTAGGTAAGTGGAAATATGGTAAAACCGGGTGAAGGCCACATCAGTACACACAAGTGGATCTCCCAGTTCCTGATATATTAATGTTACCACTAGGAGCTAACGATATTGAGACGGCAACGGTTCTGAATGCTACCATTTAGACTGATAGAAGAACCCATTACTCAAAAGAACATGTCAAGGATGGGGCAGGGACCATCTATTTTATGTTTTTGTACCCTTCCCAACACAATGGGCCCCTGATCCGTGATGGTGGCCCTTAGACACTACTAATAAATAATAATATCTTCAAGAAAAAAAAAGGGTATGCTCTGACATCTTAATCGAGCAAGCGTGGTGGCAGACAAGCTAGAAGAGCACCTTAACAAAGAACTGAAAGTAACGTTAAGTAACTATATGAATTTTTTAGGAAGCTGAGTCACTGCTGATGATTTTAAAGGCTAAATACACAAGAGAATAATGTGCTGCCAATATTCTAACAGAGCGATCTCACCCCAAATTAAGTACTACATAAGATTTAGCAATATCAAAGATAGTATGGACTCCATCCAAAGTAGAGAAATCATCCCTATCTTCCCATCATCCATCTGTTGGCAGAATTTTAACAAGAGGCTCTTGGGGGCTCCTCCATGGCTCAACACACAAATTAAGTAATCAAAGGCAAGGCAGGGATGATTAACTAACAAGAGCCCCTCCAGGCCATCACTGGCACAGGTTTATTTCACCCAGATGTTGTTCACCTATCTAATACTGATAATGACAGTCTCAGATTGGATTTACAGAAAAAGATAGACAATAAGGTGCTGGTCTGTGAAGCTCTAGACTGCGCCAGAGGAAGCAGGGCTGTTTTGTAAAAATGTTACTCTCTATTTTGAAATGTTATCCTCTCCACCTGAGAGACTTCTTCCTGCAAATGGGAGGTCTGGTCTCCAGCGACATTTGAACTGACCTTTTATATGCAAGAGCGGGATCAACAGCAAAGAAATTACAAGGGATGGCAATACTAAAAATCATGTACAAGCAAAAGCAGATTGATACCCTTTAGTTAGAAAGGGATGTGATTTGCAAATGGAAAGCTCTGTGGTGTTAGAACTGTGAACATTTTCACACCCATCAGAAAACCAATGAATTTTGGCTTTTCTCCAGATATAATGAGGGTGACAAACTGGCAGCATTTTCCCCAAATCATCCTGCTAATGAAAACAGAGTTTTTTGTTCATCTACACTTCCCCCACCTCCACCTACTCCTCGGTGGGGACTGGGAAGGTAATTAAGTGAAGTCTAAAGAAGAAAAAGAGGAAATTTCTGAAGGATTGTAGATCCTCTTCCATACAGTGTTCCAGTCCTTACCAGGCACATGCCACTTTGTTCCTTTTGTAAGCCCCAATTTCCTGTGGACTAGTGGAATGCCCTGCAAGGCAGTTCCAGTCAGAGGTCTGCTATGCTCTACAGCCATGCACTTAGCTTTCTGTTTACTAAAGCTGGTGGAAGTTGCACTATTTGCACGATTCTCTATACAGTAAATGACGAAGTCAAAGACTGTGTGAGATATCCCACTAGTTCACCTTTCAAAGAATAGGCAGCCTACCAGAATGGACAAATTAGGACCCATGGAAATTGAGGCTATCCCAGTGAAATGTATGTTTGCTTAATTTAAAAGCTAAGTGCATATGAAGGATAAACAATGGAGCAAACTGGCAGCATAGCAGAATTGTAACCTGGAGACTTCCTAGAAGCCATATATGTAAAATATTTATAAACCCGTCACTCCATTATATCAGAAATATCTGTGTTTCACTCTGGGTCAAGAGAATTTTCAATCATTGCTTGATTGTTCAGCCTTGAATCAGCTCCCAGTCTTTTCTCCAACGTTCCCATTATGGTGGTAAGTACCACTTCACCAAAGTAAGTTATCTTGTCTCAGTGACTGGCTTGCGAAAGGTCTGTCAGTTTTTGAGGCTCAGAGGGCAGCTTGGGAGGAGACTGAAGTATTTCCTTCTCAGAGATCATCCCACTTGGGGGTAGTTTTTAGCACACCCCAGAATCCTATCAGGGAAGTCCTCTTAATAGCTCACTGGGGAAGCTGGATGCCATCAGACAAACCAGCTCTTTCAGATGCTGGTAAGCACTATTTTTCATAGAAATCACTCCATGAGTCAGGAGACATTCTCTCCACTTTCAGATTAAGTAGACTCCACACCAGGGAGATCTACAGGCCACATTCACCCTTATTTGAGCAGTCCATCACTCCCTATATTGGTGTAAGGACATGATGAATGTCTGCAGAGAACCCTCAAGAAGCAGCTGTTACTGCAGACAAAAGTCAACAGGTGTGGGAAGTTCTCTGTGTCCCCTTTCAGCACACAGATCTAGGTCTGTCAGGGATTCAGCCCTGCACATCAAATTCCATAACATAAGGGTGGTAAATTTGGCCCTTTCTAGTCTTCATGTGATAAACCATTCAGACCGCTCAATGGTGTTTTCATAAATCAATAAGAAGAGTAATACCAGGAAGGTGAGGTTAGCATGTGGGTTCCTCATAGCAAAAGCTCTATTCAGATAAGCTAATCCAAAACAAAATCCAAAATCTGGGGGACTTTTTGGTTTTGGGCTTTAAAAACCAAAACATAATGACTGAGGTGTGGCAAAAACCCAAACCAACAGCCACACAGGCTCATCCCTATCACAAACTGCAAATTAATATCCGCATTATGAAATAAGGCTGCTCTTGTCTGAGTTTCAGCAGACAAAATGTATTCAAAGCCATTTCCTATAAACTCTATAGGGCTTGATTTCCAGAGGGGCCTATACCTGTCTTTCACTGATGCATACATAAGTGTTCCCAGTGGGGTTCTGTACATGCAAATTCTAACTCCCGCATGTTACATTGTTATATGTCACTTACAAACCACAGGCATTAGTACACAGAAAATACATACGTGCATTTATGCACCCAAAAACTGCACACGCACAACTGGAATCCAGAGGCTGAAAATCAGGCCATGAGCACTCATAGCTCTCACTGACATCAACTAGAGTTGAAGGTGGTCAGAACGTTTAAAAATTAGCCCCTTCATATTCTATACAGCTTAGGTTTTAGTCAAGGATTTTGAATGTGTAATTATTAGAGTCGTTAGGGAAAGCTGTTGCTTGCATGAATTATTTATTAAGGGATTCACTGTATGAAGTCAACACCAAATATCTCTTCCTATACAACTTTGCTCTCAGCAAACCCTTCCACCTGACACAGTTATAATAGGTTAGTGGTACTGCGGAAAACAAAATATCCTACATTAAGCCTAGCTATGATTTTCATTCTCCTTTAATAGCATGAGCCTGAGTTAATGTTACATGAGATGGGGCAGGAGGAAAAGAGTATATCAGGGTTAAGTTGTAGCATTTAGTAGAAATTAGAATCAATGTGCAGTAGGAAAATAGTAACGATAATAATAATGAAAGGATACAGTAGAAATACAAACCATTTGGGGAGGAAAGATTAACAGTTTAGCCAATTAACATTTGTCTAAGTAAATCAAACTTTTTTTTTTAAAATGGGGACAAAAAGAGAAAAGCCACAGAGTAATATTTATTTCTGAACATCAATGACTGTGTATCCTACAAAAGGAAATGCTACCTTTCCACTTTTTGTGACCCTCTCTGCAATTCTAGGGAAAAATGTTTAGTTCAACATTATCGTAAGCCAGAATATGGCTCTATTTATGTGACAAGTTGACAACATACAATTTCATGCTTGTTGAACTGATCTGTGTTATATATTCAGTGTGAATATTATGAAGTCTCACCATTATAAATATGAAACAGTATACGCTTATTCAAAATAACTCCTGCAGTGGTAATTTATGGCTTGGTAGTTTGTGTGCTGATGAAGTCCAAAAGCCACCTTAAGAAGCTGCATCTCACTAAAACAGATGTGCAGTGTGACTGTGACCAAAAGGGATTTACGATGACCTATGTGAAAGGAGGCTAATACATTTTTGTCTGTATGGCAACTGACACCAGTTTGTATTTAGATATGTGACCAGTGGGAACACAGTGGAACACTGTGTCCTTAAGAACCTCTTAACACAGGCCAAGCCATTTGTCTGCCAGTATTTTACCACTGTTCTGGGTGAACATTATTTTTCCCTATTGCAAAAGGGGCATGCTTAGGCTGAGTAAAGATACGGTGAGTTCATGAAACCTTGGCCACTCCAAGTAAAATGTTGGGCAGTGCAATGGAACGTATGCATAACAGGATTGTTCGGTTGATTGTGTGCCCTTTCGTGATCACATGCCTGGGAATGGTACAAGGCCACTAAGCCATCAAACAATAAGCTCTCAAAGGAATTGTTGTTTTTCTTTCATTTTGCGGGTTCTTTTTGCCTGAAGGTTTTAACTAATTTACAAGGGCTTACTTCAACAAAGACAAATTTGGACTAGTACAGAACAGCACAGTTTGTTCAGTTGGGAAAGAGAATGAAGAAATAATGCACCTTGCTAAAGAAAGATATAGAAAATTTGCATAAACACTTCCCAATAACATAGTAGCTGTTTGGAACAAAATAAATTGCACTTACTGCTTGAGAATGTTTAAACCCAAGCAAACTTTGTGGTGGATTATAGCTTACACACACCTACCATACAGATGTAATGTTGTTTCTGAAACGCACTTATTTAGTAGACTCAAAGTGCCAAGGGTACCCATTAATCTCATTCTTAACTCTCTTATTAATGTTACACAACTCAAGCCAAAGATATTTGTAAAGGTAAACGTATTTACATAACATATTTGACATTGCTACATTACCTGTTATTTTGCCCTATATCCTCTCTTCTGTTCCATGGGAACTGAGGGTCTTTCTCCTAGTTTAAATTTTTTTTATTATAGCATTGTTATTTTTTATTATTATTATAAAGTTCCTATCCCAAATCTGCATCGTCTCCCTGTTATGTTTATTGTCGTACTAAACTTACAATGTTGTCTGTTTCTCTACTAAATCTATCCTGTAACCACATACTGTACATTCATTTCTCTAGGACCTTGGTGGCTCTTATCTGCTTGCTTTTATGAGCTCTTATGAACTGCTAGGAATAGCAATTTGCAGCGCTGTTTGTAAAGCCATCTCAGTCTGAACTCAACCGTCCCCTCCTTTGTCATACAGTGATACTCTCTGCAGAGATATCCCATTTGCCATAGCAAAAATTCATTACAAGATGCATTTTAGAGGGACACAAGTTGCTAAGTATGCTAGACATGTTTATAATATATAAAACATTTAACGTACAGTAATTAGAATTTTAATAAACTACATATTAGTGCACTAATGTACGTATTTGTATAAGATGGTCTTTGTGTTACCCTTAGATTTACTGATATGTTGCCCACTATACATTATTGCCCAGAGCTACTTAGTTTATGTTTGCAAAGGTCTGAGACATACTGCTATGCTGTTCACACAATCTCAATTCTTTTAAGCACTTTGATAAGCTTTATTCTGCCATTATACTATCTAGAACATTAAACACGATGTTTAAGTTCTATGTGAAATCACAACCAGTTCCTATCAACTGTTCCAAGCTCCCCGTTTTTATCAACAGTTACTTTATTAAATCCTTAATAATATAGATGGAATAGTTAGTTAATTTGTGTGTTGAGCCACAGATGTTAATTTGTAAACATAATAACATACTGCAATCATTTGCATAATAGCATTTTAATCTTTTTAGTAAAAGCTGTAATTCCCTACAAAGTACACTGCAGTAGAAACTAAGTGACTATTGGTAATAATAAAAAAGGCCTTAAAATTCTGATCCTATTATAGTGTTGGAACATACCCAAACTGCTTCCATAATCTCTGAAATGTTACTGTTCTCTGATTTAGGTGTCTGTGTCAAGAATAAAAATGAAGTATAACTGGTAGCAGTAGACTATTTCCTAAATGTAATTTAGTATTCACTAAGCACCAGCACTTTGCAAATAGCTCTGAGGCTTTCCTTCAAAGTTCAGAGCTCTAGTTATGCATATTGTGTGAGGTACACCATGCAGCTCACCTCTAGATTCTGTTGTGCTGAATAGATGGCTATGATAAATCATGCTGAATTGGCACTGAAGGGCATCAGCCATCAAGGATTTGACTACTATGTCTTTTTCCCCAGGATTATATCTCCTTGAACTGCCTGCCTTGGGCTACTAGTTTTGGAGAAAATTAAAAAGTGGAAAAAATTCTGGAAGAGGCCAGTTCAGAAAATCTATAGAGGTTCAGTCCCTAGAAACCCATTAACACCAGTCACAAGACTGGCAAAGAAAACACTGGTGGTTGTTTAAAAGTCAGGCCAAGTTATTTTTACGTAAGATCTGGTAATTCATTAATCAATCTGGCTGCAAACCTTGAATGAATAACTTGCAGGAGTAACAAAGACTGGCAGCACCACCAAAGATTAGAGTATATAACCTAAACCGATGCAAATTACCCTCATGGTGTTAAAAGCCCCCCATCATCTTCTTCATGCAAACCATTCCAAATGGATAAGTAGTCATTTATCTTCACAAATTTCTCCTTTGCCAAGAACAACAGAGTATGGAATTCATTGTGAATCTCTTTCACACTCCCTCATTCTCACTGCCTGTAATACAGCATTTTTGGCAGCCCACAGTGAAACACTGTAGCCTATTCAGCTTTCCAAATATATAACACAGAGCACAGTCCTGAAAGTAACTTGGACTACACGGAACAATTAAAAAGAAACAAACAGCTCTTTAAAAATAGAGAATTGCATTTAAAAACAACACAAAAAACAGCAATTAAATTCAGGGCAGTCCAAGAAACTCAGGTCTTATTAAATCTGTTTAAATGTGAAAAATATTTTGTCAGAACACCATACTTGAAAATTCTTTTTGATACTATGCTGCTAAATTAGACTTGAATTGGCTGCTGTCTAGCTGTATTTTCTCTTTTTAGATGACTTCCACTGATCTATTTGTGAATGGTGCAGACAGTGTATACTTATCTTTGCGCATGTCTATCCTCTGTATAATGCATTCCACTCTTCATAAATAATTTCATATATGACTAACCTTATATAGCAGAGTACGGTATATTTGAAATACACCTCAAGAGGTAACAATTTTCATCTCCCGAGGAAGAACACAAAAAATCCTTCTAATTCACATTACTCAATGATCTACAGGTCTCCACATTTCATACAACAATGATTATAAGAATTGAAACCAGTTTATTTTTTGTAAAAGGGCAGCAGAATAAGTTTTGTACAAATGTATTTTTGAAGGTCTGATCCTTTCCAAAAGCAAATCACAAAAGTGAATGATAAAGAAAGCTATCTACCTAACAAGTCACACTCGAGCAGTTAACTATTTACTTGCACGAGCTTATGTCAATAGACAGTGCCCTTAGGGGTAAAAGCTCCCTTAACATACATCTCCAATGGCCAGAATCACAGGCAATGAAAATCAAGGGAGAAAATAGAGGTAGCCAGGCTATGAATAGAAAAAGAAATTAACAAATGTACAACACTGATAAAGAACATGCAACATCAGTGGAAGGCTTTAATTCATCACTGTGTTCTCCCAGTTTCATGCCAGTGTAAAACCAGTTGCACTGGGATACAAGTGGAGTACTGTAGTGATGAATCAGAAATATCTATTCTGTAGCAATGCTTTCAGTCTTAGCATTTAGATTGTAATCTCTTATTAGATTTAGCCTGTAAATGCATCATATTTAAACTGTAAGCTCTTCAGGGTAAACTCTGTTTGCACACTGTCTAGTACCTGTGGGTCACGTTTTCAGCTGGTCCCTAACCACTAACACAACACAGTCATAAAATAAAATAAATAAATAAATAATAATAACAACAATAATAATTCCTACAATACGCAATTTTCAAAGAGGCAATTCACTAATTTTTGGAAAGAAAATGCCATTAGTATGCTTCAGTTTTCAGCTTGAGGCAGAAGTACAGAGTATTCACCTCTGAAACACAAGCCTCATTAAAGGTGCCTCGGGCTGGGCACGCAAAATTTCATAAGTCCCTTTTGCAAATATAGGCCCTCACCTAGACATATGCCATAAGCAATGCATTGGTAACTCAAAGGAGAGAGTGGTTCACTTAAGGTTAGGTTTTCAATTATTATTGTGCTGCTTGTACTTTCGATCTTTTGTTTGCAATTCTGTTTTGAACAAATTTGGAATATATTTCATGTTTTCATAGCAGTCAGCTCTCAGATATAGGCTTTAAGGCTTCTAAAACATATTGCCCCAGGATGATTAAGATACAATTATATTTTCTTTAAAAAGAAAGATGAAATGCCAAAGCTAATCAATATAGAAAAATCCAGAAATTAACAAACAAGAGACTAGGTAGAGGTTCCATTCTCTGCACTAACACAAGTAGTTTGTCTCAAAGGATCACCAAGATAATCCCCAGAGAAAGGACACATCTTTTATTGTTCTTGAGCACCCCCAGTTGTCTCATTAAGGAGCCGCAGAGACAAGAAATAGTGCTACATATACAGCTGCATAATGGAGAATGGGGATAGGGGTCAAAGTTTGGAAAAAGCTGGCCCAGAAAGAAGGGCGAGTTTTCTATTATTCAGCTTGGATTGCCTGATCACTACTGCCTACCCTGTAAGAAAACAGCTCCTTTATTTCCCTCCTTCCTAGAACTAAATGATGACAAAAAACGGTAGTAGTGGAAATTATTAACATGATACCAAGATACAGAATATTAGTAACCTACAATCAGGTTGCCAGAAGCTATATAGAGACTCCCTTTCCCCACAGCCTGTGTTGCATGTAGTTTAACACAGGCTTATATACACAATGGGAGATATCGTGACCAGTCATGAATGGTTGTGTGATAACAATAAAACTGCAGATGAACTCTTAGGCCCAGAATTTTAAAGGTATTTAGCTGTTCGAGTGCTCAGCCTTGCTAGGTCTAATTGATTTAGGAACCCAAGTCTCATTTCCAAAACTGACTGAGGAACTCAGGAGCCTAAATAGCACAGACTGTCAATGGGATTTTGGTTCCTAAGTGCCTACATCCCTTTTGAAAATGAGACGTATGTTCCTAAATCCATAATACATGGCAATGCTGAAATGTAGCAATACCTAAATATCTTTGAAAATCTAGGTCTTAGCCTACGCTGCACACTTGCAAGAATGCATGAACAATTCTGGCACTTGGCATGCCAGGCCTAAAGACTATGTGTCAGAGGTGTGTTAGTGCTGCCAACAATATCTCACGGCCCAAGGGGGCCTAGCAGCATGTGTCAGGACCCTGCCTATGTTTGAGAACTGGAAGCAGCTAGGGCCCAGCACAGAAAGTGTGTCCACTGCACTTTTCAACTCTCTTGTAATTGCTGCCCTTTAAATGTAATCCTCCTACCTCTGTCTACACTCAGGTATGACATATGCAGACTAATGTGACTGTGACTTTAAACCCCAATGCCACATGACAGACCAATGGCTGTACATGTTGTTGTGCACCAACTAAAGCAGTTTATATATAATAAATGACATACAAAGCACTATTGGACAACAATCTACCCCTCAGAGTCAGTAGTCTCTGAGCCAAAGTGTGCCCTCATTGACTTCAGTGCAATCTGTAATTCAAGTCAGTGAAGTCCTTGAAGTCCTTTGTGTAAATGATGGCAGAATTCGTCTGCTTGGGAAGATGGAAAAACCCTTCTCCAAATCTTGGTTTCTGACATGCTAGTTGCTGCCTCACAATGCACTCCTCTATATGTATTCCATCTACCTCCTTCTACTGCACCCTGGTTGTCTGCACCTCCAAATGCACCTTAATATGACTGACTTTAAATGCCACGTGATGGACCAATGTCTCGATATCGCTGTGCACCAACCAAGACAGTTTAAACATCATATATTTATCCCTGTGTTTGTATATCATTTTGATCTTCAGGAATGGAATCAGCATGCACAATAAATGACAATTCTGTCCTTTATAAGTTTGGGCATTGATTCAGCAAGATAGATAAGAACATGCCTGACTTTAAGGCATGAGCAGTCTCACTGGGAGTTAATTAATTCCCATTGGAATTAAAAGTATTAAAGTTACACACACACTTAAATATATTGCAGAATCAGGACCTTAATTTTTAGAAGACTAAATCATAAGAACATAAGAATGGCCATACTGGGTCAGACCAAAGGTCCGTCTAGCCCAGAAGCCTGTCCTCCAACAGTGGCCAATGCCAGGTGCCCCAGAGGGAATGAGCAGAACAGGTAATCATCAAGTGATCCATTCCCTGTCACCCATTCCCAGATTCTGGCAAACAGAGGATAGGGACACCAACCCTATCCATCCTGGCTAATAGCCATTGATGAACCTATCTTCCATGAACTTATCTAGTTCTTTTTTGAACCCTGTTATAGTCCTGGCCTTCCCAACATCCTCTGGCAAACAGTTCCACAGATTGACTGCGTGTTGTGTGAAAAAATACTTCTCTTTTTTTTTAAACTTGCTGCCTATTAATTTCAGTTGGTGGCCCTGAGTTCTTGTGTTATGAGGAATGAATAACACAGCCTTATTTACTTTCTCCACTCCAATCATGATTTTATAGACCTCTATCATATCCCCTCTTAGTCATCTCTTTACCAAGCTGAAAAGTCCCAGTCTTATCAATGGCATATGGCAGCCGTTCCATACCCCTAATAATTTTTGTTGCCCTTTTCTAAAGCTTTTCCAATTCCAATATATCTTTTTTGAGTGGTGATGACCACATCTGCATGCAGTATTCAAGATGTGAGCATTCCATGGATTTATATACTGTCTGATTATCTAGCCCTTTCTTAATGATTCCTAACATTCTGTTCACCTTTTATACTGCCACTGCACATTGAGTGGATGTTTGCAGAGAACTATCCACAATGACTCCAAGATCTCTTTCCTGAGTGGTAACAGCTAATTTAGACCCCATCTCTTTATATATATAGGTGGGATTACATGTTCCAATGTGCATTACTTTGCATTTATCAACACTGAATTTAAACCTTTGCTGATTTTACTTCAGCCAGTGAAAGAGGTCCATACATTTGGTTTTTAGTGATTTATTTGGAAGCAGAAGTCCTAACTCAATAATTTTCTCTGATATAACACTATTTTAACCTTGCTTATAAACATTATTAACTCCTTTCCATAATAACCCTATAAGAATACTATAACAGAGCAGCCCAATTACTTGATTATAACATGTGTCACTTACTTGCTATGACTGAAACTTAAGCACAGGACACAACAATTTGAAGTTTCACAAAACTTCAGAATATGGAATGTTTCAAAATTTCTCCCTTGGAGATAGAGAACTGACTTCTGCTCCACTTACACTGGTTTTATACTAGTATAATACTATGGACTTGAATTAAATTACTCCTGAATTACACCAGTGTGAATGATAGAAAGACCAGGCTCAGAGGGCCAGTTTCTGCTCTCAGTAACATCAGTGTCACCAGAGTAACTTAATTTGCTGCAGTTGAGTTATGCCAGCATAAGTAATAGCTGATTTTGGTTCAGAGTATTTCATAAAGGCTGTACTTCACCTCCAAATGCATTTTACCTTGCTGAAACATTTAGTATTTGCTAGGTATTAAATTTAACAGTCTTTATTCTGGGGACTCCCCCAAGTAAGTGGACCAGGAATACTTCCTGGAGAGGACATGTTTGTGATCTGCTAGGCAGAGATGAAGCAGGGGTGATAGCTTATTGTTGCCCAAGGTCTTCCTGCCAGCTCATCAAATCCACTATTGCCCAATTTCCCAGCCAGAGGACTATCTACTGCATTTACTACCATCTAGGAGGAAAGAAGATTAGGGTTCAGGAGGCGGATGGCTGTCTGAGAATTAAGTAGTGGAGAATCTTGAGGTCTTACACAGGAAAGGAGAATTAGTGGTTGAGGTAAAGAGAGTATAGCCCATCCCTTATACACTTTGACCCCCCGAGCAGTATTTTAAAGAGGGCATTTAAATCGCTCCTGAAATCCTTCAGTTCTCTCCTTAAGACTGCCCTCTGCCATTATGTCTACAAAACACACATCGGTGGCTAGTCAGTTGGCATGCTATGACCACTGCTTATTATGCTAATCAGAACAATCTGACTCTGATGCTGTGCTCCCTCCAGTCTGTTTGTTGCATTCACCTATGGCCTCATCTTATACTTAGGATGGAAGGACTTTTGATATGCACATGTACAACACATAGCACAATTGGGGCCTGTTTGGGGCCTGTAGGTGTAATAATAATTAGTAATGTATAAAATGTTAAAGAGCCATCAACAGATGCTGTATTCCACTGTGTTTGTTTCTGCAAAATGTACGTGGAAGACGACAAACAGGTTTCAACTTTTGTTTTTCTTTGCAACAGACTATTTTGCAATATCTCAGTGTTATGCCATAGCCGTAACCTGCTATCTCTTCAGCGCTTTCATTCCAGAAATCAGAATTCCACTTAATTCTTTCCAAGCATTTCTTCTCTCCAGATTATAGGTTTAATTTTGATCATGAAGGTTAAGGGTGTCAGAGGGAGGCTATAACAGACGTCATAGCTGTACTTCAGCATCTATTGGCTCTTTTTTTATTAGAAGACTGTCATTCCACTTGGTAAAAACATGAAGCAATCGGAAATATACTTTTGCATCAGCTTCCCTTACCTCGAATATATTTGATGATTCATTGCTGTACTGATTGGTAATGATTTCTGATTGGTCGCTGTACCACTTGAGTCCACCCAGAAAACTGTCTGCATCCAAGTCATTCACATCTAGTTCAGAAAGGTCAAGTTCTGGGAGATCTGGGCAAAGAGGCTGGTCTTCACCAACCAGAGCAGCACACTGCAGGGGGAAGTACAGAAACACACACTTTCGTTAATCACCGGAATGTGTTAACCATAACTGCATGGGATGAGAATTAAGCCTTGATTAAGTCACTCACTTCCACAGAGCAGGTCACTAGAGTTAATCTCATTTTTAGAAAGACACACCAAGTGTTAGATTGTGACTAGCCTGCGCAAGTGAGCAAAGTGGCCACTACTATCCTTTTTCTTATGCTCCTTGGAAAGTCCAGAACCTGCAGCATTAGAAATCTCAACAAGGACTGCTAAGACATGGCCCTGTCTTTTCTGTCCTGGCTGGCAGAAAGGAATCAGCACAGGTGGAAGTGCTTGGGTAACCAACTGGTAAGTGTGTTTTATGCATCCTCCTCAATGCCCAAACCACAGAAGATGTGAGTCTGTTACAGCTGCCAGCTATACAGGCTAGATCTGCACCTCAAGCTGCAGAGGCTCATGCTTTCAGCTCTAGATGGCCTTGTTTAATCCCTTGGTTTAATTAGTTGACTGCCACATGTACTGCACCCTGCTGAAGGATACAGCAGTAGATGCTGCTTTGTTCACTTCCCAAAGCTCCTGGAGACACTGTGCCTGCCTGACACAGGCCATGCACTTATATACCCACCTACCAAAGGCTCTGGCTTATCAGCACCCTCAGGAACTACACAGATTTTAACAACACGGTTCTAAACTATTGTCCTCATAGTAAGCAAATCATGAAGTGTATCTCATGCACCCGGCAAGTGCTAGAGCACTCATGGTTAGTTTATGGAGTCTCCCAACCTGTGGCTGTTCTGGTTGTACGTGTGTGCTCTGCTGTAGCTAAGAGACTTATGGTCTGTAAGCAGCAGCTATATCAGAAGCACCAAGAGGGAGCATTCCTCTGGCCTACCCATCCAGCACAATGCTACACTTGTCTCATCCTCCCGTCATTGCTGGGGAAATTCACCAGAAAGCAGATACAACACTTAAGCCCAGTATTAAGGGAAACGGGTGGGGACTACAGTGTGTGGACCTTCTTCACTAGTGTGAATGTCGTCCTCTGCATACCTTAGAAATAGAGTACAGACCTGTATAGTATCAATTTCATTAACAGAAACCCAGAATATTTTCTTTAGTACGTCAAGATCAGTCATTTTAGGTATCAACTGAGCTAAAAAAAAATACACACTTTCATACTATGCTTCTACTGTAGCACAGAAACTTTAATTCAAAAATACCACCTGAATCATTTTTCATTATTAACAGAAACCAAGAAATATACAATTGAAGTCCATGCCTTCAGTGATAACCAATGCAGCAGCTCCTTTCACTGCTGCCCCATATACATCATTGGAAAGAAAGGTGGAGGGTTCTTCTGTACAGAAGCTGCTAGCAGATCCAGCGATTAAGTGGTTAAAAGCCATAACAAAGTCAGCTGAGAATGGGTTTTCGCCACTGCCTTTAACTGACTGTCTCTAGCTTTATCAGTTTGTGTTAATGTTAAGGATGGACCAAACAGAAAATCCAGACCTCAGAAACTCTTGGACTCCAGTTAGCTGATTGGGCAATTTGAATGATCTCCGAGATTCAACTTCAAATGAAGTCAGTCCCGGAAGTACCACCACCTGAAAAGCTAGGTTTGTAGGGCAATTACTTTACCATGCCCACTGATGTGGATAACTCAATAAGAGTTATGCTACTCTTAAAAATGTTGCCTTTTGCAGTAATATAAGAGAGCTGAAAATACATTTAAATAAAATAAATTTCACTGAGATTTTTGTAGCTGAGAATCTTTGCAAGTCTGCACTGCATGGGCGATATGCAGCAGCATAATGGTGAGCAACACTCTGGGAACCAGGAACAGAGTCAATAGACTCAGTCCAGCTGGTAAAGGCTATAATTTACCATGCAACTTCCACTAGCCTACCAGGACACTACAAGACAATTATACAACAGGCCAAGGGGCAAAGGAACCTAGGGATTGCAAGGGAAGCCTTTGAAATAGCAATTGCTTTTCTTCCTGTTGTTTAAGAGGGCTTGGAACTTCAAAAGGCCAAGGCCTTGCTTAGGTGAAATTTTGTACAATGAAATTTACTTCTTTTTATTTCGGCCACAGAAAAACTGCAAAGAAATTAAAAAGCTTCCTCATTTTCTAGCACTGACATAACCTTCCAGCAGCAATCTTATAATGCCGAGATGACCTTTTTTGATGCACAGATGAAATCTGTGATCTCATTAAAGGATAATCTAGTTTTTGACTGAAAAGGTAGATTCTCAGCATCATTCCCAGGTTTATGTTGTGGAGGTCACTGGCTTAAAACTGATGCTGTAGACTTCTGAAGTATCCTGCTGATCTGTTACTACTTTCGTTTGTAAAAATAGCTTCCCTCTGCGCATCACCTAGTTAAACATCTTAGGGACGTAGTAATATGCATGTTGAAAGTCCCGCAATGGGCATTTTAAGCAATATAAACAGCTGTATAAAAATGTTCATTGCAGCTTTCATTTGTCTATAACGATGACAGTGTCACTTAAAAAATGTAACAGCTGAAATGAAGTACACATGCTCTTGCCAATGTTAACATGATAATAAAATCAATGTTTCTGAATATGGTATTCAGAAATAATCTGAGACACATTAGTAGCAAGTGTTCCTGTTATTAATTTATATTTGGCTTTTGAATGATGCCAGGTTTAACACTCCAAGTCCTATAACTGTCCTCATCTGACATGTTGATATTTACTCTTTGCCTTTACATCTGTAACAGGTGTGCCTGCATTGCCATAACACATTTCACTGTCTTTTCACAGGTATGACAGTTATTTCACAACTATATCCTTACTTTTATAATAAGATTTAGGAGGATAGAGTAGTCGCTAAACACAAAAGGTTAATTATTGTGTATTATTTCACCCTCAACAGACTTTTTCTCTTTGTTAAGGAGCAAACAACAAATTAGCTTAACTGCACTGATGATAATGAATCATTATAATTAAATATAATTCTTCATTAACCTTTTAGACATCTTTGTGCCTTTGAAGGTAAATTAAAAAAAAAAAAGACTGGACTTATGCCACATTAATTATACTAATGTAAAAATAATCTTCTTTTTATTTTTAACAAGTTTGTTGAAACAACAAGGGGATGAACCTAGTAAAGAATGACAGACTTGATGGAATGTGTGTCATGCAGATTCTCTCTATCAATCTTTGCAACCTGACTGTACATCACCTTCACTAAACAGTGAAACACTGGGGACTCTGATCAGCTATAGTGATGCAGGACTTTATTAAGCAACACGCTAGCCTGTCATTATGTGCAAGAGGGTATAATGCATTTTAAGTTGACAACAAACATTAACAATTCAAAATATGAACGCTGCCTACAGTACCTGCTGCTTGTAATACTGTAGATCATAAAGGTGGATCCCCAGAGCCAAAGCAGCATGCAGCCACCACTGTGTTGCTATACAAAGTAAAATGCAAGAACCAGTTGGTAAAAATCTACCAACAGTTAATCCTATCTGCCACACAATTAATATTAAGATCAACCCTTTTTTCTCTGTGAAAAAAAAAAATGATTGCTATAAATGATCTATTCCGTTACTAGCTTGAAATTACTGCAGGAGCTCTGATGATTAAAATAAATCTTCAATATTTCCATATAAGCTGGTTCCTCAATCAAATCCTAGCAGCATTAGGAATAATATATGGATGGAAAAATGAAGCTACAGCAGCTGAGACCCACTCTATAAACCAGACAACAACTCACAGGATACTCCAGCTACTCAGAAACAATTAGAACTTTGGAGCCAGAAAGTCATCCACTTACAGCCTTGACTCATAATAGCTACAGGACATATGAATTATCCATATCTATTCCATTTTACCAAGAAATCAAAACAAGATAAGAGCAATTACAATATGCAAACAGAAATCAGTGGATACAGTGATGTGCTCCAAATATTGAAAACACGACAAAAAGAGTTAAGTATCCGATGCATGCCATACTAGATAGAAAAAATATAATTGTACAAACAGAGAACTCAGCACATTTTCACTTTAGATGTGTATCTCTGCACCATATATGCATCTTATTTAAAAGATGTCTAAGGGGAGCATTTTAAGTACTTATTCCAAACTTGTCATCGGGGCCAGTTCCTTTGAGCAGGTCTGTCTGTCTTTTGGATTCCTCTCAACTGGGTCCAAAGAAAGTTTCCGTTGCTTCACAAGTTGCCAGAACTTTCAGATAATGCTCCATTTTGCTGAATGCAAATATGCAGAAATCCTCAAACCTCACTTTATACTCCAGAGATTACCAGGGAATTGCTTGCTTTTTTCCTTTATGAACTGTAGCCAGCAGAAGCTGTGGATTTGATGTATTGCCATCTATTTTTATAGAAGCAGCGGCGGCGGCAGCAGCAGCTCACACAGTCCCGCATAAACTCTATTCTCATGGTTCATCCTGTTGTCTCTGCTGTACAGTAGGATTTAACTATTTGCTAGACTACTTGGATTAACTGAGAACCTTGTCCTATGGAACATTTTAACTGCAATACTATAATCCAGTTCAATAATCAGAAGTAAAGTAACATCTATTTCCAGTAATCTGTTTTAAAGGAATTTAAAACAATAAAGCAACAACATCATATTCATCTTTCTCTGTGTGTGTCAATTCTGCAAGTGATAAATGAGAAAAATCCTGAACAGAGCACAGCAAAAAACAAAACAAAAAAAATCAAAATATGAAACCACAGATTAATTTTAACTTTTTCTAAAAAATCTCAATCTAATTATAAATAGACATGGCATTTTTCCAACCAGGCCACTAAATGCCACTGGAAAGACTTCAGACACTGATTCATATCAATATCTTAGAGCATAAATATTGCATATGACTGGAAAGCGAGCCAAAGGCACATGAAAATAGTTTCCAAATGCAGGAGATACTGATGACAGCAGCTAAGCTTTGATTTGCTCAAGGCATCATAGAGTAACCTTAAATTAGTAAAGTTACTGGGGTTCACATAAGACTTCTTTCCAACATATAATATCTAGTATACTTTTCTAATTGTTACATTTAAAAAAAAAATTACCTCCAGAAGGGTGGCACACAAGACAATTCTCACACTGTTCATAATGCAAAGCTCACCTCTATATCACTCCATACAGAGTCCTGGTTGCACATGTCCCACGCCATCCAGCTCCTGAATGACAGCAGTATAGCTTTTAAACTACAATCCACAGTCTCACACAGAGCATACACTCATGCAGGCAACTAGACCCTTACTGAGAGTGAACTGAAGGCACCTGTCTTACTACTGTTCCCAGTCACATGACAAAGCTATTTAAAAAGTAGGCTGGTCTGTCACTCACCCAGCCTTCTTGTGCTGCTGCTAAAACTAGTGACGTCACTAGTCAGAGGCAGACCTAGGCTTAAGTGAAGTAAATCTTTTTAAAAACCACTCAGACCTTTGAGTCTTCAGCACCACACTGTGATTAAAATCAGATTTTAATGCCACACCCCCTAAATTGTGCTGTTGCCATATAACTAAAATCCCCTACAATCTTTTTTTAATTTCTTTTTTTCCAAAACAAACAACAGACAAAGCTGTATTTATTACAAAGACAAAAGTGAAGTAACTCTAATATGAGTTAAAACGTGTTTTTTGAATACCTTGATTCTAAGTGGGCTACTTAGGGCTGGCTAACTAGTGCTGTTTAATTTGGAAATGCTATTAGAGAGGTGTGTAAAAAGTTACTGCATGATTAATTTTTACTAGTCATTTTATACCTAGTGGAGTATTTTTTTTAAATTGTGGTATATTAGAAACTTCTGATCAATAACCACTGGAGCTATTTTTTTTTTTTTTTTTTTTTACAAGCAAAGGTATCTACACAGATTGTACCTCACAGTGAGGCTGCAAACATCAATGCAAACACATTACTTTACTTATTTAGCATCTGCTACAAACAAGGGGCCTGATCCCGCTCCCACTGAAATACAGATTTCTTTTTTCAGCTCTTCTCTAATCGTATCCATTTCTCATGCAGGCATCCTGGAAAACAGTGTTATTAAATACAACTATTGTAGTCCTGCCCATAACTGCTTAGATTCCTGTCTGCATTTTCACATAAGTAGTATTTCCTCAGTGCTGCCTCAGGGTGAATTTTTGTATAAACACTGTATTCCAACCTCACTGACCTGGGTTGTGCATTTTCCGTTTAAAAACAAGAATGCTCTTGTTGTCATGTGAAAACACGACATGCTATTAACAGAAGTGTTTCTTCTTTAAGCCTTTTACAGCTCTCTCTCTGAGACAATGGGAGCTGCTGCAGGTGCAACTGGTTTATGATGACACTACACACTGAATACATAACAAACTGAAGGTACCAACCATAACTGCAGAACATTTCCCACAACAGAAAAAAAAAAGGTCTCGTTTAACCATTTCCACCTGTCTTTTCATTCTAAAAAAGAGTTGTGTCTTTTGTCTTTTTAATTAGCTGGATTCAAAAGTCTAGTTTGCAAAATATAAGTGCTAGATATGAGTCATGCTCTCCTGCTAGTTATAGTCACAAAACCATCATTGGTCATTCTCCTTGCTATGATATATTCGTTTTCGCTGTTAAGTTATTTGCAAACTTGATTATTCTAAATGCTACATGAATGTAGTTATTATGAAGCTACAGAGATTTTGCTGAGAGAAAAGACAAAAAGAGGCTGCAAGAGATTATTTTTCAGATACTAAATGCATTCCAAAAATTGTAACAAGTCACAGGAAAACACTTGACTTATTTGACAATTTATTGTTGCTGGATTTGAAAAAAAGTACAGATTTCCCTGCTTGTGTTTAAGTTGCAAATCACATCACACTGTCATATTTTCATCAAACATGTATGACAAAAAATGACATTGTTTTTACTTTACTTAATTAAAAAAAACCACAACAAAATACCCTGTGACTACAGAAAGCCTTTTCCTACAAATGATTAAATTAACGGTATTACTTGGCTCTCACCATGAAAAAAACCTAATTTCCTTCCCAATTATATGCTGATTTAATGATAAAACTGCAGTAAATTATTAAGATCTGGGGCAAAGGTCATTACCTCTACCCTCAGAACAGTCAACTGTGAAATAATGTTGGGCACCCGACTGACTGAAGTGGAGTAGATGCTTATTAATTATTATCAGTGGATCCATGCTTGGTGGAATATTCTCCTTCAATACCTACTTATAATTGTGTTCATTGACTGTACAGAATCCATCATTTTTTTTAAGTTCCATTCACATCTTTTATAGAAATGTATTTACACTGGAACATTTTATATTGCTGTTTTGGATATTTCGACCTGCTTGTGTTGTTTCTATTTTCTACAACTCCACTTCACTGCTTTTGCTTCAAATTAGCAAATTAACTGATAAACACAAACTGTAACCTTTGTGGTGATTTCATACAAGCTTTAGAGATGGGAGAACTTTCCTAGCATGTAGTGGATAGTACCAGCAACAACTAACAACAGTATAGGGGCCTCTAGAGCTTTACTTATGGCCCATCCACACTTTGGCTTAACCTATTCTTGCAGCAACAATTTTCCAGAATGGATGTCAAGGAATGTTCTGACCAAACTGTACTTGAAAACCATTTTTCCAACACAATTCCAGATCACATGGTTTAAACAAGGGTTCTCAGTCTATAAATTTTACCATGAACTTGCCCATTAGGTACTTTTATCAATGACCTTAAACATGGTTTGTAACCAACCATATATGTAATGCAAAACAAAGTTATAATAGTATATCATGATGGAAAATAGTTTTGAGGTGATCATAAGCAATTGTGTAGACAGAGGGTTTTCAACTATGGGATTAGAGTCTCCTATTGTTCACGCAGAGTAAAGAGCGATGGCAGAGCCACATCTATAAAAGAAGCAGGCAATGGCCACAAACTGCCTTCCAACAGGTGGGTAGCTTATGGAGGCTACTCCAAAATAAAAGATGGGTTCGTATGATTGTTCAGCCTTCACACATGAAGACGTAGCCTCTACTGGATGCTGACAGTAGAAGTTAAAGCTACTCTCCCCGAAGGAACCTGGATTCTCACACCTCCCTGTGCCAGTTTCAGTGACTTTCACCCCTAATACCTCATAAATGCTAAAAGCTGAACAAATGTGTTTCCTAGGCAGTTACTGAGGACACACTCATTACAAGTAGACTTTTCAAACTAATTAGACTGCCCTGCAGCATCATGTAAAACAAAAAATCTCCTCAGTCAGAAAGATCTTATGGTAAAGACCTCAGGCATCCTTGGCACTGTTTTTTTTCCCCCCTCTTGTCAGCACTCTGTTGACTGCCATTTTGCTTCCTCTGCTTCCCAAGCGTGCCATCTCTGCTTTGCTGTGCTTCCAAAATTCTGCTTTTTCTTCTTCTAGGATCCTATCTCTAGTCCCGCAATCTTTTTCTGCACACATCCTTCACTCGGTCTCTTTCTTCTAATACCCTTTTCTCTCACCAATACCACTAATCAACAAGGGATGTACTTATGCGCCCTTCCCCATCCCCCGTACTCTATGTTCCTGATACTCAACAGATTTAGCTACTTTATCAGAGGAGATGTTGCAGTCTAATGATGAGCAAACCACTAGGTTACACAAATCACAAACAAACAATGTTAGATTCTCAGCAAATTACAGTTTACAAACCAGTTTTCATGGAATTTAAACTCATTTCCACTACCTTCCCCAGGAATCATACATTTTTTTTTATGTAAGATAAGTCTGTGCTATGTATAAAGAACAGAAGAACATTGCTCAGAAGCTAAGTTAGCACAAATGGGTGTCCGATATAAAGTATACATACTGTATTAATTTTTTATTAGAAATCTTCTCTCTACCCCTCTTCACTTTGCATTTGTTTACCACTCCAGCCGTGTGCTGCATTTTTGCCCTATTAGATTTTTGTCTGTCTCCAATATTGGTACAATGGCCTCAGTCCTCCACCACTGAAGACAATGGGAGTTTGGCCAAGATAGGGTCTAAAAATAGATACTTTGAGCCTTACTCACATTGATAAATACTTACAGATGTGAGTAACCCCACTGCCCTGAAGATGAACAGTTACCAGATTAAGTGCTCATCAGTGGGAGCAAGGGTTTCACAGTCATGGTCCTTTATGACTGAAAGTTTAGGGGAAGATTTTCAAAAGTACCTAAATGATTTAGGAGCCTAAGTCCTATTGAAAGTTAGACTATCTTTGGCATTTCTGAAATCACCCCTTAAAAACATTACAAAATTATTTATTAGTGAATATTATTAAAACAAGACAAGAGTAAGGGATTTGTCACCACCAAAAATTGACTGTATAATAATATGCTTGTTATAATAGGTTTTACCTAACTTTTGAAACACATATGTTTTTCGAGAACCTATATTTGCTATAAACAGCAAAAAAACCTAGTTTGTCAGCCTCATTAAAAGTAGTATGACCAATGTCTTTCATTCTGGTATCACTGTTTTAAAGAAAGACCAATCTCTAAAGAAATGTACCCATTTTTTTATATCACACCTGTGAGCTTAGAATTTTTCAGTCTTGGGAGGCTGAACCACCTACAGGAGTCAGTTTCCTATAGAAACCTTTATAAGGGGTTGAAAGCAGATTTAGGGAAAACAAAACAAAACAAAACAAAAACCAGATACTTCCTGCTAGTAAGGAAGACAGACTCCAGTTTCGCAACTTGCTGCACGTGAGCAGACTCTTACACCTGAGCAGAGCTCCATTATAGTCAGTGGTGCTTTATACCAGCACAGGAAACTTCTGCAAAGGGTCTGCTACAGGACTGGGACCACAGATCGCTGTTGGTACCTCTTTGTTATAGCAATGGGATGGGAATCACCAAGTTATTTTTCTCTCTCTTTCTTTAATTCCCTCCCTTTAAAAAAAAATCCATTTTTCTTAATTCCCTAGGAAGCTTGCAGAAACTGACTGTGGGCACTAGGGGCAAGTGTCTTGCAAGCTCTTCAGTTGCATTCCCACTCAGTTTGGCCCCAATTGTGCAAAAGCACCAATTCCATACAGCAGGCTGAACACTTTACTGTTATTGCACTTTTCCATGTGTGCAATTGCGCTTCCAACACAAGAAACAGCCAGGCAACAGTTCTAGAGGTGGGATTTCCAAATGCACCTAGGGGATAATACTTGTGCTCCTCACTCTCCTAAGTGCTTTGGAAAATCCCATCCAGATTCTCCTGGGTACACTTATTAGCATCAGTCATAGCTTTATTTCCCTTAAGCTCTCATAGTAACTTCTAGAAACTTCCTCCATTGTTTTTCATTAACAATGATCAATATTTTTTCTGACTTGTTCGGAGAAGAGCATTAGTAGGGTAACCTCAGTATCTGGTATCATATAGAGCATACTAGGTGTAACCCTGGGGCAATTTTTTAGGAGCTAAGACTGTTCTAACAGTCTCACCTAAAGTACTCTAAAGATATATTAAGAGTAAACTCTTTTGCGCAAGGACTCTGACTCCCTCTGTATCTGTACAATGCTGTGTACACTATTGGTGCTTGGTACTGTAAATACTAACATATATGACTATTAACAATATTAAATCTATTTTAGATGGGTTGCTCTCTAAAGCCTGATCTACACTGGGGGGAGGGGATCAATCAGATATGCAACTTCAGCTACGAGAATAGCGCAGCTGAAGTCAACGTATCTTAGATCGACTTAGATTGATTTACTTCGCATCCTCGGGGCGTGGGATTGACAGCCACCACTCCCCCATTGATTCCGTTTCTGCCTCTCACCCTGGTGAAGTTCCAGAATCGACGCGCTACATTGATCCCCAATAGATCAGTCACTACCCCGACAGATCAGTCACGATCCAGCGGGTAGTGTAGACATACCTTAATGCAAATTAACTCTATACATTTCTAAAGGGGAGCATAACACCGTTTTCATAGATGTCACCTAAAGAGCCCCATATCCACCCATTCAGCCAAAAAATGGGCATCATTTTAAGTTTTGCATGATTGCACATCAAAGAGTCCCTGGTGTGCTCAGGGTGCATTTGAACTAGTCTACGAGGACTTGGCTAAACCTCTCTAATAAACCATTATAGGGCATGCATTTTCTTCTCTCCTGAGACGACACATATTTGAACTGGTCATGGTGCCATTTTCACTGATTCTATGTGACATATGTTCATATACAGCTGACATAACATTTGAGAAATGATGCCTTCTACAGGTAGTACTTATAGGGAAAGAGTATTGTATAGGAAGCATACAGTCATTTTTGTTTCCTTAAAAAAATGTTGTATGCAAAGGTAGTGATGAGTTTAAAAACCATGGATATTGAGTCTTTGGTATATCTACAGGATGGGTGATAGCAGAGGAAGCTTCTTCATAACACTCCAAAGATGTTCCTAAACTCTGGACTGCAAAGGACAGCTCAGGCTCCGTGGCCATTCAATCCTTGACCATTCTGCTGATAGGGGTGCCAATTCGACTCAGTTTTGGAGAAGGCTTTGCAGTGTGGTCATTTGCTCATGGGGTTGGGATCTCCAAGCACAAACCAAAATGTTGGGCAGTTCCCATTGCTACGGGCAAGCATGACATCCTTCCCTACCCACTTCACTTCAAAGCATTACAGTATCTAATGGGGGGGAACATCACATAGCTTTCTAACTTCGTCGGTTCTGTAAAATGGCTGGGAAAATGGTTTCATTGGAGTATACACAGTACAGTACTGAAAAGAACACTAATCTTTAAATGCTCTAAAATCAAATCTTGTTTTACACAAAACAGCTGTAGTAAAGTCAACGTGAATGAAGCACCTTTGAGTGAAGGAACAGAGGGAAAGGCAGTGGACTTTGCCTCCTAGCAATTTTTTTTTAATAAACTAGAGATGACAGACAGCCTTACCAACACATCTCTCATGTTCAAATAAAAACTTCCTCAGTCAGAGCTCTGTGGAACTGAGTCAGCCTTTTTTCTTGGGCCTCGCTCGTGGCATTTTTTTATATTAAAACAAAGTATAAGGTGGAAATAAATGTTAGTCATTTGTCCTAACTGTTGTCATATGGGGCATAGATGTGTTTTTTATGAACACAAAGGAAAATAAAACATACAAAAACGATGGGAATTAAAAAATCTGATTTTGCACCATATAAAGGGCCAGGTTGGGCCTGACTTCCAAGTAAGCAAGTTTGGGGAAGGAAAGAGTGTGGAAAGGGTACAAGAAGTTTATCCCATTCAGCAGCTGGCGCCAGCTTAGTCTCTGAATGACCATAAGTGCAGAGAATGGTCTTGCCTCATGCTCCTGCAGGCATAAGGTATGTCAAAAAGGGCACAGATCAGCCAGGAGGAGTCAGGTCAAGGCGCAGTCCACTCTCTGCATGGGCCAACAGATCCTCACTTAGGAACAATGTCTCCTGGAGGAGCAGCTTCAAGTGAGTTGTTCCTGCCAGCCATAACTGAGCCCAAATGTTATTTTTTAGCCAGAACTCTCCTTGCATTACAGTTTGCAATATGTAAACGTGCTGGATGAATCTTCAAAAGTTTCCAGGTGTCCAACTGATAGCATTTGAAAGTCTAAGGAGTATTCTTTCAAACCTTGTTCTTTGATCAGCACAATTAATCCGAATGGCCAAATGTACAAGACCCAAATCATTCTGATCATTTAATTAACTTTCAGGTGAGCATGTCAACTTTTGGGTCTTTACTCAAACAAATGAAAACTCCAATCCCTCTGTGGTTCACTCACCTCTAGTGAGGTTTGGTTCACTATTTTGGCATGTCTACCTTAAAACTAGGGCCACAGGACAGTGTAGAGAAATGAAATACAATGGGAGGAAAGTTGACCATACATTTTCAATGCTTTAAAAGATATGATTCAAGTTCAGGTCAATTTTTTTTTGGTTGGTTTCTACTTTATCCAAACCACGTGTCCAGACATTTTAGGGGGAAAGTGATGCGCAGTAAGTTGAAAAGAGGCAGTTAGAAGGGCCGTGTTGAAAATTGTTACCATAGGCCTGATCCAAAACCCACTAAAGGGACTTCAGTTGGCTTTCGATCAGGCCCTATCACTGGAGATGGCGACAAGAGAATTCAGAGCAGAAACGTTTCCAAAAAACTCTTCCCTATTTCATTTTGATGTGGATCAACCTCCTATATTTCAGAGTTTTCTCCTTGAATGAAATGGGAAGGTAGCAATGTTCCATAACTGATATTGCATTAGCTCTTTACTACCTCATCTGGGAACTTCTTTGTTCCTACTAAGTTTAGTATTGTTATAATGCCATCTTCCCTCAGGCACATAACACTGACTATGTCCATAAAAGGTTAATATCTGCGATTTCTTTACTAAATATGTACCAGCCGTATCCTGAAAGCTCTTCTCTATGCCTGCTCTTTCATCATTTCAATGCCAAAATTATGAGCCATAAGGGAGACCCATTTAAAGTTCAAATCTATGTCAGGCAACAAGTAAAATGAATTTGCTGGTCTCATGCTTGTCCTTAGTGAATATCTTCCTCACTGCAAAGCTCCTAGGCAAGCTGACACAATTGAGCAATATTTGTATTCTCTGCTTAATAAAACTCCACACCTGGAACAGCAGATCAGGACAGAGATGCATGAGCAGAAACAGTGCCTGCACCAAAACCTTGACATGGCTGTAGCATCATTCTTTCACTTATGTTGACAGATTTACCCTTCCTCTCCCACCAAAAAAGAACAAACCAAAAATAGGAAGCTGCTTAGTTTGAAGTTTATTTTAATTTATGAATTTCAAGTAGATCCTGCACGTAAAAAAAAAAAGCAAGAAAACCAAAACCAGAGAGCACTTAATCATAATATTATTACCAATTTATTAAACCAAAACTGCATACAATGGAGAAATGACTAAGAAGCACCCCCAGGGGTTTTGTCAATGTATATCTCCAGCTGTTTCATTCTCATGTGCAACCCTGTTTACAAAGAAATGGAAAAGTGTTTGTGCTCCAGCTCAAGATAATATTACATTGTTTGCAGATTTTCTTTTAAAGCTGAATGGGAGTGTGCAAATCCGACCAGAGACATAAACTTTAGGGATAGAGTGCTGACAGTTTTAGGATAGGGTGGGGGAAACACATGGTAAAGGTTAATCCGAGCCCCAGACAGCGCTATAAATCGTAGCATAGCTGGCAATTCCTGCCCAATATACATGTTCAATTTTGTCTCCCATGAAAGGGATGCAGGCACTAAACAACAACATGTTTGATTTTCATTTAGCCATTTTAATGATAGGGGATATTAACCAGTACAGATAATTTATCTTCAGATTTATTCTGCACCAAAGAAAATGCCTTACCAATTTTTTTTAAAAAGTCATTTACACAAGGGAATAAATCTTCCCAAACAATAAGGGGGAAAGTCATATTTCTTTAATTTTGCTAAAGTCTAAAAATGCTCATCTGACAGTGAAACAGACAGTAAAGATATTTTAATCATGGATATAAAAGGTTCTCTTCTAAATAAAAGGCACAGCTTTACTTCAAAAAATCTCATCTGATTTAGAGAACAGTATCTTTTACACATTTTGTTCAAAATCTCTGACAAACTAGGAGAGAGACATGTAATTTTTACATCACCCTCATTTTTAGATCAGTCCCAATGCTAAAAATAGACAGAACCTAACCTTTCAAATATCTGTACTGCTGCATACCAGAAACGTAAGCTTTCTGTGCTTCTTATGGCTTTCAGTGCCTTGTGCTGTGTTTGTCTTCTCTATTACATTATCCCACGTTGCATATTGCGCCAAAGCACGACAGGAGTTGCTAGCTGTGATGTGCAGTGCATTGCAATATGTGGACTCAGGACGAGCAGCAAGATCATTTAAAGCAGTATTTCCTCTTTGTTGTGCTGTTTGAGTTCACAGCATAATGGACACTGTCGCAAAACTGAACATGCAAACCTAAGATATGAAAATAAAGCTGTGCTGGCGAATCCCAGAGTTCTGCTTAGGAAAGCGCAGCTCTGTATTTTGGAAACACCAACTTTTTTAAAGTATAAAAAAGAGAGAGGAAAGAAGAAAGGATGTTTTCAAATCATCATTGTTTTATTGTTTACTTTGATTCAGACCCATTCCTAAATATTTAATAATGTGACTTCTCAAATAGCAAATTCAACCCTGATTGACTTACTATTTGCTGAGGAATTATTACATGGCAGAACACACAATGACTATTTCCTTACATTTTGTTTTGTATATAATAACTGTGCTTGGCTTTAGCAGAAAGGGTCAAATTTATCCCTTGTGTAATTCCAATGACTGGAGCGCCAATGGAATTGAAAAATCAATGGAATTTAAGTTGATGGAGTTACACCAGAGATAAATCTGGCCTAGCTTTTGTAGACTCTTACTTTCATTTTACATTCCTCACTGTCTCTTGCACTATAAGAAGTATAGTTTCATCTTCATTACTGCTCTCTGTTTATCACGTTTTCATGCCAGACCATTACTTATCATGAGGTAAGTCAGAGAAGTAATATCTCAGGTTGTACCTGGTGCCTTTTAGTTTTTCTGTGAATTTTGCTTACCCCATGAAATCAAAATAAACTTTGTGCTGGTAGTTACCTGCATATTCCTTTGGAGGAACTAGCAAAAACAAGATCTGAAGGCCTTGCTTTTCTTTGTTTATTGTCATACTCTTCTGCACTGATTCTCTGAGTCAAAAGTTTATCAAGATTTTTAACAGATCAAAAATGAACAAAATAACTTACATGAGTCATAAACATGCAAACAAAGCAACGGACTCAAATTAGTTCTTTCAAAGAGTTTGGATGGAGAATGTCTTAACTGTTGACAAAGAGGCAAGAACAGAAAACAAAGCCATAGAAATAAAAACTATTCAATAAAAAATCAATTTCATTATCACCACCTATACAACTTAATTTTCTTGGCATCCATATCCCTAATGTAGGTTTGTGATAGATTGTACAATCACTTTTTAATTAAGCCCTACTGCGCTTTGTATTAAGAACAACACAGTAGACATTATGGCATAATATATCTACCAAAATATTTAGTGCTTATCCTTTGCATTTTGGAGTTTAAAAGTTGTTCTCTTAGGAGGTGGTATCAGTATTTAACAACATTCTTGACAGCAAGTGTATGAAACAAAAGCTTCATACTTAATCTAAGCATGTCAAAACTGAAACCCTTTAAAATAATTGCTTTCTGAATATATGGTACTTTCATTGCATTATTTTATTATTACCCAGCTCTCAACATCTTAAGATGCAAAACTTGTTCCATCTCTTACATACTGATGAGATACGAAGAAACATGATGTTAGAAAGTGACATTTGACCAATACACTTGAATGACATATAAAACTGAGGTCATCATGTTACAAAAGAAGCTTAACAAGAAGCTGTAGAAGACTGGAAACTTCCTAGGATGATAACATTTTTTTCTCAGTTCTCATATGGTATATCACACTCTGCTACATGTGGTGGGCCAGATCCTGAAGGAGAATAACAGCTTTTCTTCCAGTAGAGCACTGGCACTTTGCAGTGGGCAACATTCACTTTAATTACTAAAATGTACCCGCCATCTTCTTCCAAAGAAAAAAGACTGTTGTTGCATATATATAATGTGGCTTTAGTTTTTAATGCCAGAAATGAATCAGTAAACATAGTTACATTATGGTATACTATTTCTTATGCTGTACCCATAGTAACCAAATTAATCTCAAGGCACTGCTGGCATTAATTCAATCTGAAGCTTGTACTTTGGATTTCACATAGGTGCCTTCATCCTATTCTTCTTCTCAACCAATAAAATGTTAATATATGGCAATATATTTATTTCTGGTTCAGTTCAAGTACTTTGCAAAAACCTAATTAATATCAATCATATATTACAGCACTGAGGGGTTTAGTAGACAAGAGATTTCTGCGCTAACATATAGGAATGGAATAGATCAGGAGTCTCAAACTCCCGGCCCACGGGCCATCTGCAGCCCGCAAGCCTCCCCAATATGGTCTGTGGGGCTCCAGCAGTTTTGGGGCCGGGTCTCTCCCTTGGCCCCACCTGCTGCCCCCATGCGCTCCCCTTCAGGGGCCCCAGCTGCCTGCTCGCTCCAGTGGCTGCTGGCCCCTCCCTGCAGCCCAGGAGCAGGGCTGTGCCTCCGCGTGCTGCCCCCACCCCAAGCGCCCCTGTGGCCAATGGGACGCTGCGGGGGTGGTACCTGGGGGCAGAAGTGCATGGAAGCCCCCCGACCTGCCCTGCCTTGGAGCCCCAGTTAAGCACTCAATGCCCAACCCGCTACCAGAACCTGTACCCCCTCCCCACACTCCTCCAGCCCCCAAACTCCCACCCAGAGCCTGCAACCCTCCCCACACCCCCCAGCCCCAAACTCCATCCCAGAGCCAGCACTTAGACCCCCTCCCCTACCCAAACTCCCTCCCAGAGCCCCGCCTCTCACCTCTTCTGCACCCAAACTCCCTCTCAAAGTCTGCACCCCAATCCCCTACCCAAGACCTCCTCCCCCACCCAAACTCCATCCTAGAGCTTTACGCAGGTGTGGGCGGAGTTTTTTGGGTGGTGAGTTCTGGGTGGTATGAGTGACATTGGCCCACTGGGAGGATTTGAGGACTGGCATTGGCCCTAAGGTAAATTGAGTTTGAGACCCCTGGAATAGATGATCCAGGAGCTCCTTTCCAGCCCTAACTTCTGTGCTCTAGGAGATGACAAAGAGAAGCACAGGCTATCAGGGCTGAATGAGGGCAATTTGGGGCTATAAATTCATATTTTCAAGCATTTCTTGGCAGCCATGACAGCTAGATACATACTTTTAAAAATGGAAGTGGAGATTTTTGTCTCATCATGTGACCCCAAGAGCCAAGCCCTAGGCACTGGCCCATAGCAAGGGATTTTCAAAAGTGCTTAAGTTATTTAGGAGAATAAGTCTCATTGATTTTCAAAAGCATTTTTGCTCCTAAGTGATTTAGGTGCTTTTGAAAATCCCACCTATAGGCCTCATTCCAGTCCTTTCTTCTACTAATGCACATGGCCCTTCTGCCAAAGCCATAGGACCAGATTGTGCCATGTTTACTGACATTGAGTAGTGTCCGATTCAGCAAGCAGTCCCAACAAAATCACTGAGGCAACCCCATCATGAGTAAGGGTGGTAGAATGTAGCCCATAATGATGAAATTTCTGACTCCTATACAAATGGGGATTTGGGGCAACAATCTGTCTGGAGATTGGTCCTACTTTGAGAAGGGGGTTAGACTAGATGACCTCCTGAGGTCCCTTCCAACCCTGATAGTCTATGATTCTATGATTCTATGAAATTTGGACAATCAGGCCATATGAAGCTGTTCAGAGTATAGAGAAGGTCACTCCCCAGTTGTGGGATGGGCCACTTGGCTGCAGTACACTACGGCTAAACATTGTCCAGAGTTCTTCTGTGCTCGCTGTGTGAGGGTTCATGTATCCACAGGTCCACTGGCCTTTCACCCAGCCCACTTCAAGTTTGCTCTGAGTCAGCACTTCTCTAGTGCACAATAGGTTCAAAATTCTCCATGCGAAACTGCTTCACTCAACTTGTTGTGTAGAGGTGCACCAGTGATTCTGCGGCACAGAGAGCTTGGATGACCCTCTGCCAGTGTTTCCCCAAGAGCTGGATTTTGATGTCCCTGTGCACACAAAACTCCCATTGATTACAGGTTGTGTCTTTACAAGAGAACATTACAATTCTTAGGGCCAAATTTTGCAGTCAGATGTTCCCATGTGGCTCTCACTGCCTTGAGTGAGAGCTGAATGGTGAATCCAAGGGCATAATGTAGTCCTTCATTTTTACCAGTTGCTACTGAATAAGGATTCCCAGAACTGCTCAAAGACTTGCTAGTTCAAGCTTGAGTCCTGTTACTATTTCAGACTCTTCTCTTCTTCCACAAATTAGATACTTTGCTGGCTTAAAAAAGCGAGACAGAAAATACATCCCCAAATATGCACACTTCTGATCATTCCAAAGGGAAAACAACACCAAGTAGCTTAAAACGCTTGTTAGTGAAAGTCTTTTCCATATCATGCAAATAGCAGACAAAAATATCTTCTAGGCAATTGATATACATACAAATATTAGTTATTTTAAACAGTAATTTGTTATTGAGGACATTTCACTGCATAAGATATTATTCAATTTCCTCAAGATTTGCATGGAAAAGGAGTTGGAGAGCACATGATCATTCATTTAACTATTACGTAAATGCATCTATCATAAGATCACACGGCTTTCAAGTGAGTTCAAACACATATTTAATGCATAAAGGTATGATGAAGAAACTAGTCAACTTACAGGTCTCAAAGCCCAATCTCAATCAGATACAGGCTTGGTGTAAATATGTACTGTATCATGTGCTTTTCCAACAGCCTTATGTCTCCACGGAGGAGTCTGACATAAGCAACAAAGACAGGTGGTTCCCTTTCCAACTGAAGGGAGAAAAAGGAGTTAAAGGCACTGTATAAATATAGAAGTAATTTTCCTTCACATTCTGCCTACGGTTTTTGTCCTTTAATGACACTTTATTGCATGACCAGTTCTCATAACATCCTTGCTACAAATCACTGAGTGTATGTAAACTGGCTTCGTGTCCCCAGATATTTATAACCGTAATGTAGTGGAAATTGACAGTGTTTGGCAGCATTGGGTTTGGAGTGCTGACAATTTTTCCCTTTTGGTTTGCTAAGAAAGGATTTCCAAGTAGCCATAAAAACCCAGTTTCCTTGCCTTAAATATATCCCTTTCATATGGCAGTTCACTGTTACTAATAACTCCCAAAGGAACGACAAACAACAGTCAAGTCATGGTGCAATCACATGCATAGAGCAGGTCACAACTGATTTTATCCAGTTTGACTTTGAAAGCTATAATGGTACGAGATGTGCTAAACCCTGCATGCTTACAGTTGTTTGCTTTTGAACTTTGCATTATCGGAATAAGAGCATACTGCAACCTGTGTATAAAATTACCTATTTCAGCTTTTTCTTTTTTTCCCTATCTGAACATAGATACTTTTACACTGTGACAGCTACTGGCTTTTAAACCATTTTCTTTTGTTGCATTTCCTTAGAAACACAAATCTTTTTCCTTGGCAGCAGTTGCTGTAAGTGCTGTACCACATGCCCAAACTAGTTCTCACTCACAGCTTTAATTCACAGTAAGTGGCACGAAAGGAGGTCAACACTTCTCAAAAACCACTTTCAGTTCTTTGCTGCTTCAGTATCTATTCTAGAAAGCCTGCCTCCCTAACAAAAAGTTGTTTCTTATATTGAGTCCCTTGCTTTCATTACTGGCATCTTTATGAAAGAACTGCAGAATATACAACACAGTAACTGGTGATTATGCATGAAATCACATGCCTCACCTTCTCTTTCGCAGAATCCTGAAAATATTAATGAGACAATATGCTTCTCCAATAAAAAACAAAATGTTCTTAAGGTGTCGTTCTTCTTTGAAAAGTGACTATGTACAGATGGCATCTTGGGGTTCCATGTTTATTGTTATGTCTCACTCCCAATCCAGTTTTCTCACTTAACAAAATGATCATTTTCAAACTGCCAACCCGTGAACAAATCCTGAGATATGAATATCAATCAGAATTCTTTCTGGCTCATGTAGCATCATGAAACAGAAAGGTCCTGCAGATCATATTCTGGTCTCATTTACATCTGTGCAACTGCACTGCCTTCAGTGAGGTCAGATTTTGGTCCTGCAAATTTGGCCTTGAGATACACAGGTTCAACATTAATTGGTTTTAGTGGAAGTTCTGTTCATACATCATAGAGCAGACTTTGGCCCTTAATTAACAATTTGATAGATGATGCATGAGTCAGAATTGAATTCAGCTCCTTTTCCTTTAACTTCGTTGGCTCTGCAGTACTACTGCATGTAAAAAAAAGTAGTAAAAGTATATTTATATCCCTAATATCAACAGAGCTAACGGAATAGATAGGGAGCAGATCTGCTGAGTAAGACGTTGCCATTTTTAGTTACATTTCAGAGCAGACTGATAGTTATTGTATGTTATTTACACAGCTTCTACTGTAGTCTGTTTTCTTTCTGCACTTATAACCTCTTTTGTTTAACTAATGGGATCATAATACCGGAAAAATACTTCCTTGTCTTGAATATTTTAATTGGATTAATAAAGTAAACAGAGAAAAGATAATCCTCTCCACAACCATCATCTTTAAAAACACAAACACATAACATTGTATGCGGGGGCATTCACAGGGTGTATGGTTTCAGACAATAACTGGATGATCAGGTTCTCCATTAATCCTGAAGACATTTTGAAAACACAGTCTCCACTTGTGTTTGTACAACTCTCCATGGGCAAACACAATTTTTAACACAGTAACCTGCAGAGATGATAAAATATACACATGCAAAACTCATTTAGACAACAGGAAATTGTGCATACATAATCTACTAGTTAGTGTGTTACAGGTCCCCATTAGATCTTTTACAGAGATCTGTTATATGAGTCTGTTTCAACCCCAGCTAGAGAGGCATGGCTCATGCTTTTTAACTTTGGAAGTCTTTGGTTCAATCCCCAATATGTCAGCCAAGATGGTGGCCATCACATGTGTAAATCCTCTCGCCCATATCTGCAAGTCTACTCAAGAAACACACACAAGCACAGGTACAGGTAAGTACAGGTTAGGTTGAGACTCCTTTGAAAATCTTGCCCCATACGTCTAATAAACTGCATACAGGTAGACTAATCTGCAAGAGACCTGGCATATGGTAAAATAAATACCTTCCTAGTATAACAAAAACACTAATCAACATGTTACATATTAGACGTACAAAGCACAAATTATCTGGTAAAGAGCAGCAATAGTCATACAGATAGAAAAACTCATATTGATTTTCAACTGTTGAGAATAGGCTACTTCCACCTTAATTGAATTGGCCTCGTTAGCACTGACCCCCTACTGTGGCAACTCTCATATTTTCATGTGCTGTAATATTAATACTCATATAGTTCAGTTTACTACAGATATTGAACGATTTAAGTCAATTGAAGTTAAAGGAATTAACAGAATCAGGCCCTACAGAGCTCATTTTTTGTTTATCATAATAGATTATATGTGTACATAAAATTACAAACACACAAGATACAAAGCTCTGGATACAAGGAAAAAACATTCAGCAACACAAAAATAAGTAAGGACAGACCTGAGTGAGGATCCAGCTCTGGTCATTCGGAAATTCCACTCATATAGATTAACATGATGGGGAGAATGAGGAGTGTGATTATTCTTCCACAGGATTCCATCGTATTATATGGATAATGCACGTACAAGGAGAAATAGAATATACACACACATAGGATCTGATCCTACCCTTTTCCAGCTGAAGTCAATGGGAGTCTCACTGATGCCAGTGGGAGTAGGAGTCTCCCCTTCCTGTGGGCCAAACTCTGAGGCTGTCTCACACTGAATAGTGCCTTATTCCACAAATAGCCCACTGACTTCAATAGGACTTGTGTCTGAAGATGCTATTCACTGAAGACAAAATGCATGAGTAGGAGATTTTCAAAGGTATGAAGGGGAGTTAGGCACGAAACTTCAATTGATTTTTAACTTCAAAAAGTTTCCCATACATCTGTGGTTTTCTCCAATTCATTAATGACCCTGTGAACCTACCCAGGTCCATCAATCCCGACCATGACCTATCTGAGTCTAATTTTTTTTTGTATTAATGGAGATAATGCACCTAGTACAAAATATCTGGGTGCCAGCCAGGCAGATAGCCAGTTGATCAATTTCAACAAAAAAACTCCTGTGTAAAATGAACTAAAAGTCAGCCCTGTTTCCAGAGATACCACTTCTTATTCTAAAACCGTCCAAAAACACAGTTTAAGGGCTGAGTCCTGCTCACACTGAAATTAATGGGAGTAGGATCAGGCCCGCTCCAGCATCGTTTATGGAAGCATAACATGCCAGAGTGTGATCATTCAAGAAGTGCTGATTCAGTATGAAGCGAGAAAAGGTTGCTCGGTACATAAGGTAGGAGGCAAGTACAGTAGATATAGTGGGTGTACCAAGAGGTGCATATTATAAATCTAAATAAATATGACAGAATATGAAAGAATTTTTACAAGTATTTAATTCTTGATATCACTGTTTAAAACATTAGTTCATCTATTGAAACAAAACCTGTTAATATATCTCTAGCCATAGGGGGAAAAATATTTGCAAATGCACAGAAGTCTAGTAAATCAGAACTGCTGCTCTATTTTACAATAAATTTTTTTCAATTAATTAATTTCATGACTCAGAGCAAATGTGCATGGTTGGAAACAGAGGACCCTGCTGATACCAATCTTATAGAATAGAATAGTTTGTTCATTGAGATATATAGCAGATGTACTCCTTGGCACACTTCCAGGTTTGGACTAGGTGGTTTAGCGGATAAAACACAGGCCTATAACCTCTTTAAGTCTGCTATTAACTCCTCAGTGAAATTTTTTGGGAATCTCAATATATGGTATAATGAATAAGCAGTTTAAAATCCAAATTCACAGAACTGGTACATTTATAATGGAACAATTCGGTATGACTGGTATTAGCATGAGGTAGGAAGATGTTATGTAGAGCCAAGCAGACAGAGTGAAATATTTCTCACCCTTAAAGAGGGGAATTTTCCAAGTAGGAGCTGAATTTGTGAAAGAGGCAGATTATACTGCAGTTACCTATGGCACACAAATCCTATAAATATATGGAGCATCTCTGTTTTTACTACATCTAGTAATAAAAACAGATATTCTCATATATAAAAAAATGAGGTTTGACTGATACACTACTAATCTGTCAGGACCCACTTGATTAAGAGCTGCTATTGACAACAAGTTCTACCATTTCATGTGCTAATAAAGCTGTTTTTCAGACTGTTTGTAACCTAAGAAAGAAAAAAAGTGATGTTGTAGCTACTGACTCAGCACAGTAGAAACAGCAGCAGGCAAAATGAGAGACCCTGCTATAGCGAAACTAGCAATAGCCTACGTTGAGTTAAACAATGGAGTAAAGTATGGAAGACAACAGAAACCCATAATTATTTTTGAACCCTCACTTATCATGCTAGATATTGTTTGAATGTCAGTGCCCACACCTGACTAAATACAAATGAAATTAATTTTACAGCTGCAATCGTTACACATTTTAAACACGATTTGCTTAAAGAAATCCCATCACAATTTGTCAAAAACGAGCATAAAAATAATGCCTACAATTTTCAAAGAAATATCATAAATATAATGATACAAAACTAAAAACATTACAAAGAAAGAAGGACTGGATGGCAAAACAGAGAGAGCAGAATTAGAATGCACAAGTCTAAATTGCATGCCCTTCTAAGCAGCACTCGTTTGGTCCTACATATGTACAGAACCTTACACAGTGTTGAGAGGAAGGCAGGTTACTCTTGACAAATAATATCAGTAATACACATTTTGCTCTGTTATCCAGCTATTGAAATCAGTGTGCAAACTGGGTGTGGATAGAAATGCAGTGCTCATGGGTTAAACTAGTGCCTTTCAACACTAAATAGTTTGGAACTACAAATCTTGCCCCCCTTCCATTCCACTCCCACTAAGTTTTCCTCCAAATCCAGATTAATAATTTTTTCAAATTTTCATTGGGTGTCCTCTAGCCAATCTTCATCCTATATTATTTATTTTATATTCTTTAGAGTCACTGTGAGAACCTAGAGAGGGAGAGAGATCCTGCTCCTATATAATGGAAATTTCTTTGTGAGATCATTTCTGTTAAGACCAGACTTCTGTTTGTTATGTCCACAAAAAGTCGGACAGACACAAGAATGGATTTAACTAGTTATCAGAGTTCCTCACTGGCTGGACATGTACCGAGTTTCATTATTGTGGTGTACATACCATAGTTATGTGACTGAAAGATGCTGCTATTCTTTATTCTGTGTACTACACCTTTAAATATAGAGGACTCCTTCTACTTGCTGCAGGAGGAACTGGGTCAGACAACTATCATGTTCAGCTCACCTGACTGGAGCTGGTGATGTAGAGAAGAGTTCCCCTTCAGACCAGTTGGAGCAATGCTAAACTAGGCTCAGTCAAAGGTCAGTTTTTTGCATAGCACACTTACTGAATCCACATTGGGGGCATTTCATAAAACAGGTCAGCGAAGACTAGATGTGGATAGAGAAAATTCACTCAGTTTCCTCAGAGCTAGTGCATATTGCTCTGTGATGTTTCCCATCTCCCCAAATTACCACAATTACAGCTAGGGTGATCAGACAGAAGTGTGAAAAACTGGGACAGGGGTGGGGGGTAACAGGAGCCTATATAAGAAAAAGACCCCAAAATTGGGACGGTCCCTATAAAATCGGGACATTTGGTCACCCTAATTACAGCAGCATTGCATTGGAGTAACTTCACAGCTCTTCTCCCAGCGTTTGCCCCATCTGTGTGAATGCGGTTCCTACTTTTGATCCTTTGGTCTGTACATTAACAATTAAACTTTGAAAGACTTTGACCCTTTGAAAAACTGCAAACAGAAGACCTGTTGTCTGTAGATAACGGTGTGGTACAGTGGATGGAGTTTGGAAAAAAGAGAGCAAAATCATACAGCATGACAAGCTGTATTTACATATAAGTTGTGGGGCAGCGGGGGCGGGAGGCAGGGGGAGGAGGAAACTTTTTTGTTTTGCTCTTCAGTATTAAAGTTTGGGGTTAGTACAGAATATTAATCCCTTCCCAAATGCTGTATAAAACACAGCTTAGTCTTGCTTCTTGAGCATTTTTAAAGCCTTGATGACACACTGTACACTGTATTGTTTGACATTTTACTGACAACAATGGCCTTTGGCATGGGAGTGTGGGAAGAGAGGGGTTAAAAGATAAACTCTGTTTGTGTGGGTTTTTCATGGAATTTACTTGTAAATAAGAGTGCAGAAAGCACTGGAAACAGAAGCACAGGGTTTTCCATTTCTTAAAGCCTACTTGTCTGGGGCATAAATGGTTACACTGGTGCTGGACTATGAGGGATGCTCAATCCTAAAAGGGGAAAATAATTCTCTAAAAGAAGGAAAATGTCCCTACTTTGACAGGCAGTATAACCATTAAGAACTAGAAATAAAAGGGATTAACACTACTACAATGCAAGGCCTGCCACCACATACACTTGCTAACGCTTTGCATGAACAAAAATATTACTTCCCATCTTATCACACAGCTAAAATAATAACACTAAGAAGACAACACACTTCCTTACAGACACAGACTCCTCTTCACATACACCAGCTCCCCTGTGTACTAAGCAATGCTTGGCAGTTTCAGTTCCAACAACACAAAACAAAACCCATCAAGTTTTATCAGATTTGCCTCCCCCCAAGCAAACGAAGCCACCAAATTTCAGACAGTTTCCAGTCCAAACGGTCAAACCATAAACTTGACTACTACACCCAGTGCAGTTTTGTTAGAAACTCAGCCTAGGTTTGCAAAAGTGTTCTGAATACAGGAAGATGAATAGCGCAGCAAGCAGGAATCAGCCATGCTTAATGTAGCTGCTCATTTGCAATGATTTTTCCTCCCTCAGAAGTGCAAGAAAATGCTTTAATGAAAAGAGTGCTCAAGATAGTTTCCATCTGTGAGTGAGAATGGTACCAAAAAGGTAGGCTGGATTGAACAGCCAAGTCCATTACACACACAGGACCTGCTTATTTAAATTAACTCTATCTGCATACTAAGAATAGCCACTTGTAATTGACCAGATACAAATGCATTTATTCCCAAGAGCTGGGTTATTTGCTGCCACCTTAGATGACCTCTGCAACAAGAGGCAAGATCCAAAGAAGCTGCTAAAAACTGAAGTAGAAGTGTTGCAAGTTAAAGTCTGTGTTTTACAGTTCTCAGCTTTGCCTAAGGGCTTTTGCTTCCATGTTATCTGCTTTGCTTCGCCCATCCCCTGTTCTGAAGTACTACATATTAGGGCCCCTAATGCAGCATTTTAAAATCACATGACAACTTACCAGCCAGCATACAAAAAACAAACCAACTGAACAACAAAAGATCTGCTCATCTTTACCAGGATGATGCTAAAAACTAATGATAATGTACTCGTCGATCAAACAATTACACAAAATCAACTTGTTGGGGTTGAAAGGGGTGCCTTACTGCCGCTTGAAAGAAGAAACAATCAAAATTAGCAAACTGTAGTGGCCACCTAGCCTGAGTTGGCAACTGAACTGTTGACAAGAAACAGACATGTTCTATTCCTAGCCACTTAGTAAGAAGAGGCCTGAATCTGTAACATGCTGAGCACTTCCTACTCTTGTGCTGAGTGTCCTTAATTACTGTTCTGAGCTTTCATGGGTGAATACCCACTTTGTCAGACGCAGGTAGTGGAAATTTCCAGGGGCAGGTATATATATGCTAGCAAGCAAGCTAGAGATAACGAGGTTAGTTCAATCAGGGAGGATGAGGCCCTNGCACACTGGGGCCATGCAACTCCATGGCAGTTGCTGGGATAGAACTGTTCTACCTGTCCAATCACAAGTCCCAGTTACTTGAGCTCAGGGAGAATGTTGGCTGTGTAAGACCTATGATGCAGCTGAGCAGTGCTGATTCTATCATGTAGGAGGCAGTGATATCCACATTAATCAGTTCATTACAGAACTTAAGATAATGTTACGAAAACAATCTCTGGTAGTTTATACCAATCGAGTTTTAAATTAGCCACATGAATATCCTGATTCTCTGTTATTCCACTGGACTGGGACCCAAGAGATCTGTGAATTCCCAGCTCTACCACAGCTTGTGTGCAACTTTGGAAAAAAGTCACAAGCCCTGTGCCTCAGGATACCCTCTGTAAAATAGGGATACTACTACTTCTCCCATCCTGTCTCTCTCATGTCTGGTTAGACTGTAACCTCTCCGGGACAGGGATTGCCTTACTGTGTACGTGTAACACTTCACACAATGTGGCCCTGATGTCAGCTGGAGCATCTAGGCACTACTGTGATACAAATAATACAATTGTTGCAGAATCCAGTGGCTCACCCTGAGCTGTGAAATTGCTGCTCTGCCTTCCTCACTTTCTTCGTCTAGTTCATCATCACTCCACTCCCAGCCACCATCTTCAGTCTTATGAAGACGCCCACTGGAACCCGGGACCCTTCGGACCTGTTCAGAAGAGACACAGAAACAAATGGTGTATGAAGCAGATAATTCCGTCTTTTTTAGGAAAAATGTGTCCAAGTATCATCAAAGCTGTAATCCTGGATTCTAACAGGAACAGATAAGGGATCAGTGAGTTTATATCTAGAAGACATTAGAATATCACAATGCTAACTAAGAATTAGTCCAAAAATTTTTGAGCACGGTGAAGCATAAAAACCAGCAGAACTGTGACATCCATGTTAAACAAAGGTGGTCACTGCCCATTGCATCTTGGTACCTTTTTAGCTCTTTCAGTGATTGTTGGTGCTCTCTGCAACATCTTTTCTTGTAGAAATTCTTTATTCTGGAAAAGAAAAAGATTTTAAGTGTCTACTTCACTCTTCTCCTGTTAAAAGTCATTTTATGGCTCAAAGTGACAAAAAGTCCATAGCTGCATCTGACGAAGTGGGTATTCACCCACGAAAGCTCACACTCCAAAACGTCTGTTAGTCTATAAGGTGCAACAGGATTCTCTGCTACTTTTACAGATCCAGACTAACATGGCTACCCCTTTGATTCTTAATTACTATTGAAGGTGAGGGTTGCATCTTGCTGGAAGTCATTGGTACCTTGCAGAATCAGGTGCAAATTTTGCAAGAAAACACAAAACACTTTTAGAACTGAAATACAAATATGTTTATAACCCTGTTCAAAACCTTCCTCTATGAAGGCAAGTGCTCTACACAGCAAAAGGCGGCTGTGGTTACTTTCTTACAATGGTTGTCTGTGACCTCAACCCTTAGTTATATAAGAGTAGGCAGCGTGTACAATTCATTCTTAACGCTAGCTCAGTCCTGGCCTCTCCTGGGCACTAGCTGAAAATAATACTAAATCATGCTGAATCATTTACAGCAGTTTTATAATCTGGATTATCATTCACAGGGGATTGACTTGACATCATCAAACTCATTTCACGCAGTAACACAGACTGGACTCCAACCAGATTCTAATAAAGGCCACCCATACTGGCAACAGTATGTGGATCACACATTTATGATGAAAGGATCACACATTGAATAAAATGGCTTAAAATCTTTCCTTACATTTAAACCTTGAATAATTGATCCTTGCATGCCTTGCATTTCCAGGCATGATCCCTGTGTTTTTGTCTGCATAGGCAGTGCTTTAAACTGTAAACGGCCCAGCCTTATATGCAGTTTTTATTTCAAACAGCTTCCCCACTCTATTTTCAGAAGGACGTTAGGGCCATTATGAGAAAATATCTTGTTAATTAATGCTTCCAGCAGTCGTACAGATTTTTATGCCTATGCTAAAATAATGGCTCTTTATTCTGCTTTTTTCCCCCTCAGACACAGTTTCTAGTCACAAGGCAGTGGAACAATTTACCTCCTCCTGGATACACAAGTTTTGTGCTACAGCACAATGCAAAAATGTAAGCTTCTTAGTCATGCAGGACTTGGTCATATGGCTGCCCACTGAATTCCTTCTCTTTCCACCATCATAAAAGGGAGTACAGGAAGCTGTTGCCATTTATATTCTACTGATTACATAAGCTATTTTCATTTCAGGGCCTTGCTGCTGCATTCCATCTCATATATCCAACAGATTGAACTTTTTACTGGATTCTGTTAAAATGGATGTTTGGTTCTCATACGACAAATTCATCAGGTACGGAGCTTTACTATGGTCATTTTAAGTAAGTTCTATTCTTTTAAAACAGTTTGAACTGGTTGAATGATAAAACTGTGCATGAAGCAATAACACCTGTGCACTGAGAAGAGACTTTTAAAAGCATTTTTGTCAAATGTGAACTCAGAAAATTAAACTCCAACCTCAAAGATTCTTAATTTTAATTGGCTTTTCTAGGTGTTCACATATCACTAATGATCTCTTACAGACACATTTGAGTCTGGAGAAAACAAAGATTTCAACTGTAGGACAGTTTCAATTTTACTAATGAACTGTTGTTATCAATCATCTTTGTTTTCAGTGAACTCCTGCACTAAATAAAAAAATGAATATAAGAATAAATCTGTTAAAAGAATAAATTTACTGCAAATCAATCCCTGCAGGCCATGTGCTCATAAGTCAACAGTTTAAAATGAAAACATCTGATCAAGGTAATACACCTGTTAAAAGAACATAAAATTCCAAACCCAGTGGAAAAATATAAAGATTATGAAACCTCTTAAAGGAGCCATCAAAGTAAATTATTAAAAGGATACATCTGCTTCACACCAGAATATATTCCAGCAGTGCCTCTCCCAATAAAATAGCATTAGGATAAACATTTCGTAAAGGAAAAAGCTTGTAAATAGATTTTTGTGGAAATGAGGAATGTGTGAATCAGTTCTGGTAAAATAAATTAATAATTCTTTTACCTTCTATAGCATGTTCTAGCCAAGGATCTCAAAGCACTTTAAAAATAAACTCGTAAAGCACCTGTGAAATAGCAATTTATGATTCCAATCTTACAGATGGAGAAACTGAGGCACAAAGAAACCTAGTGACTTGGCCAAATTCTCACAGTGAGTCAGAAGAACCAAGCTGAACCACTGCCCAAGGTGCAAACTGAATTCTTTTTATTTTTAATTCAGTTAACTTTCCATTTGTCTCATTTTTTTCCTGTCTTTGCACTTCAAAGTTTTGCAACACAGCCATTCTGGTAGTATTGCCACATCTCCCACAAACAGGAAGTGATACAAATTTCACAAGGAAGCTTCTTTTTGTGGCATTCCTAGTATGAAGGGGTTTTACAGAATGGTTCAGAGAAGTATTTGAATTTTGGACACTTACCCAAACCCAATGTGTAAGCCTTTGGAGGCTCACCCATCATTAGTCCACAGAAAGCACTGGGTCATGTCCTGCAGTCCTTACTGCCTCAGATCACCTTGCCTAGAGAGAGGCCAAAAGTGACTGGAACACACAGAATGGAGGGGAGGGTTTTTGTTCACTGCATCATTCCTGCCCCAGGTCTGCAGAAGCCCCTGTTGTGGGGTCAAGGCTTTGCAGATCCAAATGGAAGGGGGAAATGAGGTGGAGCAGGAGGGGACAGTCACTCTTCATGGCATCATCTCCCTTTATGGCCTGATCCTGTTCCCATTGAAGTCAGTGATGACACTTCCACTGACTTCGATGGAACCAGGATAAAGGTCATAATGTGCATGATAATGCTGATTCACACCCCAGTATTTGCCAACTTTATAAAAGAAGAACCCCATGCATAAACTTTCCCTAGCCATCCACTTCCCTTAATAGGTCCAGCCCCGCACCCCAATATACAGCATCCAGAACCTCAGATTCCAACTCAGCCTTTCTGCTCTGTGCAGGCCAGATAGCACACTCAGACCCAGGGCTGGGAATCCCTCACACTGCTTCTGTAGCAGCCCCAAACCTCACAGCACATAGAAGATCAAAGGTATCCACAGTTCAGTGATCTATTTCTGGCACACACACATACACCCCACTCCCCTTTAGGGAAAAAAAATTAGGCCCTGATCCCACAAACACAAGAGCACATGAGTAACTTTACTCCCATAAACAGTGCCAATAGGGTTACTCACATGAGTAATGTTACTCACCTGTTTCCAGGAATGGGCCTAAATAATTTAGACCTTAAAAGTTATCTGATGGGAAAGGCAAATAATGGGACAAATCCCAGATAACAGGACTATCTTCAGGAACCAGCAAGCAGGATTTGACTCATTATGTTGATTTTATGATTAATATCTCCATTGATGTGAAGCACTAAGTTTGCTTGATATCATCATGTGCTACATTTAACACATTTGTCAAAACAATTAACAGTCAGACTTCTCTGCTACTACAGCACTTTATGTAACACTGCATTCTGACATTGTTTTTTAAATACTCCGTGCAGTTGTCAGACTGTTTAAAGGGTACAATACGTGTGTTCGCCTCACACTCCCCAGTCAATGTGCAAATTATTACCTCTCGGAAATCCTCACCTTCTCACTGCTGACATTTATGTATAACACTGAAAGTCTATTTTGCCAGCTAGGACTTCAGTGCATTTCTCAATAACTTAAAGATCAGCCATGACAAAACAAAAAGGCATCTGAATTCTATTGGCACATGCTGTTCAAAGAAATTCTGAAATATCTGCACCTACCACAACTGATATTATTTAAAAAGAAAAAAGAAGAAAGCAAGCTTCACAATTCTGTTCCACAAATCTGCACTCCAATCTGCAAGCCACAGGATATCAAATGGTCAAATGATCAAAAAAAATGTTCTTCTCTACAACATGGAAATAAACATAATCATAGTTACCAAATGTTCTCCGACTAAGCTCCCCTCCATAGGGGTAATTTACAAGTAAAGCTATTCCGGAAAGAATGGGTTAAAATTAGCTGCATGGTATACTCAGTGATGCCTTAAATAATCATCACATGGCTTCTGTAATCTGTTCCATGCTGTCAGCACTAGGTTAGTCATAATAATATCAGATAAGAGCTGTTCAAAGTGACATACTAACCAACATGAGAGCCACATGACTTTCTGGCTATACTGCTGCCCTTCATGTGAACTTTGGCTTAGATAGTCATAGCTGATCTGCGAGCAGTGCAACATGTGCTGTTGGAAGGGGGTGCCTTCTTACATCTGCACTGGCAGAATTCCATTACCCACTGCTGAAGAGGGAATCCAGTGTGCCCCGGCAATGAAACACTGCAGCCCTCTCCCCAACCCTCAGTTTCTTCTCCCACAATGCCAGGGAAAGAGGAGAAGGACCATGGGAGGGGAAACAGAGACTGGGTGTACAACCAAAAGAAATAGGGGGTTAAAGTGGGAAGACTGTGGGACAGAAAAGGGAGCTAATGGACAAGACAGACAGGAATAAGGGAGCAAAGGATGCACTGGATAACAGATGGTGCTGTGGCCAAAAGGGGGTGCGAGATAAGGGACTGAAATAACAATATAAAAGGGGAGGGAAGCAAGGAGGAGGGATTAAATTAAACCAGGTGGAAAATAAGGGGTAGAGAGAACAGAATTGAAGTAGCAGGGGAGAGACACCATAAAACAGGGAACGGAAAAAGTAGAATCAAGGCTTGTATCAACAAATCTTGGAGCCCCTACAAAGCCATTCAGCTGAGTGCCCAAATTCAAGGCCCAGTTAGAGTGCAATCTTCTCCTTATACCTACCTAATACTCATATGCCAAACCAGCAGAGGGTGTTAATTTTCAAGGCAGGGAGTGGACAAAAATGAGCTATATATTATGGTCCCACTGTCTGCTTGTATTCCCCTATCTACCTGTCTCAGTCAGTCACCTCTTGTCTCATATTGTAAGCTCATTGGGACAGGCACTGTTTTTTGTTCTTGCTTGCACAGCACCTAGCACAACGAAATTCTGCTATCTGAACAGGGCTTCCCAGTGCTACTGTAATACAGATAAATAATAACATCCAGAATGGGCATGTGAGTCTGTAGAATGAAAATATCCTGTTAAACAAGAGGAGAAGGGGGAATCTGTGCCAGGGCGACTATAAATGTGAAGACTTTGTGATTCACCAGAGAGCACAAGATATCCCCAAAGAACTCCGACAGCATTAATAATCTCATATTCTATACCCTGTGGCTCTGGACTAGGAGCAATAATCATCAAGCATTTCAACCTGCCCGTAAGTCCCCGATTTGATCCCCATGACCCATCCAGTGTTTGATTTTTTTTTTCATAATGTTATTATTTAACAGGGTCAAAAAGTGTGCTAGGTATATCAGAGCTCAGATAAGGTCTTCTCACGGTCCCCAGAGAGTTTACCCTCTCTCCAAAATAAATGTTTCTGGGAGAGACACCTATTAGTGAAGGCTGAACATAAGATCCTGGAGCATTCAAATGCAAACTGTTCTCGGACTATCCATTTCCTTCTCCTTCGAGATAATTTCTTAAGTGGAGGGATTCTGGAGAACTAGGTGTGTGTGTGGGGGGGGGGTAAGTAGGGGCTTTTTTCAATACACCTGCTATTTTCTTGATCACTGACTACTTTACCAACAAGTTGGCACCCCCTAGTGAGATTCTTACATGTCTCCAGAAAGTTGTAAGACTAGCTCTAGCAGGATACAAATTCACACTAATGCTGAAGACTCTCAACTGTGATAATTTAGCAGATCATTAATCCCACTCTCTAAAGAAGGATGCAAAGCAGAACTAAATATGCAAATCCTCTTGTGCTTTAAACTTGCATCTGTCTGTCCATCCATCCAACCAACTACCTATTGTAGTGGAATTCTCATAAGATCCTGCTACAGTCTAATCCATTAATGTAGCTCAACTGGAGCATACAAGATTAAATAAAAATAAAGAAAAAAAAGACATAAAAATAACATTAAGGCTCAGGCTATCAGAGGCCCTCCAAACAGCAGGTAATCTTACATACTTTATGATCTCTAGTACATCTGCAGAAAGGGAGTGAGGTGGCACTCGGGGTAGTAAATTGGCCATTTATCACAGAAAACTGACATTCAAACCCTGATTATTCTAAATCACAAGTGCAAATGAGGTTGGTGGCCTCTTTCTAGCCTACTTCACCAAATTGCCATATGAACTGCCATGACCTGCAATGCCTATTCAAGAGAGTCAAGGCTGTGATACAGGTCAGGACTGAGACACATAGTCAGAATTGTGAGGTAAATTTGCATAACACCTATTTGCACAATGGCTGGGTCTAGGAAAGAGCTATTAATCCTTCACTTTCACAAGACCTCGAATCCATCCCCAAAATTTAACTAAAAATGAGATTTGCTCTCCGCAGCCCTTCTGATACAGGATCACTCTTGCCAGAAGCAATGGAGGATCTCTAAAAGTGGGCGGGCCACAGGTGCCCGAACCATGGTCCTGCCCCCCACACCACCCCTTCTCCCCAAGCCCCCTCCCTCACGCTGCCTCTTCCCCCCAAAACCACTCTGCTTACTCCTCCCCACTGCCTTCCATCCATCACTCACCCTTATGGCTGGTAAAAAGTAGGAGGACATAGCTCTCCTAGTTTTATAAGTGATGGGGCCATGCCCCTCCCACCCCCACCCCTCCTCATTCCGGCATCCCTGACTCCTCCCTTAGCTTAAATTGTCTTGTTTTTCTGGACTTAAATCAGAATCTGAATGTTAAATTATCATTTAAAATACAATTATCTTTGCTTTTTAAAAAATTGCAGTATAAACTTCTATGGGCCACATTCATAGCAAACGCTTCAGTGATTTTTAAGATGCAGTACAAAGGATATAGTTCTTACATTGTGTTGTAACACTCTGGGGGCTATCTTGGTACACAATAATATGCAATATTTTGTTTTACAATGTCCACTGGAAGCAATGTTATAAACATTCCAGTCACTTCCATAGGACTCTGTGTGTGTGTGTATGTGTGTGTGTTTGCATGCATTTCTGAACTTGTGAGCATGTGAGCGTCCAAGCAGCTCGGAGGCTACTACAGCCTTGAGGCTGAACTATAAGGCATGGAGCAGCTCCATTACTGCTCTGTAATCTGCTGAGGGAAGCTTCCTCCCACATCTATCCTTGCAAAGATCCTTAGCACCCAGATCAGCTTCTTGAGCTAGGAAAAGGATTTGGAACTAGTACCACATTTGCCTAGAGATGCAGAAAAATGATTTTATCACAAGCACATATCACATACAAGACAAGACAAGCAACTGCTTTATACTGGCATGTAATGTTGTCACACACACAAACAAAATATGATGGCCTATTATTTTTACTTCTGAAATCAGCAGTGACAGCAAAGCATGAATTTCAATGGAACTTTGCATATCAAAATAGCCAGAATAAAATGCAGTGAACATAATGCACAGGGAAACTTTTGCTAGTTTGTTTGTCTGTATGTGTATCTAAAGGGGCCATATACACAAAGATACATATCTATGTATGAGGAGAGAGAGAGAGAATTTTTTTTCAAAGTACCTTTAACCTCAAACAACTGAGCCCCATTCAGAACACTCTCCCTGACAACAGGAAGGAAAGAAAGAAAAGTAAAAAGAATCTGAGATTCATAGAAATGTATAATTTTTTTTGCCCGACTGAGCAATAATCATAGAAAAATAGAAATGTAGGGCTGGATGGAACCTCAAAAGGTCATCTAGTCCACTCTTCCCACCAGACCCTAAGACTGAACCAAGTACACTTAGACCATCCCTGATTGGTGTTTCTCTACTTGTTCTTTAAACCTTCAATGATATGGATTCCACAACCTCCTGTAGCAACTATTCCAGTACTTAAGTATCCTTATAGTTAGGAAGGTTTTCCTCATATTCAACCTAAATCTCCCTTGCTGCAGATTATTTCTTATTCTACCTTCAGTGAACATGGAAGACAACTGATCCCTGTCCTCTTTATAACAAACAATCCCTAGCATATTTGAGGACATTTATCGGGTCCCTCCTTGGTCTTCTTTTATCAAGAGTAAACATGCCAAAAAAATTTTAACCTTTCTTCACTGGTCAGGTTTTCTAAACCTTGAAACATTTTTGTTGCTCTGGACTCTCTCTGGTTTGTACACATCTTTCTTAAGGTGTGGCACTCAAAAATGGATACAGTACTCTAGCTGAGGCCTCACCAGTGCCGAGCAGAGCAGGACAATTACCACCTCTGTCTTACGTAAGACACTTCTGTTAATGCACCTCAGAATGATATTAGCCTTTTTCACAACTGCATCATATTCTTGGCTTATGTTCAATTTGTGATTCACTACAAACTTCTGATCTTTCTCTGCAGTACTACCACCTAGTCAGTTGTACTGTCAATAGAAATTAAACCTGATCTACAGATATTCAGATCTACCAATTTGTATGCCATGGTTTAACCCAATATGAAATGGCTGAGCTATTAAACACTAGATGCCAAAATGAATAGCCCACACTAAATACTAATTGTAGATAAAATGTCTCTTAAAATAATAGCCTGTTAAGGATGGAGCTTGGCAAAAAGAACAAATATCTAAAAACATTAAAAATCTATTCTCTTTAATGCTTTAGAACTAAAATAGCCTAACCAGTTTATGTTGCTCCATAAAAGAACATCTGGAATGACCAGTTGTATATATATATTTGAGCACATTGGGCCACGTGATAACATCCTTAGAACTGAGGTTGCATCATGGAAATATACCAGATCTTTAACTCTCCTTACCCCCAAACAGGGCCAAATTAGGGTAATCAAGAGTCCTAGACATATCCCACCTGGATCTTCACCCTTGCTCTGAGGCCCTTGCCTGTGGCCCTGCCCCTCCATAGGATGGCATTAGATTCAGAGTTCAGATGAGTAAGGGTGGCTAACGCATCTTGGAAATATTTTCAGGCTATCTGCAGGCAGGCACCAGTTACACTTGGGTCATGTTTTCAAACTTTTCTCTGCATGCATAAGGCCTGGAAACGTCATTTAAAAGAAAGATGAAATTCTGACCTCATCTGACTCCAGCAGCTGATGTCTCTGCCTTTCTTTGGCCCAGCCAGAAAGTGCTTACAAACTTTTCAAGAACAGGAAAAATGTTATTTCATTCATATATAGATTCCCAGCCAGCAATATAATATATGCAGGTGAGCATATGTGTCCATGAAGAACCCTAAGGAGGCTCCAATCCCCTCCAATTGCAGGAATGGGGCCTTATTTTGTAACCCATAAGGTAACCTGTTATTCTGCCAAGTACCCAACTGCATAGCAAAGGGCACCAGTAAAACCAGTTTTGAATATCAAAAATCATTAACAGGGCAAACGGTCTTATAAAAGTCATTTATTTCCGTACAGCATGTCAGCTTTATATCCACAGAACCTTACAAATGCCACATCCGTGGATATGTGGTATATATTGTCCATAGCATATGCAAGAGAATTAGAACTGCCTGACTGGACAGCATTATAACTGCAAGGAACAGCAGCTATTTTTGTACTTCTATGGCTCAGAATGATTTGAGTTATATTTGATTTAAAAATAAAATAATCAGATTTATACAACACTACCATTTCTTTCACTGAATGTCTAGCTCTTGTTTAGTGAATGAATAGGTTTGGGATCACATGCATCCAAAATTCAGGCTCACAAAAATGAGCTGCTCAAGAACACAATACAATCTATTCAAAAAACATCTTCTCATTGCCAAAGACAATGGATTTTTCAAAGAGAATAGCAAAACCAGCCAAGCACAGTCCTACTCAGTCTAGTCTCTGAAGAATTATCCCATCATTCTGATTCTCACCATTTCTGATCCACAAGAATTCTTTTGAGGGGGTATTTTACTGATTACTGTAATATACTGCAGTATTTGCGCATGCAGCATGATTGAAAGCAAAGTAGAGTAGCTAGTATTTGTGCTAATAGAAAACTGGCATAAAATGTGCCCCTGTGGAGGAAGGATTAGCATTAATTGCCTGTTGTCAAATTCATCAAAGTTATTCCCAATTTATTAGAAGTTTTGTGCAATGCAGTACCACCAGAATGAATCTGTGGGTACTGCAATACACCATGCTTTAGTCTGCCTTTGGCAAATTAATGCAGATATTTTGCCTTATGATAATTCCTAATTAACAAGAGGTTTAGGAAAAAGTCCCAGTCCTTTGGAACTCCAGTGCTACTATTAGTCATTTGAAATTCAGCTCTAAACTTTTTTTTTTAAATGTGCAGCTCTCTCTTCACTGCCTCCCATTTAGTGCAAGAACACTTAATATTAGTAAATTGGTCCCTTTGGGAATCTAAATTTAGGCACATATGATAGTGCACATTGAAAACCATAATTCTGTCATAATCACCTCTCATTTTGGGTTTGTTTGTGTTTTTTTTCAGGGGGGAGGGGAGGGTGTTAACTGAAAAAGGAGGTTTCCTTAGAAAAGATTTATGGTATGATTACAGCATTTACATAAACAATTTATGTTTGGAGTGCAAGTTCATTCATGCAAAGATAGCCTTTTCATATATGAAGTCCTTCAATGTGAGGCCATACAGTTAAATAAACTTGTGAAATACAGATTAGCTTCAGGTAACCTGTACAATTTTCTGCATAAGAGATCAGCAGGTCAGCCTGAATACTGCTTATGAATGATTTAAAATATAGGAAAAATAGTACAACACTGTGCATCAAAGCCTAGGGCTATGTTTTTAAATGGTACTTAGGGTGGGTGACTCATGTGTACAGTGTACAATATTCTTATTTCTTGAAGGCTTTCTAAACAGTGGAGGGGAGAGGCAATTAACTCTTCCTGAGTCTGTAACTTCAGTAAATGAAAAAAATTACCAGACGAACTCCACAGTCAGCAAAAACTTCCTCTATAGCTCACTTCAGTAAACAAAAAACAAACAAACAAGAGGGAGAATGAAATAAAGAGCTCAACCTGAATTCCTGGTTTGCATTTCCAGTTCCACTGATGCATTTATCAAGAAGCTCACTCTCATGCAATCTGCAGAGGTGTCTGACTGCAGGAGACTCAGAACTGGCAAGTCTGTGTCTATATGGGGCCTGATGCTACTACCCTTCCTCACATCATATAATATCTCACTCCATATGTAGCCCCTCTGTCTTCAATGGACCTACACGAAGAGCAAAGTGATATTGAACCAGAGTAATGTGGCAGAATGGGGTCCACTGTGACTAGAATTTTTTTAAGATATGCAGGTTTTCCCTGAGAAAGAGAGAGAGAGAGAGAGAGAGAGAAGAGGATGGGGGGGGGTATTGTCTTTCTTTAAAAGATAATACATTAGTGACTATATTTTTTGTTAGATCCCAGTTTGTCTAGTAGTGGAATTTATGGACTTTTAAAAATAGATTTTACCAAACAATTGTGTGGGCAAGTGCTGACTTGCAGTCTGCAAGATACCTTTCCGTCAGCCCTAGGAAGATTAAAGCAGGCTCTGTTTTCATGAGGAAGGAGCTAAGGATGCAGGCACAAAGGTGAAATTCACTTTTTGTCCCCAAAAAGATGAGCCCCTTGCCAGCCAATGCAGCATTCACTGCAACAAATGCCAAAATAATGTGCTGCTTTCTATAGTCCCTTCATGTTGAAGAATTGCCTTGTACTGCTACACGTACAGAGCGGCAGTATTTCCCAGCTCCTGGATCTCTAGTTTAATACTAGGACAAATTCTTTCCTAATTTTGTGTGCCAAAAATCTGACAGAAAAATAACATTAGTGTACAAAGGTAGAAAATCTCACTGCATCATACAAACGTGGGGAAGGATATATAGCTGAAAATAAAATGTCCTCCAAAAGTTCAGGACATTATTTACATCTTGATCTTTTAAAGCCACATTCTAATCTCAGCATCATAGCTCAAATCACTGCATATCATGAGTGAACAAGCAGACAGAGAAGCGAATCACAGACTGAAATCTCTCCCTTTTTGTGGAGGAGAAAAATTAGCTTTGCCAATTAATCAAACTAAGTGAACCTTGCCCTAAGCAGTATCTTAAGGACTCGACTCTCATCTCATTTACACCAGTGTAAATCCACAATAACTCCACTGGCTTTGTTAGACTTACTCCAGGTTTGCACTGGTGTTGGTAAGCCACAAATAAACAACCCCGAGTCCTGTTGCTTGTCTGACCTCTTGTGCCTGGCTACTTCGTTTTACGTAGAACCGAGATCATACTTATACATCTTGATCACATGGAGCCAAATCTTGCTGTTATTGAAGTCAATGGTCTTGATGCACTCCTGGTTACTCCAGTTTGATGATGGTTTCACTCCATTGAAACCAATGGACTTTAACTACTGCAAGATGGAAAACAGACTGAGGATCCTTGTGGAGTTCTCCCTGAAGCATTCTATAGGAGTGTGATAGGCATGAGGGAGTGCTGTTTCCCCAGAATGGGGACTATGAGGGTTTGTCCCAGACACTGCTGGCTCTAAGACCCTTGCTGAGTAAAAGGGCTTTCCTCAACATAGGCCAGGCCATTCACAAATTAATGAAACACTAGGCTTATGTCTTTTACACAGCTACTGAGAGCACAAACTGGGCCTGCCACCTGCCCCTGTCTCTCCTCTCCTCAGCCATGGATTCCCCAACCCTACAGTGTTCCAATGGCATGAATGGGGAGTGATACCTCCGAACAGTGTTACATGTGAAGAAGTAGAAAATCACTCCAAGAAACTCCTAATGAGCCTAAGATTAACCAAACAATCTTTCCCCAAGTACCTACATAATATTAATATATACATGTATCTCAGTAACTATGCATTTACAGTGCAGCAGCCCTTCTGCACTGAGAATGCTTTTGCCAGTGGGAATAATATGAGCAGTAGAAACATACGACATGGCCCTAGTGTTTTATTTATATAAATGTACCTGACACTTTACAAATCATGTAACAAGACAGATCTTCTGTCTTAGAGAGCTCATAATCTCACCTGAACAAACATGAGACAAGGAACAAAAGCCTGGGAGAGAAGGTGAGCTACCATAGTCAGTGAGGCAATAGGCACAAAAAAACTTTGTGGAAGACGTGTTTTATGAATGGATTTGAAGCAGAAGAGAGATAATGTTCAACATACAGAAAGTGAGGAGCCAGAAGAAAAGGGGGAAGTGAAAAATAAAAGGAATATTTAAGAGAGAGGACACAGATTAGTATAGGAGAGTAAAATTTGTATATCAAGGAATAATTATCATAGTATCTTCCCTTTGGTGAGAAGACAGAAAAACCCATCTATTTACCCTATAATGAAACATAACTTCACAGTAAAGCACTTACTATGTAACTTAATTAAATCAAACCACAACTGCATAACTAAAGAGTACTTCTAAGATTTTTAGTGTTGTGAGCACATTTCCCATGAAATATTACCTTTTATCATATAAAAATGTTCCTTCACTACAGTTCCTCTTTCTAGTCACAAAGCTCCAGCATGGAGTACAAAATGTAGAGGCATGGATGGGCAGAGAGTAGCAACTCCATAGTAGCTCCCATTACCTATTAGGGGATCAAAGTCAGTTTGAGCTGATGGTCTCTGTGTCTGCCTGACAAGTAAACAGAAAGACCAAGAGCAAATCAGCTCACTAACCTTTTGAAGAGTTAATGGAATCTTCTTATTTATAAGCATACACAGTAACAGATAGATACAAAATGCATTAAATACTATAACACTTTAGCAACGGGAGAAGCAATGCAGCTTGCTGGAAGTCCCACAACACTAAACAAACAAAACAAAACAGTGCATTACATATAGGTAGCGACTGCACATAGGTATGCCAGCAGCCAGCAGGCTTTCAGCAACATCCCACATAAGGCTAGAAACAATTGTGCCAGTTAATTAGCACTGGCATTAAATGAGAGAAGGGACACTGACCAGGACATTGAGGTTAACCTTAATCTATTTAAACAGCACCATGTGATCTTTCATTCCATCTGCTATTAACATACTTCAAGATTAATCCAGTAATGTCACTACCCACCATTTTGAATAAGTGGATACCATTTTGTTACTACATATCGTACTTCACAAGTCTTAAATGTTCAGTGGGTGACTGACAGTTTGAGATGGTGTCACAGGATTATATGACAGCCTATCACTTTTTCAAGGGTAAGGAATACTTTATCGGACATCCAGAGGAGATTTTTCCTAATAACATAGTTCCACTGTTTCCCTCACCTAATCTCAAACATACACCAGTTCTTAAGGACGTGCTCCTATAACAGAAACTCACAACCAGCAATGGGACAATATCCTTAGGGAGACAGCTGATAAACACTCTCCCCTCTGGCACAGAATGCAAGAGTTCTCCTGACCCCAGGGACATGGAGGAAAGATACATGTCATCACAATGTCTTAAGGGCAAACTACCATATTTCAACAATTACACTGAAAACAACAGGACTACTCCTGTGAATAACATTACTCATACAGAAATAGGCATGGTTGGGATCTAAGACCCATTGGCAGGGTGGCACTGGACATTTGCATTGCTGCTAGTTATATTGCACCCCTAGATGACCTCAAACTCCAGTCAGGTCCCACGAGTACTACATTTACTTTAAAAGGCATTACCAACATAAAAAACACAACATTTCAATAACCTGATCTAAAGTTTATACCAGATTTAGTGCAAAGGGAGAAATCCCATAATATAATGGTCACAGCAACGTAAGTGGAACAGTACAGCCATTTATAGGGTGCAAAAGCCATTTTATGGGTGCATGGAAAGATGGCCAAGGGCAGGCAGGAGGGTATGTATAGTGGGGGATATGCACTGCTACCTCTTTAAATGAAAAAGGAACAGGGTAAGTCCCTAGCATATATGCAATTGCCTGGGAGAGTACAGGTATGAACATATGAACAGTGCCTTATGGTTGGCAAACTATGCCACTATGGGAGCCATAAGCCCAGATCCTCAAATATATTTAGGATGCCTAACTCCCATTAAAATCAGTTAGATTGGCACCTAAATACTTTCGAAGATCACCATAGTTTCTCCTCCCTGCCCCATTAGAGTGCCAAGAATCTTGCACTGCAGTCTTACAAGCAAACTAGGTGTCACCCTATGCTCTCTTCCCCATAGTGCACCCACACAAGATAGGGCAGGATTTTGACAGTTATTTACAGGAGCGCTTTATCAATTATGGAAAAGAAAGACAGTTAGCAATAGCTAGTCATTAATCTAATATTATTCTGTAAGTCAAAATGTCCTTCTCTTTATACCTCATTGTCGATTTTTTAGGGTTTTTCAGCGTCATTAAACTCTGTTTGAAGCAATGTAACCTCATGTCACCATCACTGTGTGCGTCCTGCTGCATGGCCGTGAGACATCCTGACACCTTGATACACAAACCAGAGACTAAAGTATGCTGTAACTACTGCACCAAGATCTATTTCTACAAAGATCAGAAGAATCGAACATAGCCATTTGTGCGCATATGTGTGTGTGCAAGAAAGAGACAGACCAACAGATGTGACAAGAGACATCAATAAAGAAAAAAGAAAAAAATAATGAGGGAGTTATAGGATTCTAAAGTGACAGAGTTAAAACCTATATGCATTAATATTTATCAAATGTTAAATATGAATAATTGCTATAGTTATTGTAGCTACCACTATCATTTAGCATATGATACCCTGTGTTAGTGATGCCCTTTCACACCTCTGCTGACACACTATTATAGTCCCAAATGTAACTGTTGCTGAATTTAACCAGGAGTACCCGTTAGGCAATGACTATATTTTACTTATCAGAGCAGTAGCCGTGTTAGTCTGGATCTGTAAACGCAGCAGAGAATCCTGTGGCACCTTATAGACTAACAGACGTTTTGGAGCGTGAGCTTTCGTGGGTGAATACCCACTTTGTCAGACGCAGGTAGTGGAAATTTCCAGGGG
>NC_133773.1:110755981-110828130 GCF_003597395.2 Chelonoidis abingdonii | reverse complement strand
CATCCTCCCTGATTGAACTAACCTCGTTATCTCTAGCTTGCTTGCTAGCATATATATACCTGCCCCTGGAAATTTCCACTACCTGCGTCTGACAAAGTGGGTATTCACCCACGAAAGCTCACGCTCCAAAACGTCTGTTAGTCTATAAGGTGCCACAGGATTCTCTGCTGCTTTTATATTTTACTTGTTTATGCATTTGGTGCTTAATTGAGTCTCAAACTAAATATGCTGAATATATACTTAATTAAATATGCTAAAGAAATATAGTAGGTGCATTTAGAAAAGATTTGTTTGGTCAACTAAGACGTTTTGCAACTTTAATTGCATTATTGTTATTGGCATTTCTAAATCACTCTCTGCATTTCCATTGGAATAAATGTCTCAGTAGCTCACCAGCATAATGTATTACTACACTACAAAACTAAAGGAACACATTATATATTCATGGACACTTGGCTTTAACCACTTACAGTATAACAATGAAGTAAGGATTATTATGCAGCAAGTTTGCTGAATCATCATTCTTTCAAACCATAAATATACTGTGCCTATACCACAACATCCAACCAATAAGAAATTCAGCATACAAGATCTCCAGTACTCACTTATACCCTGAAGCTGTATAGGATAGTTAAAACTAAATTAAATTAGTTAAATAATAGCATTTGTTTTAAATTTAAACTGTAGTTCATATACTATGGTACAAGCACAGTATGCTGATGTAATAAGCACTCATTTTGCAGTACAATAAATATATTATAATGCATACTTCTAGGAGATATATACATGTAAAATACTACATTTAAAAGACACATTTAAGAATTAGATTTTGATTATGGTCTTAGGTATCTAAAATGCAAACGTGGTGAATATTGCCTTAATAGTTTTTGTATAGCATCACCAATACTGCAGTAGAAGAAGAGACATCCATATCACCATCATCAGCCTGTGACTAAGCGTGATATGTTTTTTACCATGATAATACCCTTTTTCTAACAGTATCCTGGATATTTGCTTTCTCAAAAGAAATCCAACAACACATTGACACTACAATGGTATAATGAAAAAAAGGAGAAAAAAAACATGGTCTTTATAACAAGCGGACTATATTCTATGTGTCCAGAGAAATAAGAATTTTTCCACTCTAGCAGTTTAGTAATGTATGGGGATTTTCAGTTTCCATGTATTGCACTTTTGCTAATAGGTTGGTCCCAGGCATAGACTGGTATAACACAATACTTGTTTGTTTTCAGCATTAATCATTTCTTTAATTACTTTTTTAGTAATTGCATCATATTTGCAATTTTCATTTAATTGATCTTCCATGTTTTATGTTTTTAAATCTCTTGAGATTTTTTTCACTATTTTGAGCATCTAATGTAGCAGGAAATACTGTAGTTACAGTACAGAATTATGCTGAGCAAACTCAATTTTTAAAGTCTATTCTGTAATTATATAGAAGCAATCCTCTCTAGGTGTGGAGGGTCTCTTGGCAATGGAATTGATTCAGTTCTGTTCTGGAAGGGTAGGGAAAGGCTATGCAGAGATATACATTCTTGCCCCACTCCAGCAAAGCCCTTAAGCACACACTTAACATGCAGCACAATTAGTTTCAATGGCTTCAATGAAGTTAAGCACATGCATAAGTGCTTTGCTGGATTTGGGCCCCTGCATGTGCTGTAGAGACCAGCTGTGCAGGGGCTACTATGAGGATGTGCAAGAGGGAGCTTGGAGCAGGGCAGTGGAGGACTGTAGTTCAGTCAAAGAAGGGAGATCCTCTACTGTGTGCTCCCAGGGCTTATCTAACAACCACTAATGTCAGTGGAAAAAGTCCTATTGATTTCAGTGGGACCTGAAGCAGGCCCCTAATTCTTTCCACATTGAAATGGCTAAAGACACAGAGGTTGCCGTTAGAGCTAACCAAACTTTTTCTGTTAAAAAGTTTTGTTGACAGAAAATGGTTATTTTGTCAAAAGGAGACATTTCCACTGGAAATACCTTTTTCTACATTTTTAAGGTTTCCATTGAGAAACTTTAATCTTCCAAACCCAAAATTTTTCAGGTTTTGGCAACAAAAATTTTTCCAAAATTTTGGGGTTTTGATAACCAAAAACTGAAAACTTTAGTCAAGCAATGAACATTTTTTAGTAATTCCAAAAATGTGTGCCTGACCAGCTGAAACATTCTGATTTTCAGGTTTGGCAATTTTCAACAAAAACCAGAAACAAGTTGATAAAAGCAAAAAACAATCCCCCAAATCATTTCATCATCAGCTCTAGTTTCCTCAGCCCACAGAGCAGTTTCCCTGTGTAGCTTAACGGGTTGGAGATACAGGGGTGTGAAGATTCTTTCCCTTAATCCTACAGCTCTCCATAGCTCCTGGCCCAGCTAGTCAGGCTGAGTCAAACTGGGGAGAGGATTTTCCCTTCAAAGAACCAGCACAGTTCATTGTGATTTAAGTGTCAAGCTTGCTAATGATTTAAATGTAAAGAAACTAAGGGGTATTGATGTAGAAATTCTAGATTTAGTGCTTATTCAGTAGCAGAATCGCATTAAAATTATTAGATTTACATAACCGTTTTCTCAAATAAAATGCAATATAAAAGGCTGATTTTTATTATAGTTATTGTTTTCAGAAATGGGAATTAGGGCATTGTGCTGAAAAATCTTAAAGTCTATGGGAATACTTGAATAAGAGATTTCTGGATCAGGCCTTGCTTCTCTATGTTATTATTTTAAAGCTGAGTTAATCATAGTTTTTTATAATAATGAAGATCTCAGTAATCTGTGTGGATCTTTAAACTACCTCGATATTTAGGTAACATATCAAAAAGACAAAGAGTTGTATTCCCAACAATGAGATATCAGCATCACAGAAGCCTATAGTTTTGTTGCAGTCTTGCTACATTCACTATGTGTCACTGTGCATCAGTGTTAGCTGGAGGAGAAATAAGAGCATGGCTAACAAGAGAAAAAGGGAGATAAAGATGGTGACATACGATTTTTCTTGAAATATCACATTTCTTTTTTCCATATTTTGAGAAAAGCTTACACTCCCTTTGCTTGCAATTATAAAACAAAAATGTTAACACCACCAAGGTTCACCATAAATTAAAATCTAAGTGTTGAACAGAAAAAGGAGTCCTTGTAACATATTATCCAAAATGGGGAACAAATTCCAGGCTGGGATTTCTATTACTGATGCTTTCTAATTGTATCAAAAACACTGGATAACATTTATGTTTCTATTAATAAATGTTAATTTTTTTACACCAGAAAACCTCTGGAAATACATACGTTATCTGCACTGAATGCTAAGCAAAACTGATTTATGCACTGAGAATGGTGTTTACACTGAATAACAAACAAATTCATTATAGTGACATAAAAATATCAAACTAAATTATACCAAGTGTTTTATTAAAGTTCACAGAGCTATTGAAAATATAGTGTCGTTTAATAGTTATTATTATTATTATACATAAATTCTCCTGTAAAGGAAAAATCATTATTTAAATTTCCACACTTTTGGGCCAGATCCAAAGTCTACTAAAGTAATTGGAAGTTCTTTTATTGACTCCAAATTCAACAATTCAAACACAATCAGTAAGAATGAAGAATGTAAGTAACAAGAATGAAAGAAAACTCAAGGAGACCCAAGTCAGGTCTATACTGCCGCCCAGTTCAGACTAACAAAGTGTGAATAACAATGCATGCAAATACTGCACTATAACTCTCCTGTGTGGATACTATGTCACAAACTTAAGGGTCACATAAACTTGGGGCCTTTAAATTCGCACCCACAGTGTCCACACGGGGGGTGGGGTGTTACAATGCAGCACTTTGGGGCACACTGCTATTCACTCCCCCTTAGTTAGCAGACATGCTCTTCATTTGAAACCTATCACAATATTTTTAAAAGATTAATGATATACTTTTAAAGTATGAAAAAATAAGACCTATATTTCTAATTCAAAGCTAAATCTCAAATGCAGGAGTCTAAACATAATCCCTATAATTAATAGAACAGTCCAGCATGCTGGGCTTTCCCTTTTGAAGCAGAGGAAAAGAGAGAGAGAAAGAAAGAGAGAAAATATGTTTTTCTATCAGATATAAAGTATATATATGCAAAACTTTAATTCATATTTGCATATTTTAAAATATGTTTTAAGAGATAGCTGGAATGTGCCAACCTACTGCTATTCTTATCTTAATGCATGGGGAGAAATGCAGAAATCTCAACAAACTTAGATGAGAATATACCAAACCAGTCTGTTCCAGAGATATGTCCAAAACACAAAATTGCATCAACACATGGCACAATACTGGCAGTATCTGTATGGCAGGGTTACCAGAGGGAAAACAGAATTCTTCATATTGAAAAGAATCCTTTCTTCAATGTCTGATCAGAGAATAAATGTAAATGCTTCTGCACTGATTGAAGGGGAAGTATTGCTCACCATATGGTCTTTCAGAATGAACTCTGATATGAGTGAGGAGTTCCTTTTTTGACATAGAACAAGGCAGGCAAGTGAGTGGACACCTGGTCAGATAAATTGCACCAGAATTTGAATGGGATGCCCATTTGCCAAATTGCTAGTGAGTATCAGAGCCAAGAATAAATAAAATGTGTTTCCCTTGCACATTTCAGCTGTTGTGCTGTATCAGAATGTGTTCCATGGTGGAAATTTGGACTTGCTTCACATGACTTTCTGGATTTGTTAAAAAAATCCTATTAGCTTTCACTGTGCAAAACCGAATTCAACAAATGTTACTGTTACTGTATTACTTTCAAATTAAGACTAATAAAGTTCAGTCACCGGACTCATGTAAAACAAAACATATTTTTATTGAGGAAGGCCCAATCTGAATGTCAGCTATTTTATAGACAGCCCTAAAGGCACATGATCATATTTAAGGGACAAATAGGGAATCTAAAAATCAGCAAGCATCTACAATGGAGGAAAGCCTGTAGTTTTTGTTTGTTTGCTAAACTCATAGCAAGAATACTTGTAACCTCTCTACGTCACTTCATGGATTTTGTAAGGAGTTCTCTAACCCACTCATAATGGGGACCACATCTTAATATTTTCTGTTGGACACACACACACCCATTCACTATTACTCATACCATCTTCCTTCCCATTTATTTTTGCTTAACATCCCTGTATTGCTTATGTGAAAAAAATTGGGAATCAATGAACTAAACCTTTCCTTTCTCTTCACATACACTGCTGCATCTAGTTTAGTTTAGTAAATCTTTGTATTATTTAGTTTCATGTCATATCAGTTAAATACCAAAATTCTGTTATGTTCATTGAAACTAACTGTGAACATTTACATTAATTAAGCTTATGTCTACACTGGCTACTAATCTGACATTACAGTTAAATTACCAGAAGGATTTCTATAATGACAGATTTTTTTTTCTAGTTAGTGGTTTCTATCAGGCAGATAAATAAAAAAACTCGAAAGAACAGGGAGAGGTACAATTATATCATCTTACCATTTCAGCACAATACACACAATGATATTCAGGTCACTCCCAAGGTGTTGTGAGGCATAATTCATTAATGTTTGTAAAGTGCTTCGATGGAAGGCCCTATAGAAATGCAGACTATTAGTAGTAATTATTAAACAGAACAACTAGATTCTACTTACCAGAATACACAGGTTAAATTCAGCTCAGCTGGGCATACATGGGAGATCACCAAAATAATATAAAGATCTGACATCTATTAACCTACAAAAGATTTGTCTACAAAAAAGTAGTTCTGATTCAAATTTACAGCAGATGGAATTCATCACCCCCTTTTTCAACCCCTCCCCCACACGCACAAACAGAGACTGTGACTTCTGTACATGCCCTGTATGGGGGATTGTGGCCAGTGGAATCTCTTCTCCAGGCATTTCCAATCTTTCTCCTTTAGAGCTGTCGAGGAACTCAGCCCCACTATGCACAGAAGGCAGAGTCCCCCAGTTGCCTGTTCCATGCTTACCCTTTTCCTTGCACTGCAGTACCACAGTGCATTAGAGGCCTTCTTTGCCCCCTACCATAATGGATGAATTACACCCAACAAACATAATTTCACCAAAGATAAAAGAAACAGACACTTTGAGCATCTGTATAACACATTGCACTGATCAGTCAGAACTAGAGCTAAAACTGTCCTTAATAACATGTGTAAACATGTGCATTGATCATTTATGATTGAAAATAATATCATTCAGTATCTTTGGCATTTTCTAACTTCACTCTTACATATTAAGTCAATTTTGTCCATGCTGAGCACAGCCATCTGGGGCTTTACATCTTTCTGTGCAGTCTTATGCATCTACTGGGGAAAAAGCCATAGACAGAAAATTCAAAAGGGACAGCAGTAAGATTGCTGCTATTAAGAAGAAGGCTGTGGAGCGTCCAGAGGTGCATGAGTTTATGGAGTCTCCATCTCCTGCACAATAACACTCCTGTTGGTTAAGAATAGGGGACACAGTATGAATAAAAGGATCCTCCCAAGAAGATCTGGGATAGGGCACAAATTATGATTCCAAGGAAGTACCAGAAGTCATGCAGCTTTTGCCCATCTCAAGGAAAGTATTATGGCTGGTATGAGGGTCTTCTCCTCATGAAAGGGATGGATGAAGGAGACCCCTGAGATTCATCTCAGATGACTCAAGTTGGAGAGCGGCTAGGCTAAAATCACTCCCTCAAAGAGCCTATGAAGAGAGATAACACTCCAGCAAGAAACTAAGTGGGCAGGAAGGATGATCAGAATGACTCTCAAAATACATTGGTTCATATAAGCATCCAAATTTTTTATTTTATTTTCAAAAGCTTATCCAAACTGCACAACACTTCCAAGTATTGCCCATCACTGATACTCAAAAGTATCTACAATTTCCATACAGGGACATATTGCTACCTATTGCTATTGGAAATCTCAGCAAAGATGCCAACGATGAACCACAGGAAATGAAGTAGCCTCTCACTTGAGGTCAGGCACTGCACTTTGATGGGAAAGAGTGCACTACCCCGCTGTGTCTGTTTATACCTATTCAGTCACCAGTGCTGCTTTTGCCAACTCTACATTTCCTTTAAAAAGGTTTGAAAATTCCTGGATATGAAACAGTCTTCCAAACAGTGGGTACTATCAGGAAACCCAAGAGTATAGCTAAGGGAAATCATCCAGTCCTTGGTTATATATTTTCTTTTGTTTAAAGGAAAAACTCCACTCACTTTGCTCAACATAACAAGCTGAAAGTTCAAGCGATAACAAGCTTTTCTCACCAGGAGTAAGTAATAAGATGTATTTGAAAATTAAGTTTTTAAATTACCGTGGCCTCATGATTGTGGCAGCTACATCCTGAAAAGTAACATCTGTAATGTTGTCTGCAAAGAAGAGCTCTGTAGTGCCTGAAAGCTTGTCTCTTTCACCAAAAGAAGTTGGTCCAATAAAAGATATTACCACACCCACCTTGTCTCTCTGATATCCTCGGATCAACACAGCTACAACAACATTGCAAACAATTTGTGAGATTAAGGTTCTACGAGTCCTATGTAAAACACTGGAAGGCAGGAAATAATGTACTGGGTGTGACAATCAGAAGAAAGATGTTAAACGCTTCAATTCTTTTTAAATTATTGCTGAAAAACAAAAATGACTCAATGGAGACTTAATTTCAGTTGTCGGCATTGGACTCCCATACAGTAATTGTCGCAAAGGATGACTTTTAGCCATACTGCCTCAGTGTGTCCTCCTGACTGAACACACAAGATTGGGCTGAGTAGTAGTTAGAGGGGGGAAAATGTCTGATGATACATCTACACTGCAATCAAAGATGTGACTACCACATGGGTTCGAATATCATGCTAGCTTTAATCTAGCTAGCACTGCTAAAAATAGCAGTGAAGACTCATTAGCAGGGGCTTCAGTGTGAATTGTACAAGCACACCAGGGAACCTGAATACCTATTCATATTGTTTGCTTGTACTGAAGTCCATGCTGCCACATCTTCACTGCTATTTTTAGCCGTGCGAGCTACATTAAAACTAGCAGGGGTATGCCAGCCCAGGTTGCAATCACATCTCAGATTGCAGTGTAGACATACCCTTACAAACACACAGGTCTTGCATAAAGTGGTGCTGATGATACATTCAGTAATTGGTGCTCTTCTCTGTAAACTGATGCTGAACCAATGCTATAGCATTGCATTATAAGAGTTCCATGCTTCCCGGAGATGCAAATTTTGTGGGTGAGATGCAACACCCCAGTCCATTTCAGGGATATATATTCCATTTGTGGAAAGAAAGTAACCAACTTATTTGGCTTGTGGCACATTAGCATTACATTGCTTTTTCATGTATCTTTCATTTTTGTCTACAAAATTAAATCCAGGCTGCAAGCAAACTCTAGTACTGCAAATATAATGTGACTAGGGATGTTTTGAGATATACTGAAAATGTGTCACAATCCCCCAGGGGCCAGCACCTCTCAATACGTCCTTCCAGCACCAAATACACTGAATTGGGAGTATGGACTGAATTGGAAGTGTACAATTTTTAATGCATCTACTATTGAATTTTTAATTTGCAGATTATTGACTGTATGGACTGTAATGGTTTTGAACAACAGGGTAAGTGTGTATGCCAGACATCTGAAGTAATTCCATGTGAAAAAAGAGATGGCAAATTGCTGGAGCCCTTAATTACACTGCTATTTAACAGTACTATGGAAGGGCCTCAGCAATGTAATATTCCCCTCTGCACACACAGATCGCTCCATCTATATTTCCATAAAAGGAAATACCACACTCATTTCTGCAGGAAAAAATGGTATTTTTGGTTAGTTTGTTTTGTTTTGTTTTTTGTTTGAAAACTAATGGCAATAACTCTAAACGGCAGGTTGAAGAGGTCATCGCTTGATTAGGTGGAATTTTAAACCCTTTCTGCTTCTAGGATCCTAAAAGAAGCAAACATTGAGAGGCCACTATATAAAATGCTGCTAGCCTTCTGCCATGCCCTGCCCTACATCTGTGCATAATCAAACAGCTGCTTTCACCAACCATCTCAATGACACCTCACAGCTGCCTGCCCACTGCATGCTTTACAGGCCTGCTCCTGCTCACACTAAAGTCAATGGCAAAGCAATCACTGCCTTCAGTAGGATCAGGGACAGGCTTTTAGGTAGGCTCTTGATGGTACTATCCCACACAAACCAGACTTTCAATAGGAAGCAGGCACAAAGGGCACACAATCAAAATAATATATATGCCACCTCTTTGCCATAGCTAGTCCAAGGCCAATCCAAGCATTCTTTTCTCTTGGACAGTGGGGATCTCTGCTCCTCCTTTACTTCACCATTTTATTTAGAAATAAAATCCTGTCAGTAAACATTAGTAAAACATTGTTACCATTACTAAATTTTACCTGCCACAGTGAATATTACTATGTGAAGATTAGGAATATTAACACCCCCGCCAATGCCAAAAGAGGCTGTTGAATTACTAGGATGCCACAACAACGCTTACTTGTGAAACAAATCTTTGTGAGAACCTCTTCACTGAAAGCATTCTACATCTACTTTAGACTGAAATTTGTAAGATCAAGGCAAGTTTGCAACTCCAGTATGCAGTGAGGAAACAACTTCAGTACAGAGAGGCAATCTGGGTTCCTCTTTTACCATCATTTCCCCTAGGCTGGTATTGATGGTGAAAGTCCTAAACAAGTACAGCATCAGACCACAGTCTAACTGCTGCTGCTCATGATATATCATTATCAGAAAGCAGCCTAACATGTCTAAATCCAGTCTCCTCTGTGCTTCATATCATGAACTACTACTATTATCAATGTTGCAAATCACTTATGTGCACTGTTACTATTATCTGCCCAACATCGATAAGCATTGTGCCTTGGGCTAAAGCAATAGGTGTCATCCATACTACTTCTTTAACTTTCAAAAATACCATTTATTGCAAAACTCATTTAAGATCAAAATACGTTAGTGGCTCTGCTTTGCTGTAAAAGTTGACATTATCCATTATTTACACGCCCACTCACTCTGTGCGTTGAATATTTACTATCTTTAAACCTCACCAGGTCTGTTACTGTTGAAGAAGGGATATTTTAAAAAATATTTCATTTCAAGCTGACCTGGCAGGTAGTGGGACAGAGTTTGCAAGTGGAGTGAGGGGATGGGGAAGGGTACATTTCACGTTCTCTTCAATGTCAGGTCTTTAACTTTGCAGTCTGTGTTCTAGAATTTTGTTTTATGCCCTATATTTTTCACTTTTATACAGAATGCCTTCGAACTGTGCTGACTATTCATAGAGCGCTGTGGTGGAAGAATGGAATGCTAAGAGACATGCGTCTTAAAACTTGCATTCACGTCTTATCAGTATTGGACATACATAATTTTTTTCTTGCAAAGTTTTTGCTATGAAATTGGTTGTCACACAAATTTGCATTCTTCTTCTTGCTGAGTTTTTTTAAAACCCATTGCATTACATTATTTGATGTCCATTTTAATGTTTCTTCAAGATAAAGCAAAACTTCTATACTAGAATTTCATGCATCCTTTTCTTTGGTTTAACAGAAGTGAATTCTCACTACACAGTTGAATTTCACATAGAATTTAATAACTCAGTAAACTCCACCCAGATGAAAATACCCACCTCTAAATATAAAACCTTTTTTCTTAATTGAATTTAAATGCAACTCCCCTCCCCGCTACACACACAATCCCAGAAAATGAAAATTGCATGATCAATCTATGTAAGTCACTGTGGTTTAATGTGGGACTGCTTATTTGACTATGGATTTGTTGGGTGACAAGGGAAGGATGAATTGGTCACAATAAACATAAACTGGACCTAATTTTGTCCCAATTCTTGAGAGTTGAAATCAAACTCTTGTTAAAGTTTGAAGAGAGTCTCTCTTAGCTTCTCTGCCTGGGTTTCCCCTTGTATAAAATGAAGATAATATTACTTAGCAATAGTGATATTGTGGGTATTAATTTGTTAGTTTGTACAGCACTTCGAAGATGCAAATCGTCACACAAGTGCTGAGTGTTCATAAATAACACTGTTTTATGTTACTGGAACTAATAGAAGCAGACAATTTGACCCACTGTAATTCATAGCACATCAAGCAAACAGTTATTTTATTAAACTATAATATTTCCCACGTTGAGTGTAACCCACATAAGAACTTTCCAAAGACATTTATAAAAATGCATAATGATAGGACTACTTTTATAATTTAGTCTGAAAGCTAGCAGATTTGATCACATACTGTTGAACAGATGTGAAAATACTAACCATTGAAACAATAATTGCCATTGGTACAATTATTGAACATAACCTACTGAGTAACCTATTCAGCCAAACCCTCGGATTGGTTTTTGAAAAGCTTAAGTTGAAGTACTTGGGGGCAAAGCACAGAAAAGAGAACTGATAGCTACAGAGATGGAGTGATTTAAACAGATTTATAGAAACAACAATAATTTATGGATTTCTACTGCTGTCAGAAAATAAGGCCTGTTCCAAGGATTTCATCTTGAAAGTTCTGTGTGGAAGCTAATTAAAATTAAGCCAATTTTGATAATGATGGAGTAGCGCGGAGATAGGTATACCTGCCTAAGATTCAGAGAACAGACGCATAGAATCATAAAGATGTAGGGCTGGAAGTGACCTCAAGAAGTCGAGTCCAGCCCCTGTGCTGAGACAGAACCAAGTAAATTTAGACCTTTCCTGACAGGTGTTTATCTAACCCAAATGGTCCACATCTTTCCCAAAGCGTGTTGGCTCAACAGAAAGGCGGACATGAATGTAACCCTGCAGAACAAAAGGTCTAAATAATAAACACCTATTCCTTGTATATTTTCTACCCTCTATTAGACTTTTATTAATGAAGTATAAATACAACTAAGAAATAAATGATTCTCACAAACAGTAACTATGCGGGGAAATCTTTGCAGTAATCTTTGCAGTAATCAAACTTCAAGGAACAAGAATCTAAGTTTTCACTTTCAAAATGTAAAGTAGAAACAATGACACTGATATTAAATTATTATTGCTATTTTTATATTCTTTCATCTACCTTGTAATACATGAAAAGTGAAAATCTACAGCTCCTAAATCAACATTAAAAAGGCACTATACATTTTACAACTGTCCACTGAACAGCAGCAGAGTTACTGCTTTTCAGCAAATATTTGTAGAAGAAAGCCACTCAGATACGACTGTGTGCCCGTATCTATCAAACTTATACTACTCTGAAAATCTATCTAATTCATCTCCAAACAATGCAATAGACTTGTTCAGAAGACAAAGTTTTTCATGTAGCTAACAAACAAAGTATAATACAGAATGGCCACTTCCAAAGATTTAACTTATTGAGAAGTTAACTTCTGGTACAGAGGTCATGTCACCATAATACTATAGTTATTCTATGTTTAATTGTTGACTGTTACTTCAATTCATTTAAGAGTGGGACCCTTATAGTACATTTATTATAAACATTTATTTGCATACAAGATTTACAGTGTTTTATTAATCCATCACCAGTACTCTTAAAAATATGATTAACGAGGCTGCATAAAATGTCGTTCTTTATATAGTTTAGGTAGTTGGGCAATTAACACTTCAAACCATCACTTCTGTACTGAATCAAATGCTGCTTATTTTTCTTTTTTAATACAGATCCATATCACCAAAAACATCTACTGAATTATAAAACATATGATAAATCTAAACATTTGACGGTGTTTCTTCTGTCAAGTTATTCCAAAATCTACCTTATTTTGCAAAATAAAAAACAAACAAAAAAATAGTACTGGAACCAATATTTGATTAACGAAAAGCCATCTGAAACTGCTCCATGCTATTTCATCCTTACACAATCAAGGAGTGGACTTTTTTTTTTTTTTTTATTAAAAGAAAACAAACCGACAACAGTTCCTGTTCAGTACACCATGGCTGTGAACTAAAAGCAGCTATGAAACACATCACAGTTTGCTTTTCTTGGCTGAACAGAGGCTTCTTCAATTATAAAAGTGTAAACTGGTGAAAACTGAATCTCAGCAATGAAAGTAATATAAATACATGTCTCATCATTCACAGCACATAGAATACAGTTACAGCAGCAACACCTTGTTGCAAGTCGGCAGAGACAGAAAGAGAAGCGAGTTAATGTTATTCACCGTAAAACATTACATTGAAAGGATATTACATTTTCCAAACTTGTTTCAATAATAGCAGTCTACCATAGCAGTGTCCCGAATATTTGGTTGATATTTAAATAATTCAAGATTGCTAATAACTCCACTTTTATAACAGAAGAATAAAACCATCATATTTAGATGATGACCTTTTTACTCTGCTATATAATCCCATTAACGATACCAAAAAACAAAACCCAAACATAAAAAGCTTTAAAATATCAATTTTAAAAGATACTTTCTGCTATATTCTTTATTATAAATGTTACCAAGACAAAGACAAAAACCAAAGAAAGACCAAGACAGAAACCATTTTAATATAGTTTTTTCTACCACAGGACATCAGAAACATTAATGGTTTCTGCATCTACTTGTCTACAATTATAAGCTTTGCTCTTCCAACATGCATCATTAAAAAACATGATTAACGTATAATTGTATATACATTTTAAGCACTTCTGGATGGAAATTAATTAACAATAATGCAGAAGACACAAACAACTATTCTACTGTTTGTATATCCAGAACAGCATTTTGATATTTGCATAGCTGCTTAAACTTGGGCAGGTGCACATTTCAAAACACTGTATTTTTATATTAACCTACTTACTGAATCCCCAGTAAAGAGAATCCAAGCAGGAATGAAATAAGTTTTTACATCTATTTTGAAGCCACTTCAACTCTGGTGTTCAATTTACTCTCTAAAGCAAATATTAGGAATGTTTTATGCTCCATAAAGAAGGGCCCTTCAAACTTTTTATGGCACTGGTTAAACCTTACCAATGCCATTGAAAATAGTAAACAGAATAAAACTGCCAGGAAGTACCTCCACCTAGTGACTGAAAGGTCACTGGGAGTTACAGAACAGTCTGCGCATTTTAGGTGTATTCTGTGATTGGTTGAATAATGCCCTGTGTCCCATTTCTCTTTTTTTATTTTTCCTGGCTTCTGGGAGCCTTGCTTCTCACTCATACACATAAGCTTCCTCCTATGCCTGTTTGTTTCATTTTTCCCCCACTCTGAACTTTAGGGTACAGATGTGGGGACCTGCATGGACACTTCTAAGCTTAATTACCAGCTTAGATCTGGTATTGCTGCCACCATCCCCCAAGCACTACTTTTTTCCCTGGGTAGTTTTGAGGGACTTCACCAATTCCCTGGTGAACACAGATCCAAACCCCTTGGATCTTAAAACAAGGAGAAATTAACTCATCCTCCTTTCCCCCACCAATCCCTGGTGAGTCCAGATCCAATCCCCTTGATCTAAAAACAAGGAAAAATCAATCAGGTATTAAGAAAAAGGCTTTTAATTAAAGAAAAGAAAGGTAAAGAAAACCCTCTGGGATAGATTAGTATACCAGCTACCTCACAGACAACAGACTCAAAACACAGAAGATGTTCCCCTGGCAAAATTTAGTTAACAAAAGAAAATACCAAATACCAATTGATTCTACCTCTAATTGCATAAGACAGGTTTACAAAGAATAAAATAAACTTATTATCCCTTTCTAAAAACTTACTACTCTGATAAGAGCTGGTTCCTTGATCTTTTTCACTCCTGTGAAAACTGAAACTCTAAACAAAGGAAAAACTTCCCTCTCTTTTGAAACATCTTGTTCCCCCTTGTTCCTCTGGTACAGGTTAGCTAGGCTAGGTGAACTTTTTTAACCCTTACAGGTAAAAGAGGCATTACCCTTAACCCATCTGTTATTGACAGGTGTATTCTGTGATTGGTTGAATAATGCCCAGTGTCCCATTTCTCTTTTTTTTATTTTTCCTGGCTTCTGGGAGCCTTGCTTCTCACTCATACACATAAGCTTCCTCCTATGTCTGTTTGTTTCATTTTTCAAATCCCTTCACATTCCACCAAGCCCATTCTGCCCCCAACCAACCATCACCTCTACTCTTCCAACTAATCTAATTTTCACATTTAAGGACTCCCAATCATCCATGTGCTAAAAAGAGTAATTCAATTCACAAAGCATTGTCTATAAAAGAGATCATGGCAGATTCTGCTTCTAACCTCTCCCAGATCTAGGGTGACCAGACAGCGAATGTGAAAAATCGGGATGGGCATGGGAGGTAATAGGAGCCTATATAAGAAAAAGACCCAAAAATCAAGACTGTCTCTACCCAGATCCCACTTGAGATCATATATATATAAATATATTATATATATTTATATGGTATGTACGTGTGTATATATATATATATACACACACACACATGTATATGTGTATATATAAAACTACATACCCACACTATATATTATATATAAATTGAAATCAATGGACGTTGTTTTATATTAGAATTCAGAAAGTAAGAGAGAAATATCCAAGGGTCTTGGAGAAGAAAGGAATAATGCCACATGCATGCCAAACACTAGAACGCAGAGAGAAGACCCTAAAGAGAAAACCAATGGCCACAAAAGCACCTGTAGCAAATCTATAGACCACAGGTGGCCAAACTTACTGACCCTCCGAGCTGCCTACAACATAAGTTTAAGAGCTGGGGTGTGCCTACCAGGGCTCGGGATTTCAGCCTCGAGTCCTGGCGGGAGTGCCCCATTGGGCAGAAGCCCCTATCCCACCACCCTGATGCAAGATAGAGGTCCCAAGCTCCCTCCCCAGTCTGTTAAGTGGAGAATGGAGAGGGAACGGGGCGGTGGGGGGGGTGCCACGGGCCACACTTTAACTGTAAAAGAGCTACATACAACTTGAGAGCCATGGTTTGGCCACCCCTTCTATAGACTGTGTTGGTTGTGAGTTTGAGATTTCTTTGGATCTATTTTTATCTTCTTTAAATACCTCAATTTTTTGAAGATTGTCCCATATTTAGGAAGAAATTAGTTGTTTTTGTGAACTACGGAGGGGAAGGGAGACCATCTTATTAGATGACCCATGTGCTGGGAAGAACATTATGTCTGTGTTAGGCATCAGAGGAACTCTCATTGTACCTATACAAAGGTATAGTCTACATTCCCCACCAGTAATAACAGATAACGTGGATAACGAGCTCACTAGCAGCACTAGTCAACCCTCTCTTGCATTCCTCAGCAAGTGTGCTTCTCATAGTCCGGGTTATCTCTGTTGCAGACATCTACAAATGTTACTATGGAGTCTGCAAACTGATGGCCAGTCACTAACACAGGCAAACCACCAATGGATGGATCTCACTCTTTGTGCACTTTGTACACTTCTCCAACTGACACTCATATAGGGACCCTTGCTGCACAAATGGAGCCTTTCCCTCAGGTGAGCTAAAATGATGCTTACATTTTTTCCTAGACAGAACAAGCTCTGCTCAACTTAATTCATCTGGATTTCACTCGTCACATATGTTACAGTTACAACCTGGGTCTTCTGGTATCACATCTAAGGCATTGGTGCCTGCCAAAATTTAAACTTTTTTTTTAAGTCACCTTTTAACTGCTAGATCAAAAAAATCAGCAGAAACTTACACGACCTGTGAGGGTTTGCTGTCTTTGAAGCACAGCAAAAAATTGTCCAATGGATTTTGAAGTAATTTTACAGTTTCAGCCTGGAACAATTAAAATAAAAAGTCAACATCTGTTTAAATTATATTGACCCTGAGGATTAATGTCTGTTGGATCAATATTTTCAGTTGCAAATTCCAGCACTAGGTGGACTATAACAGAAAAATGATCACTGGTGGAGATTTATACAAGGCCCTGACCTCTGCTGGCTCCTCTGGAAATGATGTGCACTTTTAAAATGCCTGTCCATATCATGAATAATTCTGACTTCCTGCACTGTCTTAGCACAACAGGGAGAGTTAAGACTACTTTTGTCCTTAGCTTTGCTGATAACCATAATGTCATTAAAATGAAGAGTTCAGGCTGCGAACAACCATAGTCAAACTACAGACACCATAATACCATTGTGGCAAAACCTGTTAAGCTCTAGCAACAGAGAGTTATCTCAGTCAGTAATACATTTCCTGGAAGGAGTGTAGCCTTCTTAAAACAAAGTGTGAAATGTGAAGTCTCTCACGAGAAAAAGATTTTGTTCACTTTTTCATGTTCCTCTTTGTTATCTATTGATATCCTCCTCAGCATGTAGCTGACTACTACAGAATACCAACTAAACAACCATAAGGTAAAGCTTTTACCAGCATGTATCTGAGCATTAAATGAAATGCCTTAAGGCAGAGTAAAAATGCTTCTAAAACATTTACATGAGATACACAGAGCTTGGACTTTTTTTTTAAAAAAAGGCTACTCAATAGTTTGCTTTACAACTATCTACATCAATTAGATGTTAAAGGAAATGACTTTTGACTTAATGTCTCAAAATTAAAATGCTTTGCAAAAAACCCTGGGGACTGATGCCACACTCAGCTCAAAGAAATATTACTAGAACTATTTTTATAAAAATAATACTTTATAGGGTTTTGTTCTTTTTAATAGAGTGAGGATTAGAAGACATTGGAGATTTTTTTCTTCTCTAAGTCTACTGTGGTATATTTGTCAGGGAAAGCTTATTTATATTTCATACTCAAATACATCATCCTTGTGTGCACACTAACGGTCACTACAGACAATATTATTGAATCTTAATCTTCCATAGCACAGTATCTACTGCATTTCTATAAGGAGGCCCAGTGTAACTTATAGCACTAAGGAAATCATTCAATTTTCTTTCAAATGACACCAGGCACCATGGTCATTTATTGTTCCCCTGATCCTTGTTACCATGGGCTAGACTGTTGCTAGGGCTTTGCTCCCACATTATGCCTGCATGGGATATCCAGACCTTAGGTCAAGATGTGAAAGCCTGCATATATTCCCCAAGCGCAGCTGGTGAGGGATGGGTGGAGCCCTGACTCTACCTGACAATTCACCAATCAGTGGAGATGAGCTGCACAGAGATAGGTAACAATTTGTTGATGGTATAGGCCAGCAACAAGTTGCCACCACTTGGGAGCAAGGAAGATGCATCCTGAGAATTCCCTGGTATGTGGAGTGCAGCTCTGGTGCAGCACAGGGTCTGGGCCATAGTATTTATACAAAATGCATGATGTGACTAATTGCCCCTTTTGCTGATCTAGTGTAGGTTGGGTAATGTACATGCCAAGTGTTTTGCTAAATGTTCATATTTAAACAAAGTGTTATTTTTTAAACAGTGAAGTTGTTTTGTAGTATCCTTATCCTGTTTATTTTTTTCCAATAAACAGAACCCTTCATACAAAAGAAGAAGACAAAGACAAAGATGGAGAAATGGTTAGCATGGATAACAAAATGTATCAACATCTAAATCCTTAAATTCAATTATTTACAGAATGTTATAGTGGTAACTGTGGATTGCTTGGCAAAAGCTAGATAGTAAATCATGTAAAATTATACTCTTGTGCAACCTTCAATTTTGCATTTTAATTGTTTTTAAACTGATCTCATCAGACTTATAGCCTAAAATAAGCATTATAATCCCAGATAAAAGAAAAATAAAATGAGAGATCAGAAAAGAGTAATAAGAATAATGGATGGATGTGTTTCCTCTCAGTGCAGTTCTTTTTATGACTGGTAAATTGCTAGTAAACAAGATGGAGCCTTTTCTTTTTTGCAGGCTGGTACATTGAGCTTTCATACTACTTGTGTCAAGAATGGCTACTGCCAAACGGAAGCTCAGAAGAGTTTGTATGATGGCCGCTATTTTGGCTGAAACATCGTGGCATTGAACAAATGACCACCAGAGCTAAAATCATTCTACAGCTTGAGCCAAAATTCTCTATATTGGCCTGTAACAGGCTCTCATATGCTGCAGGAATATGGGACATGTAATACACACTACTCAGTCGGTTATACTTGCAATATTTTCAAATAAAATTTATTCTCAGTAAAAAGTGTTTTTAAACATTCAGTAAATAAGTGGAGTTTTCTTTTACTAATGCTCAGTTCCAATTTTTATGGTAATATGGCAATATTTTAATCATTCATGAGTCCTTGTGCAAGTTTGACTTTATATAGTGTTTCCCCTTTGGTTTTTCACTGTCAGGCTTCACTTGGTATTGACAGAAGTTGATACCTGTGAACAAGTAAGTGGTGAAAAACTCAATACAAATGTAGTAATATGTATCTTAATAACCTCACTGTTTCGAGACTAGTGTTTGTTTTTATTGTTCATAAAACCTGTATTGATAACCATTTGTTTAAACTATATAAATAATTTCCATGTACAACTTTTCTATTAATCTGTGACAAGCTATGAAATCTATTTGCCCTATGTCCAACTCGTGAAATCAAGCCACTTTGTCCATAATTTACTCCAAGTTTTGAAAGCAATAATATTGTACACATTGTAATAAATTATGTGATATAAATACAACAGTGTACTATAATATGCACAGTGTATGTACTAATGCAGCCATTAAACAGCATAGCATTGCCAGTATTAATACATATTAGATTATAGTAAGCAAAACTAATACACATTAAGTGAGATCATTTTCCTACAGTAATTATTAAAATACCACATTATCCATAAGAAACTGTCATCCACCTTCAAGAAAAATAAGTAACACCATCTATCTACCATTTCAGAACACTAAGAACACAGCTGGCCTCTCAGAAGACTAAGCTCCTGCTGAGCAGTACCACACATTTCATGAACAATGGAGATTGAAGTTACTGTGCTTTGGTCCTTTCAACTGCTTGGAGAAGGAAACATTAATGACATGAGAAACTGTTACAGAAATACTTGGCACTTAGGTTGATCAAGACAAGGATTTTACCTAGGTACTCCAGAGCACTGTATGTCTATGGCTTCTGATGGCATAATTTATTTGCTCAAAAAAAAGTCATGAGAGGGAGGAAGAAGGAAGCTGTTCTATATGATGCTGGAAGGCAGAGGTTTTTTCAGGGCTTATTAGTGTTGCTTCTGATCAGTGGAGCTAATGAAATAAATACAAAAAAAAAGAGGTTTTTAGCTTAAACCAACAGATACTCATAAGTATGCACATGTACTTTAGCTGTTTTTAGCATGAAATGGTGGTTTAAAATACAAATTGACCAAGGTCAGGATAGGCCCATTCCTCAATGAGGAAGGAAAGACAGTAAAAGAAAATGCAGCAATGGCCGAAGTGTTAAATTCCTTGTTTGTTTCAGTTTTCACCAAAAAAGTTAGGAGCGTTTGGATGACTAACCTAGTGAACATCGGTGTAAATGGGGAAGAATCTGAGACTAAAATAGGAAAAGACCAAGTTAAAAATTACTTAGATAAGTTAGATGTCTTCAAGTCAGCAGGGAGGGCCTGATGAAATATTGTACATCTTAGATACTTAAGGAACTGGCTGAAGAGATCTGAGTCATTAGCAATTATCTATGAGAACTGTGGAGGACTGGAGAGAGAGCAGAGGACTGAAGAAGGACAAATATTAAATATAAATAAATATAAATATTATGTATCAATAAATATAAAGGACAATCCAGAGAATTATAGACCAGTCAGCTTAACCTCGGTACCCAGAAAGATAATGGAGCAAATAATCAAACACCTGGAAGAAAATAAGGTGGTAAATAACAGTTAACATAGATTTGTCAAGAACCAACCTAATATCCTTCTTTGACAGGGTAACAAGTCTTATGGATGGGGAGAAGCGGTAGATGTAATATATCTCAACTTTAGTAAGGCTTTTGCAACAGTATCACATGACCTTCTCATACACAAACTAGAGAAATATTGCCTAGATGAACTTACTCTAAGGTGGATGCCCAACTGACTGGAAAACCATACTCAGAGAGTAGTTTTATAAGGTTCAGAATTGAGCTGGAAGAGCATATCAGGTGAGGTCCCGCAGGGATCAATCCTGGATCAGGTTCTATTCAATATCTTCATAAGTGACTTGGATAATGGCATAGACAGTACATTTATAAGGTTTGCAGGGGTTGCAAATGCACTAGGACAGCACTAGAATTAAAAACAAGACCTTGACAAACTGGAGATAGTCTCAGTTAAACAGCATGAAGTTCAATAGGAAAAATGAAAAGTACAAGACTAGGGAAGGAATAACCACTTTCACAATTACAAACTGGGAAATAACTGCCTATGAAAGAATACTGCAGAAAAGTATCTGGATGTTATTGTGCATCACAAACTAAATACGAGTCAACAATGTAATACTATTGCAAAAGAACCCCATATCTATCTGGGATGTATTAGTAGGAGTGCTGTAAGCAAGACACAACAAGTTAATTCTTCCACTTTACTCAATGCTGATAAGGCCTCATCTGGAGTATTGTGTTGATTTCTGGCCACCACATTGCATGAAAGATGTGGACAAATTGGAGAAAGTCCAGAGGAGAGCAACAAAAAATATTAGAGGTCTAGAAAACATGACCTACAAGAAAAGATTGAAAAAACTGGGTTTGTTTAGTCTGGAGAAAAGAAGACTTGGGGGTGGGGCACACGATAACAGTCTTTAAGTATGTAAATGCATGTTATAAACAGGAGGGTGATAAATTGTTCTCTTTAACCACTGAGGACAGCACAAGAAGTAATAGGCTTAAAATTGCAGTGAGGAACATTTAGATTAAACATTAGGAAAAACTTCCTAACTGTTAGGGTAGTTAAACACTGGAACAAATTACCTAGGGAGGTTGTAGAATTTCTGTCATTGGAGGTTTGTTAAGACCATGTTAGACAAGCATCTACCAGGGATGGTGTAGATAATACTTACTCCTGCCTCAGCACAGGGGACTGGACTCTCAAAGTCCCTTCCAGTCCTACATTTCTGTGATTCTATGAAAGCCTTCCTTTGATCACTTGGGAGACTTGACCTTCACTTATCTACCTAGCAGAAACTACCTTCTCAGTCCATTCAAAACTCAGCCACCAGGAAAAGTGCAGGCCCAAAAGGATGTGTAGAGAGTGAGTTCTCAGAGCTAACTGTAAAAGCTCTAAAGCTTTTTTTCTGTAAAGGAATTTTTTGAGTGGGGAGTGCTCAGAGGAGCAAATCTATAAAGGGGGCCAATGAATCACAAATGTTCTGTATGTCTCAGAAGGTCCCATGATGTAGAAATGTGAGGAAGTGACAAACACTTTTCAGAAAATGTTACATTAAAAATTGCTCCATTTGGTTTAGATGAGCTTGTGCCCCCCAAAAGTCACATTTTCACCAAATTTGGGGAAATGGATACCTTTGGAAAGTCCTTGGGATGCACTCTGTTTTTCTAAAGCTGAAGGAACAGGATTCTAATCCCAGATCCTGGCTTATATGTGCTTAGTTCTTGGGCCTTTTGTTTGCAGACATGATACTTTACACCACTCTTTTTTTCAAGGTTACTCACTCTATATTGACTGACTTCCCAGTGTGCCAGGCCCTCATCTTCTCTTTGTGAAAATCCCTCCTACAGACCCACTTCTGTGAGCACCATCACTGTGAAAAAAATACTACATTGCAACATTATCTAAAGTGAGTCCTTCCTCTGGGTCTCCCAGTGCATCTTGTTTTTCTACATCTGTCTTCTAGATTGTAAACTCTCCCAGGCCAGGTCTACAGTGAAAAATTTTGCTGGCATAGCTACATTGGTTGCATATGTTATTTTTAAGACAAAGCTATGCTGGCAAAAACAATAGTGTAGTCACAGTTATACCAGCATAAAAGTGCTTTTGCCTCTATAGTTTATTTTGCTCACCAAATCAGAATAAGCCATACCAGCAAAAGTGCTTTTGCCAGTATAACTGCCTCTACATTAGCAGGGTTTTGCTGTATAGCTATACCAGTGAACCTTTAAAGTACAGACTAGGGCCAAGACAGCAATTATCTTGATATCTGTGCCTTGCACACCATAATAATTTGTTACACATTCCATTGTTCAGTGTCAGCTGGTGACCAAGGGGAGGTGTTGGGTGAGGCTGATTCCCTGCTAAGCAGCAGACCACCTCAACCAGCTAAAGGCCACCAGATACCCAGGCCCCATTGCAGCAAGAGATCACTAAAGAGCCCCCACCCCTACTGGGCAACAGAGCCCTCTCATCTTACCAAGCCCACTTGCCACCTCTGCTCCTCAAACTGAAAGCATAGCGCAAGCAAGCTCCTCAGGTTTGCTGCCTCCCATGCAGACTCCTTGTACAGTTCCAGGGGGAAGAGGGTTGAGCTCTGCACTGAGACTACTCAGGCTATGGGTGAAGAGTTAGGTATTATTCTTATTGTCTAATTTAGTTCTTATTGGAAAATTGTCCACATCACAAAAGCCACCCACAGTTGGCATAAATGGGAACTCTTACTGTTAGTCTTAGTAAAGAAGCTGAATCTTGAAAAAGTATGTGAACTGAACCACTCTCAAATACGGAAGTAACCACTACAGTGCAAGGTGGAAGGAGGCATGTTGGATAGGAAGGTGTAAGAATAGGTATACTCTTATCAATGCCTGTTCTGTGGATAAAGAGAGGAAATTCAGTCTCCGCTACTGTCAGCCTAGCACCTATCATAAGCAGTACATTCATTTACTAGAGGGAGAGAGAGAAGAGTGATTGAGAGCCTTGAAATAGTCCATTAATTTTATACCCACTTGTAGCAAATCACTCCATTTTATTTTGCAGACACCTACTCCAATTTTTAACCATTCCCCTTCTCCACCATCCTGTCCCCACACAAATCATAGTACATCAAGCAAAAAAAAATATCTCTCCCCAACAATTTATCTCGGGATTTGAAAATGATACAAAACTGTTGCTGTAGCCGAAAGGATGGAAGCCAAGTAGGGGCCTGATCTATCTCTGTTGAAATCAATGAGAGTCTTTCTACTGATTTCACTCAGGTTTGTATTGGCCTTCAGCAGTAAGAATGGTGGCAAGAAGTTAAAGAGCAGGTGAGATATTCAGAAAGATAAATTACAGAGGTTACAATCTGGCCCCAGTGAAGTCAATGGTAAAACTCCCCTTAACTTCAATGGGCCCAGGATTTCATCCAGACCGTACAGGCACACACACATGCATACATGCACACATACACTAACATGTGTTTTTTATTGTGTTGGATGTTTTAGAATGTCTACGTATGGATGTGATTGGTTCATCCTTACAAAGGTTTTAATACTAAGGTTTATGGAGTGAGCAATGGTGGAGAAAAAATAGTCAAACGCAAGTGCTCGGGATGCACTCTGTCTTAAATCCTTGAAAACAGATGTTGGGATTTCTTGATGCTTAGCACTACTGCAATACAGAGCAACACTTAGCAGTGGGAGCTCTACACCCACTAGTGCCTACGGGTTAATAAGAAGACTACATAACTCTCCAGTACTCTCACAGGTAATTCCCCTGACTAGAAGATATACACTAAAAGCTTTGCCTCTATAATTTTCTCTTTTCTAAATTAGAAATACCCTTTCTTTTGAAAATGAGAACGAATCAGTGCCTCTTTTTTAATAGTTAGCTTCTCAGAAGAACAAAGTAAAGAGAGATATTTATAGCCCAAATCTAAAAGTAAACCATACCTGAGAAACTGGATTAGACAAAAGTCCTTTTTTATCTCTGGTTTTTGCTGCAGATTAGGCAGGATTAAGAAAACATTCTGCTCTCAGTGTACTATGAACAACTGCAGCAAAGGAGACATTTTAGCAGGATCTCTATTCACATTAAATGCCAGCAATGTGCAAAAATAGATATAAAGGAATTTTTCTTATAGCCAGTGCTGCTTCCCTACAGTTGACAACTGTAATAGTTCAAAACAAGTAGTTTGGGTTAATAGTGCACTTTCATGTAAATACATAAAGCTTCAGTGCCGTAAAGCTAATTTTAAAAGGGACATATATCTTCATAGTTCCCGTGAGCATTATAAACTCTGTGATATTCTTCCTGCCATAATGTAAGTTTTATTAAAGAGCTGAAGCTATAATTGTCTACATCAGTATGTACCAGCAGACTGGATAAACTGTCTATATAAATTAGTTGATACAACTCCAAGCCCTTGTTCCACAGTACAATAACTTGATTCTTGGAATGGTATCAATGAGTCCTAACTCCACTTAACTGAAACTTGGGAAGATTCAAAAGAAAATGATATGACCCAACAAGCCATCAAACAACATAGTTCTGAACTCCACAACCATTTATACATCAAAAATGAAAATGTTTCACTACATCCTACAATGGGCAAAACTAAATGTCAGTAATATTAAAGATTTATGTGACAATTAAGTATATGAAGTGATATCTAGGCTATTATCATTCTTAATAAGTGAATAAAGTTGTATTAAAAATTAAACTGAACAAGCATGGACCATTTGACAGCAAATATATTTCAACCTCTTAAGCTTTGTCATTTTCATTGCAATTTACTATCTTCACCACAACAGGGTTAAATCAGAGGCATGAATAAAGAAAAAGTGCAAGTACAAGAATAAGAACTATAGTATGTTAAACTGCAACTTCACAGTAAAACGAGTAGGAGGGAGGACATTTTTGTGATAACACAGCCATAATTTTTTTAAAGTCAGTTTTGTCTTGAACTTGAAACCAACCATTCGTAAGGACAATTTTAGAGCTGTACTAAAATATAAAGTATACTGCAAATATAGAGATGTAATTTCATTGGTTTAAGGTTTCTGTGCATTATTACTCATAAAATATGAATGCTTTTATTGATCCGATAGGTAAGATGCAAAGCACTTCCTGTTTAGAACAGATGATGGAGGGAAAGCTTTGAGAGAACAGCCATCTTACTATAGCGATGCATAGGCTCAGCATTTTATAGACTATTTTTTTATCTTAATTACATGTTTACTATATTCAAAATATATTTGCATGAAATATTTACAATGGCCAATTCAGTCTCCTGAAACAAAATATATAGTTGTTTAATTCATTATGTATTGTGTACACCAAGGGTCTCAAACTCAATTTACCTTAGGGCCAGTGCCAGTCCTCAAATCCTGCCAGTGGGCCAATGTCACTCACGCCACCAAGAACCCACACATCAAAAACTCCACCTCCCAAAAACTCTGCCTCCCACCTGCCTAAGTCTCTGGGATGGAGTTTGGGTGGGGGAGGAGGTCTAGGGTAAGGGATTGGGGTGCAAGCTCTGAGAGGGAGTTTGGGCACAAAAGGGGTGAGAGGTTGGGTTCCTGGAGGGAGTTAGGGTGAGGGTTAGGTAGGGAGTTAGCCTGGGGTGCAAGCTCTGGGATGGAGTTTGGGGACTGGAGGGTGTGTGGGGATGGGGTGCAGGCTCTGGGAGAGAATTTGGGGGCTGGGGGAGTGTGAGGAGAGGGTGCAGGCTCTGGGAGGGAGTTTGGGGCTAGGGGAGTGTGGGGAATGGGTGCAGGCTCTGGGTGGGAGTTCGGTGCTGGGAGGGGGTGTGTGGGAAGGGAAAGGGGGTGCAGGCTCTGGGAGGGAGTTGGGAGGTGGTATGTGGGGAGGGGTGGGGGTGCAGGCTCTAGGAGGGGGTCAGGGTGCAGTGCTTACCTGGGGCTCCAAGGCGAGGTGAGCCAGGAGACCTCGGTGTGCTTATGCCACCAGGCACCACCCCTGCAGCATCCCATTGGCTGCAGAGGAGCTCAGAGCGGGGGCAACGAGCGGAAGCACAGTCCCACTCTGCCCCTGGGCTGCAGGGAGGGGCCGGCAGCCACTGGAGGGAGTAGGCAGATGCCACTCAGCTCCACTGTGCAGCTGGGGTCCCTGAGGGGGGAGCACCCAGGGGTGGCAGGTGGGACCAAGGGAGAGACCTGACCCCAAAACTGCTGGAGCCCCACGGACCACACTGGGGAGGCTCGCGGGCCGCAGATGGCCCACAGGCTGGGAATTTGAGACCCCTGTTGTACACTGACATCCATACATGAATTTAATAATACATTATATATACATATACATTTATTGTATTTTTATAAATCTGTGGGCATCTGAGGGAGGGTTTGAAGTTTTTAGCTCATATTTTGGTAGGCTTGATAGAAATAACAGAGTACGCAACATATGCAATACATCCCGCACTTCCATGTGTACAAGAATATCAAACACCTCTTCTTGAGTGCCTTTATGAGTCACTGTATTCCCTGCCTCCTTTTGTGGAATTTATCTCTGCATTAGATGTTGTTGAACATATTTGATATGAAAGGATTGTCTGTTTGCTACCAGTATCTAATGAGTATCTCCCCTAGAGTTGCCAGCAAGGTGCTGATTAATTAACTGAAGTAGTGAAGCTGAATCGTACAACAGCTGTTTAGAGAATTGTCATTAACTTGGTCTCCTTTCCTATCTATTAGCTTTCTTCTAGCGATACCACTAAAATGCAAATTTGGGAAACTTTACATCAAACATACCTTCATTTGTCCACACTCCATACTGAAGAAAGAGTAGCTAGTCAAGGTTTATTTTTAAAGAAGAAGGAAAGGTAGGGAGGAGAGAGAAAAAGAAAATAAACTTCTTGGAAGTCACAGTTCTGCTGTCACTTGTCAATGGCAGCTGACAATAGATGGTCCTCCAGGCAGAATGTCAAAATGGGAATTGCATATATCCTGAGCTGATTGAAAAGTTCAGCAATCTGACAGTCTTTCACTGGGACCTCTTTGTGTCTAAGGGAAATGGTTCTGCTTTTTCCGAGTGGCTGTGGAGATGCAATGTGTATAAGCAGATGCAGCCAGCTCCTGCCGTATAATGACAGTTGGCGGAGGATCCCAACCTGTGGACCTCAGCTGCCCCACAGAATAAAGATGATTATTCAGAAGAGTATTATCTGCATTTAGTGGCAGACTGGAGGGAGAGAAGTGTTCATAGGACACTAGCTTGTCATTAAAGCACTCTGTGGTTAGATCTTTTGCATTTTAGACAGAATACATAGAATCTCCTTGGCAGATTTCAAACACACAGTGCAGCAACAATTTATTTCATATTAATGTCAATTAAATTAATTCAAGATAAAGTCTGGCACATTCTCACCAGGAGGATCACCTGATAACCCGAGCAAGCTCTACTTATTCCATCTGACAGGTTCTGCCACGACACGTACTAGAGATCGAAAATGTTAACACCAGCTGCATCTGTAACCGCTACTCTGTGCCATTTAATTTAATATTATGCTTCTTCGCATAGGACTTGCTTTGTGATGCTTGAGACTTACAAAAACTGGAAATTATACATGTGATTAAGCATCATCTAATCATTCTATGTACTAAAGAAGCCAAAATGCAACTGAAAATACATCAGGTACAATTTTTGTATGAAACAAATGAATGCAGGAATGTATTGCACTGATATAGATGGAGCATCTGCCTTATGATAAAATTAAGTCTTGTGACAGAAATAAATCACTGGTAGAGAAGAATGTAAACCATTATCCAATAGGATTTTCTCTTTTCTTCTTATGTGACAGGACTTATTGGATTCCCTGATGCTAGACAGCTAAGTGCATCCATGATATGATGATAAATCAGGAAGACTACATGATTTGAAATTTAACAGCTACTTATTTTTGAGATGTTGAGATAAAGGAAAAAATACTTTGATTTCTGTGAATAACTATTAAATTGGGAATCTCCTTTTCTGATAATCTGATACTCTGTTACTATGTCCCATCATCAAACAATGCCAACAACCAGCAGTGGGTAAAATAGGTTTTGGACTAAGATGAATAAGGGAACCACTTATCTTTCTTTTTTCTCTGCCAATAGTCACAGTTTTATCTAAAGAGCACCATATCAATGTTACTGTTGACATAAAAATGTACTGTTCTTATTACATTTTCCTTTTTGTTTCAATATATTTTAAATGGAGATGAAAATATGTTTTTGTTACTACTTTTTACATTTGAATGAAAAAATCCATATATTACGTTAAAAATACAAAATAAATAATAGAACTTCAGTATATACAGTGGTTGATAAATGTGATTCACAAAACACACCTTCAGATTTTAATGGCTTTCCATTGTTAGAAGTATCCTATTAATTAGTGGAAAAATGGATTCATCTATCCAGGACATACTTGTATCTCTTGTTTTTAACCCTTTTCTCTCGATCAAGATTTCTTGGACACTATCTGAAAACACAGCATGATGGGGAAAGTAAGAATATATAAGCTATATTCATTAAGGTAAATTCTTAAATCATAATAGGGCACATCATTGAAACTTAAAATATGAATAAAACAAATTAATCAAAATTAAAAATAATACAATAAAAACTAAAAATAATGAAAATAAATAATACAAGTTGTAGCTATTAGCAATTCCATGAGCAGCAGCCTAAAACTGACAATCTAGCAAATACCCAGACATCTTGTATTTGGGGGGCACAGTGTATTTCCAGAATAATTCCTAAATGTTTGCATTCTCAACTAACTAATGTTCACTATAAAGCCACTTTAACTGAATTTCCTTTCTACAGCCTGCCTTGAAATAAGCTGTTCAAAAGAGGAGAGGGACATGGGGGGAGAAAGCACTGTATGTTGATCATTTGTAATTATGGTAATCTCTTTCAAAAGCTTTAACTGCTTTAAACTCTGGCTGTCTTCAGACAGAGCTAACTCCATGTGACAACACCATAAAAGCTGTTAAAGAAATGTAAACTATTACAGCTGGATATCAGCCTTTAATTAGAGTGTAGTGCACAAACACGGGGTTCTTCACGTAACACAAAGCGATATAATAACTCTGTCAGACTAAGAAGGAAGAGATCTAATCTGTATAGTTGGACTCTGACACAAAGCAAAACCAGTTTAAAGCCACAAAGTAGAACCAGAATGCTTTCTCCCAGCCACGGGAAGGGCAAGAGAGTTCATTCAATATTGTTTACCTAGCACTGCTTTTTTTTCACAGAAATTGGCTGACAAAGGCGAGCTATAACCAGCAGTTGCCAATGTACTTTTATGAAATGTAACTCTTTAAAGCTCACACTGTAATGAGGTGTCTGGGGCACCGACTTTGCTATGAATGAGGAGCTGGCTGCTACAAGGAGGTAGTGCTATAAATGGGGACCATATACGCACAAGGAGTAGAAGGCATCGGTCCAGCTATCACCATCAGAAGACTTCCCCAATCTGGATTTGGGATGCTGATGACCTCGGCTGGCAGCCCCCAAAGAAGGAATTGGGTGGAATGAGCAGACAATGTCTCTCTATCTGAAGCCTTGCAAGGGTCAGAGGTATGTGGACCCTACCAGAAGAAGTTAAAATGATAAGTAAGGGAGGAATGGCTCTACTACAGAACCTGGGTAGGTTTAGGTACCAGGCACACAGGAGGATGTGACTCAATTTCCACTTCTGGGGCACAGAAGCAGAAATTGGCTTTTCCTTTCCAGATTTATCTAATATTCAGAAAGGGAATCTAGCAGCTGCCTTCCAGATTTGAACATCCTCAAAGTTCAGGAGTGCTCAAGGTCAATATGGGCTGCTCTCTGTTACTTCATTTCTCCCAGGTCAAATACTGATCCACTGTAATTTGCTGTAGAAAAAGTAGGATAAAATTGAGCAACAAATGCTGGCATCTTCCCAGTGCTAATTAGGACCGGAATTGCTATTTTCAACAACCATAACCATTTTTTTTTTTAGTTTTCTTTCCCATAAAAACATAAAATGAAGATGACAGTAATATTGCATTGGCAAGTTCTCTACAGAAACTAAGAGTGGAACAAAAGAACAGCAAAGGCACCTCAACTTTTCCTCATTAGACAGTCTTACAATATGGATCCAGATATCCTCCAATCACACAAATGGAAAATTGTTCCACTCTGCTGCATTTCTGTAACCATGCAGGAACCAGTCCTGCGTTCTGTGCACATCCAAAATTCCTACTGAATTCAGAAGTGCGTTCTTTTGTAAACATACCACCTTATATTTTCAGACCTTGTATGCTAAACAGGTTTACATTTAGTAATTGGGTCAGAGACCTCCCAGAAAAAGTTAAATGCTTCAGGAGGTGTTGATTATTCACTAGGGAACAAGGCCCTCCTGTTTACAATAGTAAACCAGTGCCACATAATTTTAGAATGCACTGTGCTTCTAGAAGCAAAGGACCTCATTCTAGATTCTATACACAGCCCATTAAAGACAATGAAAAGACTCCCACTGACTTCAACAGGATTTGGATGGAAGTGGTTATACACTGGGGTAAGTCCAGGATCTTCATTTATACCAATGTGAGATCAAAACCGGCCTGAAGTTTTTCAGATCAGACACAAAATGGAGTACAGTGAATGCCATTAAAATCTCAACATTTGGTATCTAGGAACCCACAACTACCACGCTGTCATCCTGTACTTAGCATAGGAAATATCACAATGTAATGGCAAACTGCGTTCTGGCTGTTCTATGCAGGCGTACCAGTCATTGGAGCAATAACCAACTGGATCCACAGCTGCTCTAAGCTATGCTTGAGACCAGGCTGACACAGAACCAACTCCAGAACAAGGACTGGTTCTGTGAAGCTCCCCTCACTCAGATGGCCCAGCTTATAGAATCAGCGTAGCTGAGAATCTGGACCAGCATCTTCAAACTGATCAGGGCCTAGACCAGGGGCATAAAAATACTCTTTTTTTTTAATCCAATTCAGTCACTAGGCCAGTGAATGGAAAAAATATGAGATAAGAGGAATATAACATACTGACATATGGCACGGAAGTGAATGTATGCAAAGCATGTCTCATTTCTAATTGTACTCTCCGAAGCACCTGGCACTGGCCACTGTTGGAAGACAGGATACTGGGATACATGGACCATTGGTCTGACCCTGTATGGCCATTCTTATGTTCTTACCCACAAATACTTTATGGCTAAATTTATTTTAAAACCCATCTACACATTTTACAATTGAATTGCTGTTACAAACGATGTAGCAACATCCTAGAAGTCAAGCGATAAAGCAACCAATATCTTGTAACTGACGGCATTCAATTTTGGTTGCCCTTAAGGACTACAGAAGATCTTCTTTCTAATAGCTTTACATATGAATACAGTATTTGGACTGAGAGCATCTAATCATTGGAAGGGCAGCAAACAAAAGCTAGAAAAGCAGAACTCTCTGTTAAAATTTTTATTTAAAACATCTTTTGGCATTTGATCATTCATTTGTACAATTATCTGCTAACTGAAGATATTATTATTCTGTTACTGTAGTAAAAAAATAGTGACCTTTCTTAGCAATGATAAAAATATGTGGGTTCTTTTCCTGCAGTTTATATATCTTACAACTCTAGGTCATTTATAGAGCGGCTTGCTTCTCTACTCTCCCACCATTTATCTTTCCATTCTGTGAAAAAGCTGGTTTATTTAACACAAAAAGACCTTCACATAACTTTCTAGTATCAATTATTACAGTGACACACTAGCTCCCACGTGAAATGCTTCCTGCAATGTGTCTTGCAGACCAACAACAACAAAGAAAACAAAGTACACATAACCTTTTTGGTGTCCATTTTACAAGAATGTCTACAAGCAAATGGAATTAATTAAGATTTTGATTGTAAAACATAAGGCTTTTGACAGTCAGGCTTGCATTAGCAAGCCAATATTAGCATTTTAAAACTGCCACTATAAGAAAATGAAGCAAGAAAAAAAATGAAACAAGCAATTCAGAGAGTATTACTATATTTGAAAATATTTTTTGTGCTACATGATATGAGCAAGAAGAGTCTTCTGTTATATATGAGTTATGAAAACATTTGCAGGACACTAAAATAATGCAATTCTAACTGAAAACTAATGAGTAGTTCTGAATAGCTAACCAGCCCATTGCCAGGACAAACACTGGAACTCCTTATGTCATGGTACTCTCAGTTTATTATTTGGTTACTTGAATACACATCCATGTATATTTTTAATATCACCATTACTGTAGTAATATCTGAAATGTGTACAGTAATATTCACTTTAGAACATTTAACACCATGTACATATAAAAATCACTTTGTCCGTCACTGAAACAAAGCCACATCTGGGTTAGAGAACAGCAATTAGCCAAACAACAAGAATATTGGCCAAACCCTTACTCTTTACGGCAAGTGTAGTCAGATCTTTAATGAGGAGGCAGAGCAAACATGACAGGTTTTTTTTTCTTTTAGGGCCTTGTCCAATCCTAAAGTAGACTGCATGGAACACAATTTATCTATATTGGAAGAATAAAGGTCCAAGTTGACTCCAAATGAGATTTGAAAGCATGGTCTCAAGGAGTCTAGATATGTCAGATCTACTACTTACCTCACAAAGCCATTCCCTCTAGGAAAAAACAAGCCAAATAAGTCAAGGTGCTCCAAGACTAGGGCAGGGATAAGCCAACCAATGGTCCCACTACAGTACTCCAAATTTGGTGAAATGCGGATAACTATAAAATGCAGTGCACATATTATACTTTGGTATTACTTCAGATGGGTACGGCTTGGGTGGAAAGACTGCATGGAACAATAAATGAAAACAGGGTAGAATACTACCACTTAATGCTTTGTGGAAGACCCTGAGGTAACATAGAGCAATCCATGAGCATGAAAAGAAATATCAGTGGTCATTACTTAGTTTTCCCCCACTTAAACTGTTGTTGAGGACCTATCCCCATGCCACAACTAAAAATTAGGCTGATCTACACAACCCCCTTTCCATATTGTATCATCATGAGTCTTGGACAGGAACCTGAACTGAAGCCTCAGAAAGCAGGCAGGTTACTCAGGTGGAGTACCTAGAAGCTGAACCACCAGGCCAGCTTTGTTGCACATATTTCCTGTGAAATATACTGCAAACTGTACCTTTTAGAACAATTATCACCTTTTTAAGGACAATTATGGATTATGTATGATATATAATTTTTTCTGGAAGTTACTGGTTTATAAAAGAATTGTGGGTACATTGCCAAGTTATCATCTAAACTGTAGTTATGAGTAATAATTTAGAGACAAAGTAGGTGAGATAATATCTTTTATTGGAATAACTTCTACCTCACCTACCTTATCTCTCTCGAATCCTGGGAACAACCTAGCTACAACAGCACTGCAAACAAAGAGTTATGGTTAACATTTATATTCTGTTTTTAAGTTAATGAGGTATCCAATAGGAAATTCAGAATGTGGATTTTCATTTTTATGCTTCCTTAGATACTAGGATAGAATTTGGTTTGATAACTTGCCTTTCATACTGAAGGCATCCTAAAAATACTTTACAGTACTAAGTGAATTACATGTCAGGGCAGTGACTGTTTATACAAACAGAGCAGCCATTGCATGCTCAGCAACAGCTCACATACACAGCCTTGGACATTAGTATCTGCTCTGCTGAGAGAAGAAATGCTAGCTAGGACAACAGGGTTATCCCCTAATGTTTTTTTAAAAAAACATTCTCTGGGTTATTTCCATTTCCCCCTGGACACCAGTCACCAGCAAAAGGCAGAAGGTGCTTCAATATAGCATCTCATCCAAAGGACAACTCACAAAGGTTAGCACAACACCCAGTAGCGGCACTGGGAGATGAGCCAAAGCCCTGGCATGTGACTAAGGAACATGCAATCTGCTGGCCCAGAGGTGAAAGCCCTAGTAAATGAATTACGCTGTCACTTATGGTCAAGTTTCATCCATCTGAACATATAGTTCATTTATATTAAAAACTGAGATAAAATTTAAAGCTGTGAGAGATTGGGATAACCCACCTGGGGAACAGAGTCACAGTTTTTAAACAGAGCAAAAGCAAACACAGAATGAGCTTGATCAAAGAGGGGAGGTGGGGGTGGAAACAGGGTAGATCACCAAGAAGTAGATTCAAAATAGGGAAGTAATAGAGCTGATCAAACCAATGCAGGAGGAGCTACCAGGACTTCCTGTCACACAAGTTCACTGAATGGAAAGACAGATTATGTCAATGACAGAGATGGTCATGTAGAATCTGTAAAAAGGCTTGGACCCACCACACTCTATCATCAGAGCACAATATGTATATGTACTGAATCCGATTTTCATGGATATTATGCTGGCAGGATTGCCAGATATAATCTATCTTCCGTGCCCAAAGGGATGCTTATGGTAGCCCTTTGGTATCTTCTCCCAAGTCATAATCATCATTCCCACTCCCACTAGAAAAATAAAAGTAACAAGTATATGGAGATATACCTATCTCATAGAACTGAAAGAGACCTTGAAAGGTCATTGAGTCCAGTCCCTTGCCTTCACAACAGGACCAAGTACTCTGCCTGATAGATTTTTGCCCCAGATCCCTAAATGGTCCCCTCCAGGACTGAACTCACAACCCTAGGTTGAGCTGGCCAATGCTCAAACCACTGAGCCATCCTTCCCTACCATAATTAATTAAGTCCTTGGCACATGGACAAAAGAGAAATAAACAGATGATGTCATTCCTGGACTTTTTGTCAATCATCTCCCAGTCATGGTTCTTAAGTGCTACACTGATGCCAAGTATTAATTTTCTAAAAATAAGGGCTTGGTGATGGACCAACTATTTTCTCATCATCATTCAGTACCACCAGCATTAAATGACAGAAGAAAAATATCCAGATACTAATAAAGAAAAGAATATGGGAAGACTGAAGAGAAAGCCTGGTAGATTGGAGTAGTTTCATTTACTTCAGTGCACAACCTGGAGAGAGAGAGATCAATCCAGATAGTGCTCGATCTGCAATGAGGACACATCCCTTTGAAATTTGCAATGATGAAGATGATGATAGTACTGATTGACTTCAATGCTGATTTACACCAGATGAGAAGCCCTTGGCCTCATATTTATATCCCATTGCGGACTGCCATGGAACTATGTTGGTTCCTTTCCCAAACCAGGCTAAATAATGTGATGAACATGTGGCAAATTCTGTAGCTGTGCCAGCTAGTGGCTCTCACACAGTGCTGCATAACTGGTAACACACATTTAATTTAGTACCATTTAGCAGCTAACAAGCAATAGCAAAAAAAATTCGGGTGGAAGAGGGAGAGTTTGTGGGGAAGGGTACTGCAGGGTCATCTACAGGCAGAAGCCAGTTGGCAGCAACAATCAGACTCTTTGCTGCAGTCAGCACCAACTCTACTCCATTCATCCCCCCAATTCTGAGTCACTAATGTTCTACGTATGGAAGGAGACTGTTTTTACTTCAATTTCATACGAACAGGGGCACCATAAGTCTTTAGGCCTATATGTGAAAAACCTGATGAAAGTTCTTTAGATCAGCATATTTGTTTGCCATCTTGGTATTGAAGCACCATCAAAACAGCTACTCACCTTTTAACAAATATCTTCAGTGGAAGATGGAGACGGACTCTTGGGGCTTGACCCCCCACTGCATTGCTCTATCACCAAATCTATTAAATCAACACTGGCATAACAATGCAATTCTGCAGTGGTGAATCAGACCACTGATGTTGTTCTAAGACTGGCAGTCCTGGATACAGCACAACTTTGATTGGTGTTAGGGGAAGTCAAATGTTTACTTTTGAGTCCAGAATTTGGCCCATTGATGATTTGTTGTACATGGATTCTACAGTACCCATGGCTCCCTATTTCATTACAATTTTAGCAAAAGTCCTTAGGCACTATCTGTTTTTCATGGTGACAGCATTTCTGTATGGCAATTTTTTGCCTCTTTTACCAGGTAGTCTTCCACGTGAAGACAAACTAGCATCTGTTTTACTTTTCTGCAACAGAAGTCTCAGTAACAGCTTAGTAACAAACCCATGAAGAGAAGAAAGAGGGGCTGTCCAGTTCCAATACAAAGCATGAAAACAGTTTGAAAATTGAAAACTGTGAAGGCTGAATTACCCACTGACCTGGAGGTACCTGGTCAAGTCGGGTATTTAAAAAGCCTGTCTCTAGTCTCCCTGCCTAGTATTAGATTGGAAAATAAAATATAATTTCCAATAAAATAAAACAATAATTAAAAATACTCTTGTCTATTATCATCCTAGTCTCAAATTTGGAGCCCTTCTGTTCTTCTACCTTCCTGACTGATTGTAGATCTGTTATCTAGGAGATGGTATGATGGGACTGCCTACAATGGCATGTGGCCCATCGGCAACTGCCAGTAGCAAAAATCCCCAACTCCTAGAGACAAGACACCAGATGGGGAGGGCTCTGCGTTACTAAAGATAATTTTTTCTCAGATATCTGCTGGTGGGTCTTGTCCACATGCTCAGAGTCTAAATCAGGCCTGCACAACTTGTAAAGCTGTAAGGGCCATATTACTCCAAAGAAAAGAGCTGAGGGCCAAAACCCTGTGGCCCCCCCGAACCCCCAGCACCCTGCTGAACCACCCCCACGCACCACCCACCCCGCGGAAACAAACCCTCCTTCATCAGCGCCACCCCACCAAAACAGCGGTATTGAACCTTGGTAATATGTTACAGCGGGCCCCTAAGGTAGTATAATTTAGGTAAAAGAAAAATGTCTTTTTGCTAGAAGTAGAATAAGATCTTCCACCCCGCACTTTGTAATCAATTGCCCTGTTGAATGAATGAGGTGTGAATGAGGAAGGCAGGCACCTCCAGCCAGCTGCAATCCTTGGAGAGGGGATGGGTGCCAGACCAGATCAGTAGAACAAGTCAGCCAGTGACTCGCCGTTCGCCTCCTCAGCCCCCTCTCCCCCGCCACTGCCCGGCTGTTTGCTTTCTCAGGCCCCCACCACTCAGCTGCCGCTTACCTACTCACCCTCCGCGGGCTGCACAGTGAGCCCACGCGGGCCGCATGTTGTGCAGGCCTGGTCTAAATGATCACTATATTTGGGGTCAGGAAGGAATTTTCCCCACATATCAGATTGGCTGAGACCCTGGGAGGGCGGAGGTTTGCCTTCCTTTGCAGCGTGGGGCATAGGTCACTTGCAGGATGAAACTAGTGTAAATGGTGAATTCTCTGTAACTTGAATTCTTTAAATCATAATCTGAGGACTTCAGTAACTCAGCCAGAGGTTAGGGGTGGGTAAGGTTCTGTGGCCTGCAATTTGCAGGTGGTCAGACTAGATTATAACAATGGTCCCTTTTGACCTGAAAGTCTATGAGTCTATATACAGAAATGAACCTTCATGGAAAGAAAGCATTTGCACCTCTCTTCAGGATTGTGCCTCTACTCCATTCTCAGACCATCTGGTGTGTCTCAGTCATACGTCAGATTGGCTTTATTATTATTAATAATTATTATTATTTATCATGGATATCATGCCAAAAGTGTTCTAGGTACTTTACAATGATAGAAGACAACATACCCCTACTCTGAGGACACTACAGTCATTTCCATCAAATACTACAACACAGTTTCTTCCAAAAAAAAAGTCACATCCTGAACTTAGTGGTGTCCAGTGCTGGAGTTCTTTGGCTTTTAATAAAAATGTAGGATTGGAAAGGACCTTGATAGCTCATATAGTCCCATCCCCTGCATTGAGACAGGACTAAGTATTATCTACACTACCCCCGACATGTGCTTGTCTAACATGGTCTTAAAAACCTCCAGTGATGGAGATTTCACAACTTGCCTATGTAATTTGTTCCAGTGCTTAACCACCCTTACAGTTAGGAAGTTTTTCCTAATGTCTAACCTAAATCTCCCTTCCTGCAATTTAAGCCCATTACTTCTTGTCTGTCCTCAGTGGTTAAGGAGAACAATTTATCATCCTTCTCTTTATAAAATCATTTAACATCCCTGAGGACTGTTATCCTTATTCTTCTCTTCTTCAGACTACACAAACCCAATCTTTTCAATCTTTCTTTGTAGGTCGTGTTTTCTAGACCTTTAATCATTTTTGTTGCTCTCCTCTGGACTTTCTCCAATTTGTCCAGATCTTTCCTGAAATGTGGCACCTAGAATTGGACACAATATCCCAGTTCAGGCCTTATCAGTGCTGAATGGAGTGGAAGAATTACTTCTTGTGTTTTGCTTGCAACACTCCTGCTAAGTACATCCCAGAATGATATTCACCTTTTTGCAACAGTATTATGTTGTTGACTCATATTTAGTTTGTGATCCACTATAACCCTCTGACCCTTTTTTTCCTTCCTAGGCAGTCATTTCCCATTTTGTATTCGTGCAATTGATTATTCATTCCTAAGTGTTGTACTTCACATTTGTCCTTACTGAATTTCATCCTATTTATTTCAGATTATTTCTCCAGCATGTCAAGATCATTTTGAATTCTAATCCTGTCCTCCAAAATGCTTGCAACCCCTCTCAGCTTAGCATCATCTGAAAACTTCCTAAGTGTATTTTCTATGCCATTATATAAATCAGGGGTCAGCAACCTTTCAGAAGTGCTGTGCCGAGTCTTCATTTATTCACTCTAATTTAAGGTTTTGCATGCCAGTAATACATTTTAACATTTTTAGAAGGTCTCTTTCTAAAACTCTATAATATATAACTAAACTATTGTTGTATGTAAAGTAATTAAAGTTTTCAAAATGTTTAACAAGCTTCATTTAAAATTAAATTAAAATGCAGAGCCCCGTGGACCGGTGGCCAGGACCCAGGCAGTGTGAGTGCCACTGAAAATCAGCTCGCATGCCGCCTTCGGCACATGTGCCATAGGTTGCCTACCCCTGATTTAAATCATTTATAAAGACGTTGAATAAAACCAGACCCGGGACAGACCCCTGAAGGACCACACTCGATATGCCCTTCTAGCTTGACTGTAAACCCCCTGATAACTACTCTCTGATCATGGGTTGTGGGGTTTTTTGCTAACTCCAAGTCAGTGGTCCTATTTCAGGTTCATGCTCACCTTGACAAAATTCACCAGTTAAGCTTACAATTACTTCATTACTAATAGAAATTGTTCTTATTGTGTTTATGTTATAAATGGGTCTCATGTTCTACCCAGGATGTGGTGGAGAGTCCAGAAAGTAGCAAAGGAGAAGTATCATACTGTTATTCTTCATAAGCACAAACCAGAACCTACCTTTTTTGATAGCTGAATGAAGCTGATGCCAAGCCACCCAGAGGCCCAGATCACGTCAATGCTTACTATCAGGCAAAGTGCCTACTACTATGAGCATTCTCATTGGATTCAATGGATCTACTCGTGGTAGCACACAATATGCCCAGTAAAAAGTATTTGCAGGATATAGCCTATAGAGCCAATGTTAGGCTAAACCATATCTCAAACGTAAAGGGGCAGATCAGGGCCGGTGCAAGGAAGTTTCGCGCCCTAGGCGAAACTTCCACCTTGTGCCCCTCCCAGCCCTGCAGCAGCTCCCCCCACTGCCCTAAGGTGGCCCCCCACAGCGGCTCCTCTCTCTGCCCTGAGGGCCCCCCCACGACAGCTCTCCCACCGGGTAGCCGTGCAACACCTCTCCACCCCAGCTCACCTCTGCTCAGCGTCTTCCCCAAGCACACTGCCCCTGCTCTAATTCTCCTCCCCTCCCAGGCTTGCAGCACCAAACAGCTGATTGGTGCTGCAAGCCTGGGAGGCAGGAGAAGTGGAGCAGCAACCGCGTGCTCAAGGAAGAACCGCTGTAAAAAAAAAAAAATTGGGAGCACCGCTTTTTAGTGCCCCCAAATCTTGGAGCTCTAGGCAACCGCCTAATTTGCCTTAATGGTAGCACCGGCCCTAGGGCAGATTTTCTTTCCTTTTCTAACTCCTATCCCCCATATGAGAGGAACAATGAGCTGGAATCTGGCCATAGCTACTCAACTGAGACTGGACTCTCAGATGGCGTAAAACTTCTGGAGGCAACTCCTACACCAACTGCATAGAGAGCATGTGAGGGGAGGGGAAATGACAGGGGTGAGGATGGGCATGGCTCCACTGTGTGACCACCTATGGACCATAGCTACCTGTTGTTAAGTTAGGGCAGTCCCTAAGCTGCTGTCACTTTTCCCAGGCCCAGAGCAAATTCTGTTTAAGAATCAGGGAGTCATAACTATCTCTTTCGTCGTCCTCCTAGTATCTCTAGTGCTGAAGGATATTGGTGCCGTAGAGAATCTGGCCCTAAATATCTAATGGCTATTTTTAAAAGTTACACGCAATAGAAATCACAATATATTTACACTAGTTCAAACTGTCGCTGGCAACCCTCCAGGATTGTCCTGGAGTCTCCAGGAATTAAAGATTAATCTTTAACTAAAGATTATGTCATGTGATGAAACCTCCATGAATACATCCAACCAAAATTGGCTACTCTAGTTCACATACATTTGCTAAACTGTCAACATATGCTTTTCTATAGAAGTTTGCAATGGTTTAAAGCTCAGAAAAAGATAAATGCACTGTTATCTATTAAAACAAACTGTATGGCTTAACTTTTGTTCCTCAGCTCACAGAAAGCCATTATATAGACACACAATGTATGATGACTCACATAAAATACAAAAAGATTGTCTAATTCCCCCAATACGGTTGTATAGTGGGGATACATCAAAAGCAGCCTTATTTTCACTCTGTTTAGCTATAAAAGCAATGGAGTTTATTAGTCATTCTTTTGTGCTACTCAAATTATAAAGGGGAATTTTATGTCACTTTATATCACTCCTTTTCAGATAGTTTTAGCATGAAAACACCTAAATATTAATGTTCTTAATTCATGTTGTTTATCACTCGTTATAAAACAATTGTCACATTGGCGTCAGTGCCTGACTTCAACATCTGGCACTAATCACTCGCAAAAGTAAAGCTAGCTAAGCAGTATTCACACTGTCACAGGAAGCCAGTTTTAAAAACCCACAAGACATTTTGGGCCAGTCCTCCAGTCCTGCATAAGCCAAACTCCCAGGAGATTCATTTGAATTAGGGAGGACCTGTGGATCTGTCCCTTTATGGATCTTTATATTATAGACATTCGTGTGTTCCTGTTCCCCATGGCTCTGGTGTCAAAGAGAGTTTTGCTTTAACAAGGGAAACAAGCTATCTCAGATTGTGGTTTAAAAACCACAAGCATGCAGTCCTCATTTCCATGATCAAGAGGAGATATAACTACCCAATGGAGTTACATGGAGAAAATATCTGACTTTTCTATTTGTTTAGTAAAGTTGATATTTTCCTATTTTATTCCATTATGCACTTGGAACTTGTCTTAAATACTGAAATAGGAATTTACTGTGATTTCATCAGCAGCATGGGGCTTGAACTGCCCCTTAGATTTTGCTGGGAGAGGAGAACACAGCTAAGTGGCAACATTAGCTTTGCTTTAAGCTTTGGGAAACTATTGCTTTAAATTCTACGAAGTTTCCTATAATTGCTATTCAATTTCCCCAAAAATACTGATGCAAAGAATGTAATTGAATAAACTAGGTTGCACTGACACTTTAAGGTCAAATGTTTCATGACTTGCCAGAGTAGAGAAACACTCTACTGGGAATATTATGGATGCTTCCAGGAGTAGGCAAGTTTGCTAAGCCCTGGTACTGGATCAGTGATCAAAAAGAAATGTTTGCTCCTTGATTCTCAACACTGCCCACCCAACTAAACTTATCAGCCACAACACACAGCACTGTTACCTACTGCTGTTACCTACCTCAACTCAGCAGCACACATCAGCACTGAAGGTGGGTGTCTGAGTCTGCCCATAGTGTACAGCCAGGCTGGTTGCCTACCTGAACTAAGAATGATGCATGTGTACTGTAGCTTTGTAACATGTTATCTTAGCCAGCAATGCATCCTTTCTGCCCCCGATTATTTCAATTTTAATAAAATTCCTTAGAACTGTGTCCATGCTATTGGGATAAAGGCCTGAAATGAAACCATTTTCAATTCTTCTCTCTCCTTGCAAGGTTCTCTCTCTCTATATATATATACACACACACACGAGTCAGCAAAGTGTTTAAAATGTCATCGGTTACTTTTTCATATTTCTATCCACATCTTCGCACTTCGCAAGATGTAACCAGGTTTCTCCACTCACACTGATTTATGAAAACTTCAATTTAAAAAGAGGAGGAGGAAATCATGCCTTACGCTGCCCTTAAATGTCAGTCAACCTTAAGATTAAGAAATAGGTCCCTACTTTTCAAATGTCAGTAAGACTTCTCATAAAAAAAACATGGGCGAGATGTCTGTATAGTTCACACGCCGTATGATCTCATTTTCAAATGTTTCTGATCTTTCCTTTCTTTCTTGGTTTGGCTGGAGGAGTAAACCCATTCACAGTGCACTCCCGTCTGCATCTCTATCATAAAAACAGTTGTGTGCCACCCTGATATCTCGATCTCTTAACACTGGTCTTTCCCACCCCCCCTCCATTTTTAATAATACTTTCAAGTTAGCTTTAACACCTCAGAAAATAGTGCTATAAAAATAAACAAAAGACCCAAGACTAAAATTGAACATAAAAGTTGTTGCAGATATTGTTTCTTGACAAACAGACTCTCCAAACATCATAAATTGTCCAAAACCTCTGAAACCTTTGGTTTACATCACCCACATAGGACTGCAAAGGGAATACAGACAAGGAAATGCAGGCTAATTGAAAAATCATTCACTTGAGATACAGTAAGTATCATGCTCCAGTTCTATGAAAGTATACAGAAACTTGACACAAGTGGCATCCTCCATGAACTAAGCAATTGACTAATCAGCAAACTCAAAAGGAAAATAATCTGTTTTTTCCTCCCTTGCATTGCTGAATTTGCATTTAATAATTCATCTGAGATGCAAACAAATTCTATAAGAAAGACTGGGTAGCACATATTCCTTCCCTATCTCTAAGTAGTGCTTCCTCTTTGAAGGAAAGCTTCAGTATTGACTGGTAAAGCAAGTATACGGACCTAATAGCTGATATTTCTAAAACCTATTATTCAGGTTGTTCTTGCAGCTTTCCATTAGCTGAAGTAAGCACAAGCGTTTCTATATAACTGACAATGTTATTTTTGGGAAGAAAAAGGCTCAGTCTCATATTGTAAAAGGAATCAGATTAGCCGTCATTTTATTAAGAATTTTTGCCCCTTTTCTTAAAATTATTTAACAATGTCTTCACCTATTAATTTTACAGTCAGTAGGAGTTGCTTGATTTTATAGGTACAATGCTAATTGAACCCTTCTTAAAAGCTTTTATTCACTCAATTCCACGCTCTCTGCCCCCCAAATTCCCATTTAATAGGTTTAACATGTCCCTCTTTTGTAAGAAGCTGTTTTAGATACTTTCAAGATTTCTAGCTTTATCCTTCTAACAGGTTCATGATGCAGTGAAAAAGGCCATGATGTCACTATTCCCAAAAGCCCGCTCAATGGGCTAACAGCATTTACCTTCATCCTCTCGTTTCATGCCCCAGTAGCTAAATTTTTCACTGTCACCAGTTCCCTCACACTTCTATTCCCTTTGAAGCATCAGGAGAGCACATATGAGTTAGAACACGTATGCCTCTCCCCTGCGTATGACAGTACTATCAGAGTAATTTTATTCAGTAAAATACATCACTCCATCCATTTCAGAATCCCTATGAAAATACCATCAAAAGATCTTTCCGTTATCTTCCTTAGAAGATCATGGTGTGTGTCATCATTCCTATCTACAGTAGCTAGCTACTAAAGAGATGAGACAGAATAGCACATTTCTGAAGCCATAGAAACAACTATCGAACAGGTAATCCGATTTAAAGCTCCACATGTTTTGTGCACTATGGTGCTTTTTAAAATAAATATTGCAAAACTCTGTAACAAATGTAGAGGAAAAAACAGTTTGGACAATACCCAAAGAAAGAGAATTCACTTAATATAGACATACAGTACGTGAAAAACCAAGAAAATAACATTTAAAAGCACAAACTTACACCATAGAATGTCACATAATTTCTTATTGGCATGTTAACACCATAATGTTTTCTTATTGGGTGTTAACACCTCATCTAATAGTGTAAACTGAGGTTTAGGAAAGGGGGAAAAGAAGAGTTGAAGGCAGAATAATAAGGGAAGGAAGAAGCTAGAGGATATTAAATTCATAATCTTGTAATGTGATCAGCTAGTCAGACTCTGGGTGCCTGCACAGAGTGCCACTGGTGGTAATGAGAAACCATGGGGGCACAGTCCTCCTCACAACCACAATGGTCTGTACAAGTAGGTTTAGGGCACAAGTGGCATGAGAAAGACGATACTATTGAGTTTATTAAAATAAATAAAACCATTTTTTTTTATTTCTGAAATTTTCTCCTTAGTCCAAGTCACAGCCAAAGGTGCATCAAAGGTAATTCAAATCAAATATCGACTAGTGCACACAATAAAAAAGCCAATAAAACATTTTCATAATGTACCCACAAAGATACTCTCAAAGCTCCAACCAGGAAAATCCTCAATCCAGAAAAGATTTTGTCCTGGTTTATTTAGATGATAATTTGACAGTGCTTTAGGTATGTATTTCTTGGATTACAGTGTTCCCCTTCTCAATACTAGGCTTTGATTGGCAATTATAAATCCTTCTGCTTTGATCTCACCTTACCCATACATATTTATTATTTTACTTTGATTTATAAAGCTACAAACAGAGGTATGTCCATCCAAGGTGCCCACAACAAACATGGCTCCTCATTATCCCAGAACCTCATTCTTCTCAATTTTCCTTATTCCTCTTTGTCCCAAGAGGGAAACTTCCTCTCCCTCCTTTCTAAAGTATGTGCAACAGACTCCATGAGAACCCTGCTCCTACATGCAGAACTCTGGAAGTCACGACGGTCTGAAAGCACAGAGTTACTTGCAGAGTCAGGGCGTAAGAATGGTATTTGTGTTTTAGTTATATTGCATTTAATATAAAAAATGGCAGCTAGGGGTGGTCAGCACCCCTGAAAAATATACCTGAGATGTCTAAAATTGGGCATCCAAAATTAGAGACCACTTTTGAAACGTTCGATCTTAACTTCTATATACCACAGTTTCCCTAGATGTTAAATTAATAATACATACTCACTTTTGTAAAGCGCTTTGAGAGTTGTGGATATAAAGCACTATGCAATTGTCAAGCATTATATCTTATTAGTAGTAACAGCATTAATAATCACAATCTAAAAAAAGAAAAGAACTTGAAAAGCAAAGGGTAGAAGTAGATGATTTGTTAAATTTATTCAAGTTCAGGACCAGATTCTGCCACCGTTGCTCACTTTGAACGTAAGTGGCATAACAAGACCCACAGAATTTCAAACACATTTAAATGGATTCTGCTCTCCTTAGCTCAAGATTGCCTCATGTACATTCCAAAATTGTGTGCAAAGATTTTTTTTCATGTTTGCAATTTTTATTGACATTAGTAAAAGAAAAGGAAAAAAAGTAAATACAAAAAAGTTATATAAGGCATTAAGACAAATGGAGATAAAATGCAATGCCGTGTCTACAGATACAGTTCTCATCACTAAAAATCTTTACAGTTTTATCTTTTTTCTAACAGTAAGATTAATTTCAAATGAGAATTGTAACAGCAACCACTGCAAGCAGATAAATACAAATGCATAAAAATATATACACATTGTAACATAAGCTTACTAATGCTCCTCCTGATTTGTCAGCTTCTTCTATAAAGTTGTTTCTAATAAAAATAGTCAGTTAAAAATAATAGTCACACATTAAAAATTATGTGTTATTGAATTACTTGCATGGTTGTGATCCTGCACTGAGGGAGTTGAAGGTGGTAAGCACGTCACGGTATGCTACTTGCTACACAAGTACAGTAACAAACTACAGTACAATGCAAGGACACAGAACCACTGCCAAATATTTGTTATGCCTAACGTCTATGTACATTTATCTAATCTCTAATATAATACAGATTGACAGTTTAAACAGGCTCATTGTATCTAATCTGTACATATCCTTATTATATGTAAACAAGCTTTTCTTCCAGATTGTTTCCTTAAAGTATGTAGCATGCAATTATATCTTACTGTTACAAAGGTAATGACATGTTACTTAGTACTTTTAATAATGATACATTCAGTCATTATGACAAAGGAGTTTAAAACTGCCCGACTATCAGACTATGAAGGTGCAGTGAAAATTATTCCTATACATCACAATGTGGACATTTTTTTCCAGAGGCTAAGTGATCTTTTAGCCTTAACAGTTGTTCAGTCCTGGACTCTCAAATAAGGACACCTACTGCGGTGGTTCTTCAGGTACTAAATGAGATAAATTAATTCAACTGTAAGAAAGACCAAATGTGAAAACTGTGTCTTGGGGGAAAAAAACACACAAGGCACATCTATGCATTTCATTAACATTAAACTTCACGTAAACATCTGTGAAGCTGCTGATACAGTCTATTGCACATCATCATCTTTATGTCACGGTTAGATCATTGTATTTCAGGAGTACAACAGAAATCTAACTACAGTTAGAGCCCTCAGATTAAAAGCTCTCTCTCTCTATCCCTTTCTTCCATTTAATTCTCATGTTTTGATGGATAAAATACTTTTTCTTTCTTTCTTTCTTTCTTTCTTTCTTTCTTTCACCATCCAGAGCGTCTTGGGACATTTTTGCCTAATCTCTGGTGTTTGACATGTCCTAATAATTCTGACTAGTACCTCACCCTTTAGCAGATGGGTATTTTTCACTGTACATAGTTATAGACAAAGCAGGTAAGAATATCAAGTGCAGATGGCACGGAATGAGGTAACAGCTGAAGCAGTGGTTCAGCTATACTGGTGGGGAGGGTAAAACTATCTAATCACAAATCTCTCTAAAAAAATGGGATCAGGGTGCTTACAGTGACACACCCAGAATATACACAATCCCTTATTTTAGCAATATTGTGGTCTAGTACTGCTGTTCAAAGTGCAATTGCTGCATGTGTTATAGCATCATTCAGAGTGAAATACTGAGGTGCTGAGCAACCGTTCTCACACAGCTCTAAACAACACAAACCACCTGCAGAGCAGACTACCAGATCAGCGGTGAATTAGGCCGAAATGGGTGAGAATGTTGTGATATGTGCAAATATCCAGTAGGCTATCAGCCTTCCAAACGCTTCTCAAGTGTGGAGAGCTGTCTAAAGGCCTGAAGAAATTGGGGATTCCAGTGTAACATTCTCCTGGGGTACTGACTTTCTATTCTTCTAACGGCAGCAAACTGAAATGGCAATGAAAATGTGAATGGGTAATCTGCTGGTGTCACTCACTAAATACCCCACTCGATACTGAAAATTCAGTAATATCTTTCCTCTGCAACCTGCAATCACCATCAGTGGGGTTTTATTGTTTTAAACTGAACTTTTAGTATACAGGATAGCTGTTGAAAAGACAAGCCTGGAGACTGCACTCTATATTTAGCCACAGAACATATACAACCCTGGCAACAGAAGATCAAGACTTTCTCCCCCACACTGACTCCACTCTGACCTGGATTGACTTCCCATAGGACCAAGAAATCAGTTCAACCTCCATGTCCATTTAATCTTAAATCTCTCTGTTGAGAATTCCCAAAAGAGTACCTATCAGGTGATGCAAATATAAGAGGAACCAGACTGAGACCATCAGCTCATTTTAACAGGCTACGGAACAGCCATCAGATGGTAATAACTGATTTAGCCTCGATTCATACTAGTCACCTAGAGCTGGAAGCGTTCCATAGTATATTACTAATCCCCTAACCTTATCTCCAGCATTGGCGTTAAAGACTAACACTTCTGGTACAGCCACAGAGCATGTTATGTGCATTTGCTCCCTGTTAAATCAGTCTCTCTGTGTGTTTAGATAGTCACAACAGGAACAGTATCACTATCAAATCTGAACGTCAAGTGGCAGGCAGTTACTTTACTGCTGTTTTAATATACATTATGCCAGTTGGAACTTCTGTAAAGTAAACTATTTTTCAAGTTAAATATCCCTTTCAAAAATGCAACGAACAGGATGGCTCAGGATGTGAATGATCAGAAATGGAGTCATCCCACTCTGTGTTAGTGATCTGAACTCACCCCAGGTCACTGATAAAAGGCCAGGTCAGTGGTCCCCTCATAATGACCAGTTGGTGGTCTATGGGAAGTAATTAGTCGCAGTCAAGAGTGTCTGTCTCATAAAGTGACTCCTTTGCTGAACGTATCAGCAGTGAGGAGTAAATTCTCAGAAACACTCCTCAGAGGCACAGCTTCCAGATCACAGTTCATGCGCTCTTATAGGAAGCTCACACTACTCCACCTCTTCTGTGGCTACATGTATTCTTAATGTTTTATAGCTATGTCAGTTAAAAGGCACATAAATGAAAGAGTGCAATATTTATCTACTTTAGAGTTTTCTATAGCCTCCATTGCCATGGTATCTTATTGTTTTGTTACCACATATAAAGCCTGCCCCTGATTTTCCTGAAGATCAATACCGTATACAATCTTGAAATGTGACATTTTTATGCTATTTATAGATAAACACAAAATACTTCAATTTTTCAAATTCACAATACTCTTCGCTGTTCCAGAACTTGAGGCGATACCTCCAAATGGAGTGGCTTCACCCTGATTACCTAGTTCAGCCTGCATGTATTGGTCCAAATTTTACAACAAAAACCAGAATAAAGGATGGGGAAATAGAGCCCTTTTTGATATCATTAGGTGCATGTAAATAGAAAAAAAAAGAAAGAGAGATGGTTTTCCTCTGCTGTTGCTACTGAAATCTCAGTTAAAAAATGCATTAAATGTTAGTACTAGAATTGTTGTTTTCTAAGGAATAATTAATTGTTGGAAACAAAGTTGCCAATGACAGAATTTATAATGGAGACATACTTACCTGTAAAATAGTATGGGAGCCACCTGAAAAAGCTAGGTTCTGATTGTCTTCCTATAGTATACAAGTGATTCCTACTTATTTCAATGGAAACTGAAATTGAAATCAGTGAGATTCACTCATATCATACTAGGAGAAAATCAGTCCCCTAGAGTAGATTTATGGTTTGGTATTGAAAGGGAATTTTGTAAATTAAGGCCAATATTGCACAGAGTTCTGGTCAGATTTCAGCTTCTATTATTAGATGATCAGATCACAGCAATGACCCAGACAGTATTTTTTCCCCATTTTCTTTGATTCAAGAGATTTTTATTTCAAATGTGGTCCTTGCTACTGTCATCCTCCATGAAGAATGTAGAAATTTCTGCTCACTTGAAGAATTGTTATATGCTAATTGTTCAAGGGAAAGATGTAGCAACTTGGAGGGAGGATCACAGACTGCAGGAAAGAAGAACTTGGAGGAGGCACCAGGAAGCCAGTCTGTAAGCACATGGTTCGAATGCTAGTTTCACTTGTAGCACTTTTGTAAAAAGTTCCCTTAATCAAGAGCCAGGTTTGTTTTATAAGCATGGAGTCCTCTCATGTTACTACCCAGCATGTGGTATATGAAACAAAGACCAAAGTTCAGTACTATGCATAGTATTGTTTGGCTGGAAAATCATGCAGACCAATTTTCCTCTTTTTAATAGGATTCAGCTATGACTAGTGCCAGGGGTGGTTCCAGGCCCCAGCACGCCAAGCGGCTTTGGTGGAGCCGCAGGACCAGTGGACCCTCCGCAGGCACACCTGTGGGAGGTCCACCGGAGCCGTGGGACCGGCAACCGGCAAAGCGCCCCCCACAGCATGCCGCTGTGCTTGGAGCGGCGAAATGTCTAGAGCCGCTCCTGACTAGTGCTATAGCCTTTGTCACTTTGAGATTGGACTACTGCAGCATGCTTTCTACAGGGTAATATCTCAACACCATTCAGAAACTGATACTGATGCAGAATACAGTGATACACTGGAGCTCCCAACTCTTGGAGTCTCTGCCTATATACCAAGTGCTCATATGGTCCAAAATACAATAGTATTTTAGTATCTCATCAGAAGATCATATCAGAAGAACATGACACTAGTTCACTGATATCTGCAATGGCTCTGACTGGTCAAAACTATTTTATCATGATATTTGTATTTTTTTATTTATACAAAAATGGCTTTTTGTTTCAATGTGAAAGTACTCAGGAGAAAATTTTCATGTATGTTGTATTTTTCAGTTTTCCCCTGAAAAAACAAAAACTGATTATTAATTATTATTATTATTTGGTTTTGCCCCCCTACCCAATTTTCTTCTGTTCTTCATTTCCACCCCCTCCCACCCTTTCCCTTTTACAATTTTGCTACTAGGAATGAAAAAAGGGAAGAAGTTTTAGAGACAAAAATCAAAGAAGTGGATGTTTCAAAAAAATGTCTAAAATTTCTATGGACATTTTTTAACAAAATCATTTTCATTTTCATTTTCAACTAGCTCTAGTTTCTGGGTAGAATTTATTGGTTTGGATCTATATAGGACTGGTCCATTAATGTCAGTAGAAAGAGTCAATAGTCTTTGGATCTGTCCTGTTACCCCAATTGGTCTGAATCTATCTGAAAGAATCTGTGAGATGCTATCATCACTGTTGCAATCAGTGGAGGCCCTGATTAGAACAGTTTAGAACAGCCAGGGGCTGCTGGTTGGTCTTTCTTTGTGAGGATCCTTCAACTCTAAAATTCATTCCTCACTTTAGTCTGGAATAGGCCAGACCTGTTGATCTTCAGGTCATTGTGCAAAGTCCACTTGTCCTCCAAGCTTTTGGGAAAGATGATGGAATGGAGAGAATCAAACCTGTGTTTTAAATGGTATTCTTTTGGGGGCCAAATTCTCAAAACTGCTCTGCACCCAGGAGCACCTATTGTGATACTTAGGATCAAATTTTCAAAAATAAAAGGTGAGCTCCCAATACATGCTCTTTGGAAAATCTGGCCATGTATTTCGGTACCTGAATTCCACTTGGAAACTCAAAAGTAGGCAGTGCAACTCTTGGAGCCTGTGTGCTATATGGTCCGGGGAAAAGCTCCTTTCTGAAGAAAGGCAGAAAAGATTGGGATTGTTTACTTTAAAATGAAGATGAATTAGAGGGGGACATGATAAAAAGAAAACAATTATTATGGGCCCATGAGACAATCAGGGTCCACGTAGTGCTGTTGTAGCCATGTTGGTCCCAAGATATTAGAGAGACAATGGGTGAGGGTGGAGTGAGGTAATATCTTCTGTTGGACCAACTTCTGTTAGTGAGAGAGACAAGCTTTCGAACTTATACAGACCTCTTCTTCAGCTCTGGGCCCAGCTCTGTCAGCATGAAATCTTGCCTCTCTCACCAGCAGAAGTTGGTCCAATAAAAAGATATTATCTCACCAACCATGTCTCTCTAATCAGGGTCCACACACAAAAGGTTTAAACCCCAAAATGAGCAGTTGAACCAACTGATTGCATACTGTAATATACTATGAAAGTGTATCGAGTAAGGTCTTCTTGCATCTGACAAAGTGAGTATTCACCCATGAAAGCTTATGCTCCAATACATCTGTTAGTCTATAAGGTGCCACAGGACTCTTTGTCGCTATTTATGAAAGCTTGTAATGTTGTAAACTTGATGGTCATTATGAGTATGTATACAGACTTGGTTATGATTCTATCTACATATGTACATAGAAAACTGTACTCATAACTTATAAGACACTTTCAACTATATCTCACAGCAGCTAGGGGCACCTCCCAAGACAGGTGTTTACATGAAACCAGCTCCAAGTATGGACCCATTGCCTAGCCAGGTGGACCATTAAAGTTAATGAAAAGACATTGAAACATCCTTGCTCTCAAATCAAGAGGGGGTTTCCACACTCCGAGTAAACATGAGTCAGCATGGACTAAGAGAAATAAAAGAAGAAAACCTTTTTAAAGCAGGCTTGTGTCTGACATTTGGCATCCAGAAACTGAGGGGCAGTCCTTAGTGAGTGCTGTCCATGAAACGATAGGTCCTTCCTGTGACTAAGGGGTTTGCTAGGAAACTGCTCAAATGCAATAGGTAACTTGAATTAGAAAGGGGATTTCATCTAATATACAAGTGTAAAGCCTGAGATTTCATGTTTGTTTATTTTCTGTGCTTTCCCTTAATATTTCATCTTTGAATTTGTGGTTTTTCTATTAAATAATCCTTCTGTTTATTTTTACAAGTAGCTCTCTGTTGTGCAAACTGTATGGTGCATTGGTGCCAAAACAAACTGGTGTATGGGGCACTCATTTCACACAGTCAGGGATGACAAATCAGAAGGAAAAAGAACTCAAGGAGGATGGATTTGGGGAGAGTAAAGACTAGGAAGGCAGTTGGTGTAACTTTGCAAGGAGTAACTAGGTTGGCAGAAGCCAGGGTGAGATCTTGTGCTTGCCGGCAGGCTACTGGTGTCATGGGTATGAACCAAAACTGCATAACATAAAGACACCCTAGATTACCAGGCAGGTTGTGACAGAACCTCTTACAGGTCTGGGTGATCCCCAAAAGATCAGAGCCTAATTCTTCACTGCCTTGAAAAAACATGTGATTTAATTATCTGAAGATTTTATTTTCTCCATTATTTTTATTTCCTTTGCTTTTTCTGATTTGTTGTTCCTTTAAAGTCACTAGGAAATGAAATGTAAAATCTGCTGTTAATTTATATTATATAACTCTAAACAGACGGGCATAGGAGTTACTTGTTTCCTCATAGTTCCATGTATTGGTTTAGTACTGGTGAGACAGCCTCTTACTAAATTAATAACACCACTTCCTGAAGCACTGTGTACTGACCAAGCCCATGCCTGCTTAGCTTGTGAAACCTGAGGAGATCATAGCCAAAGGTAATAACTACATATAAAAACACACTGAAAAACTGCATTTCACTTGCTGAAAACAACTTTGACAGTCTCTGACGAGGCCGATGTTGCTCTTAAGAAAACACAGACACTCTGAAAATCAAAATAAGCAAGTGTGATCAAATGCTAATTTAGCAACCATCAGAAAATTGACTTCAAATCATCTCTTTATCACTGAAATCGATTAAAAATCACATGAAAATTGATAATATGATTTTCTATGTGTGAGTGTGTGTGGCACAAACTCTCAAGAGCTATATTGGCTTCCTATATTGACTTTCTTCCAAATAAAGCTTTTTAAGAGTACATTAATCAGTCCACTAATAAACTTAAAATGCAGTCTAATTACTTGAATACGAGGAGGTGAGGGATCCACCTGGAGGTGCGGGCTTTGGGTGAGGCCAGAAATGAGGGATTCATGGTGTGGGAGAGGTCTCTGGGATGGGAGAAGGGGTTGGGGTATGGAAGCTCTGCCTGGGGGTGCAGGCTGTGGGGTTGGGCTGGGGATGAGTGGTTTGGGTGTGGGAGGGGGCTCAGGGCTGGGGGCTCGAGTGTGGTGGGATGAGGGCTCCGGCTGGGGGTGCACACTCTGGGGTAGGGCCAGGAATGAGGGGTTTAAAGTGTAGGAGGGGGCTCTGGGCTGGGGCTGAGGGGTATGGAGTGAGGGAGGGGGTGCGGGCTCTGGGACGGAGTTTGGGTGTGGGAGGGGGCTCAGGGTTGGGGCAAGGGATTGGGATATGAGGGCTCTGGCTGAGGGTGTAGGCTCTGGGGTGGGGTCAGGGATGAGGGGTTTGGTGCAGGAAGGGGCTCAGGGCTGGAGCAGGGGGTTGGGGTGTGGGAGGAAGTGAGGGGTGTGGGCTCCAGCAGCACTTACCTCAGTCAGCTCCTGGAAGTGGCCGGCACGTCCCTCCAGTTCCTAGGAATGTAAGGGCAGTTAGGGCACCTCTGCGTACTGTTGTCCCCCCCACCCCGAGCACTGTCCCTTCAGCATCCATTGACCACAGTTCCCAGCCAATGGCAGCTGCAGAGCTGGCACTCAGGGCGGGGGCAGTGCATGGAGCCCCAGCTGCCTTTGCGCCTAGAGGCTGCAGGGACATGCCAGCCACTTCCAGGAGCTGTGTGGAGCCAGGGCAGGCAGGGAGCCTGCCTAGCCCCCCTGCACCGCTGACTGGACTTTTAATGGCCCCGTCAATGGTACTGACTGGAGCCACCAGGATCCCTTTTGAAAACTTGATGCCTGGCAACCTGCAGATGAAAGGGGTTGCAGAGACTGATAGTGGAAGTGAGGAAATGTAGAACTGGGGAGTATTGGAACTGGAGTGTGAGAAGGAGGCTCAGGCAGCTGTCAAGGGAAGCTGATTTCCACTGCTGAAGTTCTGGGAACAGACAGTGAGGTTGTGGGAGAGGTGAGACAAGAGCTGGTCTGGTGCTGCTGATGGAGGTGATGATGTGCAAATATGACTGTTACAGTAATAAGACTATCCTGTCTCCAGAAATGTCTTTATTCCCAAAGAATTAAACAGAAAGAAGGAACATGTGCATCTGACATTGGAAATCTTGTTTACAACTAATACTGATCATTCCTGTGAAAATAAGATCCTGGAAAAGCTGCCAAGATTGGTGAGACCTATGGCAATAGGTACAATGGGTTCATTCACTGTACTGCAGAGTGCAAGCACTATGCCTGCACGCTTCCTTCAAATCTCCTTTGCCATCGTGCCTACAAAATACTTGACAATGGCTAGGCCAGTGGGGTGCTGATAACACTGTCTGTTACATTGATCAATATTGTCTTCTTGTTCCCCTGTAAACCTCCATCTGTTGTTCTGTGTCCCTCTGTTGTCTCTTGTCTTATACTTAGGCCTAGTCTGCACTACAGTTAGGTTGACATAGGCTGCCTTACATTAACATAACTTTGTAACATGTGGCTCCAACCAATATAGCTTGCCCACTACACCAACTTAACTCCTCTTTCTGGATCAAATTTAGATCTAGCATATGTGGGTGAAACTCCTCTAACAGGAATGAATATGGTCCTATACCTCTAACTACGATGTGAGATAAATACCTTGACAATGAGAAAAAATACCCGTAAGCTCAATGCCTAAATGATTCAGTATCTCCTGACATACACATCACTGTGTATTAAAATTAAATTGTGAACTATAATGACTGATAGCTACAAGACACATGACGTTGACTGTTCTGAGGTTCTCATAGAGAGTTTAAACTAGTCCAAGTCACACATGGGAAAAGATCCAGTACAACACAAACAAGGTCTTCCATGCCCACTGTTTTAGTGTAAATGTCAGCCTGGAACTACAGTATGCAAAAAATATTTTAACAGAAGTTTTCTTCTTCTTTTTTAAATCAATCATTAACAACTGTTTGCTAATATGTCATGCTTTCTTCTCAAATAATGTCATGGGTGTTGAAAGACCAGGGTCGGTGATTTATTTATTCCTAGAGGGAGTAAACCAGGCACAAATCTCAATACTGCAGACGTACATAAATAGTGTGAAATGATATATTTTAGGAAAAAAATAATGCAATCCACAGGAAAGATATTTAGAGAAACGGCAGACAGCAATCAATATTTTCTGGGAGACAAGTTACTGAGTATTTCAAGTGGGGAAACAGACAGAGGTAGGGGAAAGAGAGAGTGGGAATTTCCTTTAGTTTCCCATCCCCCAAAATGCATTACTGACTGTAATATTAATGTTATTTCTTTTGCAGTAGGGCCCAAAATATACTAGGCACTGACAGACATATACAAGGCAAAAAAATAATATATAAAGAGAATGAGAATGGGCATGTGAAAGGTTTAGGCTGTATGGGAGTGGTGGGACCATATGGACCAATAACCAATGCCAAGAAAATAAATGAGAAATTAGACTATAATTAGATCAAGTTTAAGGGTTGAGTGGATATGATGATGTCAGAGGCTGTGAAAGGCATGGTGTGGGGAGTAAAGTGAGACTGGAAGGCCCTGACTTTCCCCTGAGCTCTGGGCTTTTCCTCAAATTGAAAATAGTACAATGATCAAGATCCAGAATCTCACTGTTTAAACAAGTCCCAAAAGATGCCAGTGTTCACAGGTAGACCAAAGAGAGAGAGAGAGCATAACAAAGAACCCAATGAGCAGCCATGATGTTGTCTCCATTGTCCTTTTTCTCCCCTCTCATCTTGAGCAAGAGATCTACGAAGTTTAATTACAAACCACAGATGTGTGCAATTCTATTAGCAAGCCTAAAGCACTGGCATTATATAAGCTTGTGCTCTGAATCCAGTTACTGAGACACTGCCAGCAGACTCAGATTCTGCGCCTCTCTTCCATGCAGGTCCGTTTGGCCTAAAAATAGCATACAGATACACTGGCTTGAGTTTAACAAAGAGCATTAATTTGGGTCAGTGAACTACCACTAATTGAATTCTAATAGATGTCACCATAACTCAAGTGCTCTAGCTCTTTCAAGAGGGGAATACGGTTTGAATACTGAGGGGAATACGGTTTGTCCTTCAACAGTGTTGGTTCCAACTACCATTCAAGTAAGATGCTTGCTTGGTGAGTCCCTCAAAAGAGCTTTAAGGGCAACTTTTATACTTAAAACTGCAGCACTTTGCATCTTAAAGAAAAAAGCAGCAAGGATTTTGAAATACAATGCTGTCCCTTTAAAAGCATATCAGACTTCTGAGTCTCACACACATTTATGCCTACCATTTTGAATTCTCTCTGCTGTAGAGTGACTTCTCCATGATTGTTTGGAGCATTAAAAGCTTCATTTTACATTTTAAATTACCTTTTGAGCACAGGTTCTAGGACACTAATATTCTGTAGTTCTCATCACAATCAAATATCCAACCCCATAAAAGAAATCGAAGTACTGCTCTGTTCAAAAGGAAAAGTGTAGTTTATTCTATCTGAAACAAGCCTAGCACAACTCACACTAGCTTAGCCAGAGGAAGGCTGCCTTTTAGCTCATCTACTGCTGCTAAATTTGCTGTCAATGGACCATGAGGGTACCGGTTTGTGCTTAGGCTGAGCTGAAGTGCAGAGCACAAACATAATGGGCCTGATTTTCCACTGCTTTGCACCCAGAGTAGTGCTTCAGACCTGTACCAAATGGATGTGAAATGCTGCCAAATCAGAATGATGGCCTTTTGCACAGTTATACCAGTAACTACACAAAGGTAACAACAGAAAGTGCAAAATCTGGCCCAGTGGGTCCTACCTCTGCCTAGATACTTCTTCAGTAACAGACTACACAGGTAAGGCTCATAGAAGTATTTTAAAGTGACTTCTGGAATTTGAAACTAAGGCCAAATCTGCAATTGGAATGGGGGGTGGGGGGCGCTGTGTGACTCCCAGCTCAAGTAGACATACTTCTTCTAGCTCTCAACAAGCTAGAGCACTAAAAATAGCGTAGCTGTGGTAGCACAGGCAGTGGCAGCATGGGCTTGCCATCCCAAGTACATACCCACATACATGCACCAATCATGCTGCCACGGGTGCAGTACTGTTTTTAGCTCTGTAACTCGATGAGAGCTAGTGCGAGTATGTCTGCTCGAGCTGGGAATCACACACCCGTCTCCAAGTGTAGACATAGCCTGTGTGAATTCTGAAACTGAGATGGCAATTACAAGCCGCTGCTCAATAACAGGAGTCAGAATATTTGAAAATCAGACCACTTATACACCAAAATGACAAAATGGATGTAGGAGCCCAATCTTCACTTCTGAAAACCTTCACCGTTTTTTTTTTTTTAACTTGAGCATAGGTAACAGCTAAAGAAGAATATGGGGGAGAGGGGAGTGTGTGTGTGGGGGGGAGTGTTAACCTTGAAAATACAAGAATGGTGAGGAGAAAATCTAGAACAGCAGCCTCAATGGATGGGTTCAAAAGGACACCACAAAATCCGGCCAGAAAACCACACTTACAACCAGACATGCCAAACTCGTGGGAAAAAATGCAGAAATTGGGCTTGTTTTTGGCTTAACTGGCTTGTGAGTTGCTTGTTTGTGGGTAGCTTTTGGCTTGTAGCTTGTTCCATCTTTTTTTGATCGGCTCCTGGCAAGCGGAGGCAAGGGGCGGTGGGAAGCAGGGGCAAAGAGGGGAGAGAGTCAGGGATGTACAGTGGGCCCACCACAGTCCCAGACTGCATGCCGGGGGATTTAATCACATAGAATGTTGGGGTTCTTAGGGATTGGCTTGTTTTGGCCTTGTTTTGAAATTAGAATAGCTTGATTTTTGGCTTATTGTGAAAGTGGGTGCTTATTTACGTGAGAAAGTTGGCAACTGTGCTTACAACTGTTCTAGATCTTAACTACATACCACATAGTGGTTTAGCAGAGGATTGCAACTTATTAGACAAATCTAACCAAATATTGGATTTTAGAATTTAGCCCTCAGTTTGGTCCAATATGCAGACCTCTGTGTACACTGCACTATACTGAACCTACATCCAGACACACGTACACAGATGTTACTAGTAGAAAACCCTTCCTGGTAACATGCTTTAAAAGCAATTCCTGAAATGGCACTCTGAGTCATTTCCAATGTGAGACATTTCAGTTCAACATGCCCTGTCTTACTTGTTTATGCTTTGATACTGGCCTGACATTTTGCAATAAGCATCAGGACTATATTAATACTATATTGGACCTGAATTCAATCAAAATTTTTGGGCCCCTTGGACAGCAGGCAGCTCGCGCTGCACATACCAGGCATGTCAAAGTCACACAATTCTTAGCATCTGCCTCTCTAAGGGTCATGTCACATATCCTTAAGACTGGAAGGGGATATCCTGGACTCACTGTGCCCCATGCAAGAAGCACTTGGCCAACTGGCTACAATCAGTTGTGAGCTGTGATACATACCGCCCACTCACTCATTGCTACATTGAGGCCTCTTTGAAGCTTAAGGAGCTAACCTTGAACCCCACTTTCCCAATAAGTATTCCATTGCAAGGACTGGTGTGAGGAAATTGGAATCCTTAGGAAGTCAGGTAATGCACTGCTCTCAGTTTTTACTAGGAAATTTGTCTGAGCCACTTCAGTCAACATTTTATGGTCTAGGGCTAAGTGCTTTAACCACACAATGCCAAAGAATCATAGAAATGTAGGGCTGGAAGGGACCTCAAGAAGTCATCAAACAGGTCCAATTTTGTTAACCCTTCCTAATAGCTTAGGTTTTCTAAATCTTTATCATTTTGGTTGCTCTCCTCCAGACTCTGACCAATTTAGCCACTTCTTTCCTAAAGTGTGGTGCCCAGCCTTGGACACAGTATTCCAGCTGAGGCCTCACTAATGCTGAGTAAAGTAGGACAATTACCTCCCATGTCTTACATACGACATACTCCTATCAGTCCACCCCAAAACATTAGCCTTTTTCACAGCTACTGACTCACTGCTGACTCATATTCAATTTGTGATCCACTATAACACCCAGATCCAATATTACTGCCTAGCCAGTTACTCTCCTTTTTGTAGCTGTCTGTTGATTTTTTCCTTCCTAAGAGTAGGAAAGAACTTTGCACTTCTCTTTATTGAATTACATCTTACTGAGTTCAGACCAGTTCTCTAATTTGCCAAGGTCATTTTGAATTCTAATCTTATCCTATCCTCTATAGTGCTTTCAAACCCTCCCGGCTTGGTATCATCCACAAATGTTGTAACCATATTCTCCACTCCATCCCACTCATTAATGAAACACTGAATAGTATTGGACCCAAGACTGACTCCTGCAGGGTCCCACTAGATATAGCCCCCCAGTTTGACAGTGAACCATTGATAACTACTCTTTGAATACGGTCTTTGAATCAGTTGTGTACCCACCTTATAGTAATTTCATCTAGACCATATTTTCTTAGTTTACTTGTGGGACTGCATCAAAAGCCATGCTAAAATCAAGATATATCACATCTACAGCTTCCCCTCTATCCACTAGGCCAGTAACCCTGTCAAAGAAAGAAATTAGGTTGGTTTGGCATAATTTGTTCTTGTCAAATCTATGCTAGCTGTTACTTATAATCCTATTATCCTCTAGGTCCAAGGGATGTACTGGCTGCCACTTCCAGCGGTTCCCATTGGCCTGGAGCAGCGATCCGCAGTCAGTGGGAGCCATGATCGGTGGAATCTGAGGACGGGACAGGTAAACAAATTGGCCCGGCCCGCCATGGGCTTTCCCCACACAAGTGACGTCCCAAGTTTGGGAAACACTGCTCTAGGTGCTTATAAATTGATCGTTTAATAATTTGTTTCAGTATTTTTCCAGATACTGAAATTAGGCTGACTGCTCTATAGCTCCTCTTTGTTCCCCTTTTCAAAGATGGGTACTGTGTAGAGTCTCTGGGACCTCACCCATCCTCCATGAGTTCTTAAAGACAACTGCTAACAGTTCAGTTCATTGCATATTTCCATTTGTACATAACCACATAATGACAGATAATAGAGATTAAAAGAACCTCTTGGGTCACCTAGTCTAAACTCTTCTCCACCTGTACTAACATATTCCATTGTAATCTCATAAGTGTTTTGTCTATTTTTCACCACCACTAGCACTGTTGCCACAATCACTTCCTTTGGCATACTATTCCATTTCCTAAGTGACCTACAGTAACTGTAAATATGGTGTCAAGTATCAGAGGGGTAGCTGTGATAGTCTGAATCTGTAAAAGCAGCAGAGAATCCTGTGGCACCTATAGACTAACAGATGTTTTGGATCATGAGCTTTCGTGGGTGAATATCCACTTCGTCGGTGCTCTGCTGTTTTTACAGATTCAGACTAACACGGCTACCCCTCTGATACTTGACACCATGCAAGGCACTGCATTTAGCCGTAAGACGAAGTGGATATTCACCCACGAAAGCTCATGATCCAAAACGTCTGTTAGTCTATAAGTGCCACAAGATTCTCTGCTGTAAATATGGTGCACTTCCTTTTGTATCTACTTAACGTAGCAAGTACTTCAGGAAAAACAAACCTGCCAGTGTTGCCCCATGTATCTGTTATGTCCTCTTTGAAATGCCAACATTCCAGCAGAAAAAAAAATGCCACCACATTCAGCAGCAGCAGAGATGTTAAATAAATTACCCACGCTCCCTTCCTCAGTCATTGCTGCTCTTGTATTAATAGTGTTATCTATTCTATCCCTAAACCCGGTAGTCTCTTCACTTGACTATGCATTCCATTCTCTTAATCTCTCTTCATATCTCACACCTTATAATCAATTCAGAACTGTATTCCCTTCCTCCCATTGTCACTCTTTGTATTCCCTCCACTTAAACTTTCTTGTCCATTTTATAATGAACAGCTCTCAAACAACTGTATGTTTGGCCTTACCATTGACACACACAGAGGAATTTTATGTTCTTTTTCACATAAGCGCAATATGTTTGCATCTCTCAGTAGATGTTCACTAGTTGGAACTGCATCATACCCTGAGTGCACATAAAACTGTTGTCCATTGTCACCCACTGGGGTCATCTCTGAATTGCTGCAGTAAATGTAGAATGAGATGAAAAATCAAGGTCTTGACCATTTGTGGCAATTAAAGATCCCCTGGCACTTTTCAGAAGAACAAGAGTGTTAAATAGTATCCTAGATCCATTCTAACTGTCCTAAATCTTACTGCAATTTGTTTCTTTTGCTCTAATTTGTTGTGTATAGTTGCTATGTGCTGTTGAATAGTTGCCATGTTCTGCACCAGAGATGGCTGCTTTTCAGTGGAGGATAAACTAATCCCTGCATGCAGTTTGCAAATTAGTGTATTAAATTTGTAAGGAATTTTGGGATCCCTTGTGATGAAGGTGCTATATGTATGTAAAATATATCACAATTATTGTTGTTTTCTAACCAGCATTCTTCCATTTTGTAATTGGTATTTATCTCCCCTACTGTATGACCTTGTATTTTATCTAAATTAAATCTCATCTTGTTAATTTTCCAGTTATTTAAAATCTCAAGCTCCCTGTGTTAAATCTCTCAATCTTCCACTGTGTTTACGATCCCTCTTAATTTTGTATCGTCTGCAAATTGTGTTACCGTGTGTACATTGTTTCACAAAGTATAAAATAATAATGGGACCAGTACTAGCCCACATGAAACCCCTCTTGGTATTTTTGCTAAATTGATGTTGTAACATTTATAATCATGGTACAAGAGGACATAAGTAGACATAACAGTCTGCAATTAAGCAAAGGAAAATATAGGATATCAATAAAAACTTTCTGACTATAAAACTGTGGAATAGTCTCCACAGGAAGAAGTTGAAGTACCATTGCTTAATAATAAAATACATTAGCAGTAAATAATATACTAAATAATAATAATAATAATGCTCAGCAGATACCATATGTAGTGCGTGGCATATTCAAAGCTATGTAGCAAAATATATCGAAACTTAGCGATATTTAAAACTTTGCTAGACGAAGCACTCAAGAATATATTTTATTTTATCTTTAGATTTATGAAATGACCCCTTCAACATGGCTCAGGGCGCACACGTTCCTGGAATAACCCTACATTGGCAGGGGGATGCACAGGATGGTTTATTATTAGGAGAAGAGGGCACAATGACCTAACATTCTCCAGTTTCTGTGTTTCTATGCCCCACACATACCCCTCATAAACACCATGCAAAGCAGGTCTTTTATGTGGGAAATACAATGTTCCTAGTGACCAAAACTGGTCTTTGTGATTCCCAAAGCTCCTGGATACAACTCCCACTGATTTTTGGACTCTATAAAAATCTCAAAGTTGATTTTGGCTTGCAAGCACAACGAGGTAAGTTCCTAGCCCTTTTTCCTTGTCAAGACAGCCTTGAGAAGCTGTGTTGCTAGTCTGCCAACAGGATTTTTCTCAAAAGCATTGGTTATTCCTTGTCTCCTCTAGAGTCACACCGAGTCAATCTGTGGTATACAAAACCTATAGCCTCAATTTTGAGCCAATCCCAGAACCATACACATATGTAGCATGGTCCTCCCAAGTTGTTGCTGACATTAGGGTCAATTCAAGGGCCTCCCCAGCCCTTGGCTGATTGCCAGCAGCTGAGACAGCATCTCTGTTGAGCAGTCAGATGGTAGGTCTACACTGCAATAAAATCCCCAAGGTCGGTCCAGGTCAGCTGACTGGGCTTGTGGGAAGGGTCCCAGAGCCTGGGCTCCATCCAGGCCTAAACAACTACACTTCAATTTTATAGCCCCACAGACGAAGCCCCAGTTAGCTGACCCTGACCAGCCATGGATGTTTTATTGCAGCATGAACATATCTAGTGTGGCCCCTGGCTACAGGGAACAGCAGCTTATTAGCATGAGGCTCAGTATGGTCCTCTGAACTAAGGGTGGCTCATGAGCACTCTGGCCCTGATCCAGCAAGACACGTAAGCACATGCTGAACTTTAAACATGTGGGTATCCCACTGACTTCAATGCTTAAATGTTTTGCTGGATCAGGGCCAATGTGCTCAGTATCTTGCAGGATCAAGCGCTGACAGTGACTCTGGCTGAAACTTTGGTCAAGTCACTTGGGAACCTGATTTTCAGAGGCTCTGAGCACTCACAACTCCATTTGAAGTCACAGGAAGCTGAGCACCCTTAAGAATAGGTCCTTAATTGTTTTATCTTAGTTTCCCAATCCAGTAAAGTGGGGAGGATAAGAATTATCTATCTCCTAGGTTTATTTTGAAGATTCATTGGTAAATATTTGCCCTAAATTGTTGTATATTGTTATCATTATTACAGAGAGAGGGTGCAATGGAGCATAGATGGGAACAAGTAGGACAGAAAAATGGGAAGTGGAAAACAACGAGAACACGGAAGGGGAAAATAGGGTTAGGGACAACCTAACATGGGAGACAGTAGGGAGGCTTAATAACATCACAGAGGGTGAGTATTAAAGAGAAGAAATAAGAAAGGAGGAGATGCTGAGTTTTCCAAGACTTTAAACAAAAAGCATCAGCGCTAGCTAGAAATGACCAAAAAAAATGGCCTGGAGCCATATTCCTTTCACCTGGAGGGCATGGCCTCATTAACTCACACAATCCCAAACTCAACTGCTACAGCCAGCAAAGGTATGGGAATGGGCTGTGTGTGAAGTCCTCCCAGGCACAGAGCTGAAGGGAAACATCAGTGCTGATGGTTTCAGTGGCTGGTATTCACAAGACATTGAGGTGGCAAATTCTAAGGGATAGACAGAAAGCTAAAGACAGATGAGGAGGAGAAGTGCCTTGGAGAACATCAGTGAACTACTGTATTACCCAAGGATTCTTCGAAACACTGTCTTCCCCCTCAAAGTATGTGTGTATGCATGCGCGTGCACATACACTCACACACTCTTTGCCCCTCCTTGGGTAACCTCAGCCTAAATCCTTCAAGCATTCCTTCAAGAACTATTTTCAATAACAGCTGAGGCAGTTTCATAAGTCATGTTATATTTTGATGTCAGGGAGAGGCACACAGATAGTTGAGTAGTCAGAGGAGAAGATTTCAGTGGTTACAAAAATACAGGACCCATTCTTTGCTAGTAAAAATTAGTGTAGCTTCACTGACCTCAGTTATGCTAATTTACATCATGAGAGAATCTGGTCTGGATATTATCCTAAGGGCTTGACTACACAGTGGGGTAATGCGCTCTACAGAGGTGTGATTTCTCAAATGCATTAATATGTTGCACATTAACTAGTCAGTGTAGACCCTACTGATATGTTTTAAGGTAGTGCTGTTTGAAACAGTATTACATTAAACCGCACTAGGGATCCTTTAGCACGCACCAGCAGGGTCCACATGAACCAATTAAGGCGTATTAGCATGCTTTAGAAATCACACCCCATGTAGTATGAATTGCCCCATCATGTAGGCAAGCTACAGGAGGACAATTACATTTCACCACTATTCATTACAATTTTGTCCTCCTTGCGAATATACCCTCTCACTCTCTACAAAGTATAGAATGGATATGTGCCGCCAGTTTCTGTGGCTGGTATGTATCAGATAGTGAAGCAGCAGGTTCAAGGGGTGGGTGCAGAGCCTTTGGGCACCTTCAGTACTGTTATCTGGAATTCCCTTGAATATCACAGAATTTAAACAATAGTGATTCCCTGCCTCTCAACAAACTGTGCTCTATTTAATTCTGAATGTCTCTCAAACCAGATCACAGTATAGGGGTTGCTGATATTTTAAAAGTCACCCACTGTGTATGGCCTTTTGCAAAGAAGACATTCAAGTGTTCTATTTATTAGAGGAAGTCCCCTAGAAGTGTGATAAATGCACCAAATTTAAGAATTAAAGCCACATTAGAAAGGCATTGATTTTCTTACAATAAGATGAGCCTCTGAGGAAGCTGGAGAGAGGTAGTGAACTGAGCAGACACAGCATGGTTCTGGTGAGGTGGAGCATTTGGGGAATTACTCCTTCAATAGGAAAAAAATTGTTTTAATTAGGTTGGCTGGTGGTTCTGAAAGCAATGTGCTGTGCATCTGGAGGAGGGGGGGATTGTCAACAGCATGTGCTCTGAGCTTGTGAGTCACAGCGCAGAGAGAGAACTTGCACTTCTGGCTTAAATGCCGGAAGAGTCTTCACAGAATTCAATCTGGGAGGGGAAATGGGAGGTGGCAATTATGCAATGATCCTCTGACTATTCTGAACTGCTTGTAAAAATCAGATGAGCTTTTGTTCTCCTGGACTAGGGAAAAGATGCTAGGAAGAGGATAACAAGCAATTATAGAAGGAAAAACATCCAACAACAAAACTGACTGAAAATAATAAAATTAAAAAGTGAGTTAGAGAGGTTTTGTCATTTCTGTCTGAGATTATGTTGGAGAGGCTGAACTCAATTTTATTGAGAAATCAATTCTAATTTGGCATTCCACACAGTATCTGGCAGAGGATACTGGTAACGGTCTCCACTGAAATCTGCCAGCTAATTTACTTCTGCTGATTTTACACTAACAAACAGAAGCAGGGAAAAGTCTTGTAGTAGAGATGACATTTCCCACTGAATATCTTGTACTAATGTGAGTTCTGAATCCTCCTACTCTTGCTTTATAGATAAACACTCAGTTTGCAGGGGAAAAGATTGCCCAGGATAAAGTGGGATGGGCTAAAGGTCAGAAGTGCAATATGTGTCCTAAGGACTGGGCCTGCGTGTTTAGCTAGAGGGAAAAGCTTGAAAGCAGATTCCTCTGTCAGCTTTTATAAAAGTTTAACACCATCTGTTCTCCAATTAAACTGATCACTGAAGTCCAGCACCAGCAAGTTTTACAGACACCAAGTCCTGCTATTGATTGTCAAAAGAAAAAAAAGCTTTTAAAGGATTGTGAATTATTGAAGAAAATGTGTCTGTAGATGTTTCAGAAACGTACTGCATAAAATGTATCATGAGTTACGTGTCTGGGAGCACAAAATGTGCCGTTTAATGCTATGCTTTACTGACCTTTAAGCAATGGCAGCTGTCCTAACTGTATTCTCAGCTTATGTGTATTCACTCAGAATTCATACAAAGTATCATTTATTTTTGTGAGGTTTGTGCCACTAAAGATTTTACATGCACTGAAAAGCTATTGCTGGTTGTATTGTTTGTAACAAAAGGAAGGAACTATTTCCAAATGTCAATATAAACAAGAAATGAACAGTTTTCAGACTTTACATTTACCAATACGTTTACCTGTCAAGGAGCCTGATTTTTCATGAAATAATTCTATTTTGTGCACAGCAGAGAAAAATATGTTTTTATTTCTTTGACTTACCCATTGTCTTCTTCTTAAAGCTTATAAAGTCACCATGCCCCTCATTTCCTTGGCACAGCGAGATGTTCTTTTTCAGGGAAGGTTTCCCTCTACAGTCAAGTAATATCCAAGTTTGAAAGTGCACAATGACTTACATTTCCACATTCCATTTATAAACTAGGTTCAGTGCTCCACAAGGACCCAGTTTCTCCCTCTCCCTCTCAGCAGTATTCTTCAAGTCTTTACAAGGATCCATTTTCCCACCCTTATTCCCAGAAGTCAGTTAAATCTAGGGCAACATGGCCTAAAATTACTATTTTCCTCAAAATCCCAGAAAACCTACAGCCAACTGCACTTCTGCCTTATAGCACAGCTATCACTTGAACAATATTGTGAGTATGCCTATACGTGCTCAGCTAATACTGTACACTCTTGCACTTTCTGGTTCCCTGTGCTGCATGCATCCAAAAATATGCTTTTACTTAGTCTTATGAATAGGTCCATCATAAAGCTATGGACTCTTGACCTAAGAAGGCATCTTGTGGCTTTAAACTCCAAGAACTTGAATTTGAAAAGACTGAACGTTATCTCTTAGCAAAGCAGTAGGGTAAAAACCAGATGTAACATTGTTTTAAATAATTGATGTTGCACTCTAATACTATTTTTGTGTGTATTACTGCAGATAGGTTTCTTAAAAATATTTTTGCAAGCTGTTTATTATAGGAAAAACCACATTTTTCTTTCTATTTTAGAAATAATGTTTTACCAATAATGTTGCCTGCAGATAAGGTATTAGGGATACAGATAAAATAACTGTATAGATTGTATAGCAATGTATAGGTTGTTAAACAGAAAACCTACGGTTTAGACTTGAATTCACTAGTGCTGATTATTTTGTTTGCTGCTTTTTGACTTTTTGTTACTGTGTGCTTTCTGTCTGGCTGCTGCCTGTATTCATTTTGACATTTGTACAATGCTGCAAATAAAACTTAAACACTTGCACATTCATCTTTAATTCAACTCGCTGTGGAAGAAACAGACTAGCATGAATAAGGCATAGAAATCCAGGCTTAAAATTTAAGCTACCTCTTGATTATGATTTTGTGTCACAACTCCCAAGTTTTTCCAGCAGGCAGTGATTTTTGTAATGGAATTTCTTTATCTTTTTCTTGGACTAATGTAATTGAAGGGCGGTAGTTCTGCCTTTTTCACTCCTAGATAGGGCTCAACTGTATATGATTTACACAGGAAAATCTCCAACTGAAAGTAGCACTTGAGAGGCTCATGCCAAGATTGGGCCCCATTGTGTTACTTGTATGTATATATATAAGAGACAGTCCCTGCCCCGAAGAGCTTGCCCATCTAAATAAGGAAGACTGACAAAAGAGGCAGGTGGCAGAAATATTATAATTCCTAGTTTACAGATGGAAAACTGCGATAATGGGCTACATTGGGCAACTCTTATGGTGATGAGCATTTACTGATCAATGGGACTACTCTGATGAGTCAGCTCACCAATGTGAGTAAGTGTTGCACAATTCACTTCTAAATTATTTATTTGCGCAAGTTCAGGCACGAAATCTGGGACAGGGTCAGATCTCTTAAATGCCAGTAGTGTCTTAAACACAAGTTTATCCTTCTTCTCTCAATGGGAGATTTTTTGGCATGGGATGTACAAAATTAGGCTCAATATAAATGTAATGGGCTATCATGATTCATTTACCTTTGCCCTCCCAATATCACTTTACCATTTTTTTTTAATCTGTCCCAAAAGTGGATATTTTGTATCCTATAAATCTGCAGTAACACTATCATGATGATAATACCTAGGACATGTATTAGAAATATTGTGGGGCTGTCCTGCTGTTTTAGAGAGATCTCAACGCACACCAAGCAAGTTAATGGTAGGATTTACAAAAAAATGCTCAGCACTGGCCTAATTCAGTTCTCACTAAAGATAATGATCATTGATTCCAGTGAGAAATGAGCTAGGCCAAAGCTGGCCATTTTTGAAAATCCCACTCTAATGGTATCTGAGGCTCTACCTTGGTCCCTATCTTCTGGAATAGCCAGCAGGAGACAAGAATGATGCAAAACCAGCATGCTCAGCAGGGGTCAATTGAAGCAAATCTAGCAAAGCCACTCAAATGAACCCCCCAGCTGCAAGGCTCAAACTTCACATGCAACTACCCCCTTGTGACTGCCCTGAACTCCTATGGTACTCCTGTGCCAGTAGCATGAGTTCAGTTTCATAAAGAAGGGTCACAGAATGGGTGTGTCTCCAAACTGCAGTGCAAATCTGTGGGAGGCTTTAGGAAAACAGTGGATGGAGGCTATCTGTTAAACAGGATGAGCTTCTGACAGCCCATTCTGGGCTCTGCTACTCAGGGAGATATCCTAAGTCAAGAGCAGATGGTAGGTCTGTCTCCCTGAAGCCTCTAGGGGAACGAAATAATACATACATCTGGCATACAATCTCTCATTAGGTATGGCTCGAAATACTCTAAAACTTCACAATGTATTTCAAAGAAAAGCACTCCCCCTGCCCCCACAAAACCCTTTTTTGTTTAGCTTTTAGATAAATACACAGTCCCATCGTGGCTAAAACTGAGATGTGGGGAGCACCAGTATTGTGCTCTGACTCAGCACTGCCAGTTGTGTGTGCGTGCATGCACGCACACACAGAGAGTACATTGCCTGGATATGGCTCTGCTTGGGGCATGAACTCCTCCACATCACATTTCTTCTGTTGCCCCCACTGCCTTCTTCTTGCTGCATCCCATCCCCACAAAATGAGGAGATGCCATGTCACCATGTAACACTGACACCAGGGTTGACAATCGTCAATTTGACAAGGCCTTCCTCCTATCTCAGGTACTTTAATGGGTGCCCAGAACTAATCCATGAGGTCCTTCTTCAGTTGCACAGTATTTCTTCTAGATGTAGGCTCCAATCCAGCAAATATTTACACACATGCTTAACTTTAAGTCTCACTGACTACAATGGGACTTGCATGCCTCAAGGTAAGCATGTGCATAAGTGTTTACAGAATCAGAGCCTTAATTTGCAGCACACCTGACATGCTAGAAACTGAGCTGGTCTTTCCAATAAAGCAGTATGTCTGGCTTACCTATGTTTTTTTGCCTGAAGACACTATACCAAATGAATTCAGCATCCGCAATACTGCAGCATATTCTAAGATAAATGCTATTTTAATTTGCTTTAGGCACTGAAGACCTACACACATTTCAGTGGAGGGAGTAGTGTGTTTTAATTGGTTTATGAAGACAAAGCATATGCCATGACACAGTTAAATGATTAACAGATTCCTACGAATGCCTTTGGCATAGAATATCTATACATTCATTAGCTGGAACAATTCATCTTCTTGATAAAACTAAAATTAGTTATATAGCAGGTTTACTTTTTATGATTAATAAATGATAAAAATCTAAATTATCCATCTGAAATGACTGCTTTCTTAGCCATTAATCTTGCATTTATCAGCTCCTATAATTCATGTTATTAGTTTAAAAATCAATTTTACCAAATATTATTTTTAATTTGCTATCAAAAACAAGCAAAATACATGGAATGTGAAGTAGCATCTCATTTAGAATGATATTCTGGAGTGATTTCTAAATCAAGATATAAAAAGGTGTAACATTTAAAGTATTTTGCCATTATAAAATAAACAGACACAACACATGACTGAGCCTATATGGTAAATGCTAAAATTAATAAAGCTGCTTAGTAATAAAATGTCTGTAACAAAAGATGTTTCAGCTAATTTGGATTTTGCAGCCTTCTATATTCATTTTGCAGAGAAGAAAAATTCAGCTCATGTTGCAAAAAAATAGCTTGGGACAAAGTGGAGTGGAGAATATGCTAAAAGTCAAAAGTACAGTACAGTCCGTGTCCTAGAGATTCAGTCTACAAAACAGGTTTAGCTAGAGGGAAAGGCTTGGGAATAGATCTTTCTGTCAGCTGTTTTAAATGTTGAAGACTTTCTGTTCTCTAGTTAAACTAATCAAGGAAGTTCACGATGGTAAACTTGTGACTTTGCTGTATAGCATTCTTATTAACGGCCAAAGGTTTATTAAGGAATCTAGTTTAGTCGCTTCATTTCTGCCATCAAACAATGGTTATTCAGAACTCCCAGTGGTCCCCAAAAAAGTACTCTTTGGAGAATTGGAGAAACTACATTTGTAACACTTCTTTTTGTCTTGTTGCTAGAATTAAAAAAAAAAGCAAAGACATCTGCTGAAGACCTAAGCAACTTGTTACTTAACAAGTGGCTCAGCTGCAAAATGCTGCACTGCCTTCCAGGAGTCCCAGCATTGGGAACTGACTAAAGGCACTAACTCCCTGAATAGATGAGGGCTGGGGGGCATATCAGAAAGTGACACATACAGAGCTGCTGAAGGAAGGAGTAGGCAGCAGCATTTACTTGCTGACTGACAGCTCTTCTTCCCAGCTTGGAATAAATATTAGGCGTGGTCTACACTACACGTTTAAACCGAATTTAACAGCGTTAAACCGAATTAACCCTGCACCTGTCCACACAACGAAGCCCTTTATATCGATATAAAGGGCTCTTTAAAGAGATTTCTGTACTACTCCCCGACGAGGGGAGTAGCACTGAAATCGGTATTGCCATGTCGGATTAGGGATAGTGTGGCCGCAAGGGTGCTGAACACGGGGGAAGGGGCAGAGGGCCATGTCCCATCACTTTTACAGTCGTAAGGGCAAGCCGATGGGGC
>NC_133773.1:110687478-110754005 GCF_003597395.2 Chelonoidis abingdonii | reverse complement strand
TTCGATGGTTTGGCCTCGGCGGTTCGCCACAGTGACATTGTGCCCTTGAAAGCAATCCTGAACTCGGATACAACTGGCCAGGTAAAGAGGAAAGCCCTGCGAACTTTGAATTTCATTTCTGTTTGCCAGCATGAGCTCTGATCAGTAGGGGCGTGATCCAAACCAAAAAGGGTCCAGCATGGTCGTCAGGAGATATGGATCTGATTGCTAGTCTGGGGGACAAATCTTGGCTCTATCAGAGCTCATTACATAAACGAAATGCCAAAGCATTATGAAAAAAATCTCCAGGCTAATGATACGAGTCCACGCACAAGTGCTTTGTGACAAGCATAACGGAAACGTCAAAGAATCAAAGGATGGACGTATGGGGAGGGAGCGGGTACTGGAAATCCAGCCTATCCACACTCCCAACAGTCTCCGAAAAGCATTTGCATCTCTACTGAGTCCAACCTGGGGTCAAAAACATTTTCCCGGGTGTTTCCAGGGGATATGTCGTCATATTTCACCTTTCCCCCCTGCCCCCGAAAGAAAGGAAAAAAGTCATTTCTCGCTTTTTCAATGTCACCTAATGTCTTCGCATGCTGCTGTAGATGAGGCTGCAGCACGAACAGAGCATCCCCTTCCCAGTAATGCAGATGGTGCAATAATGATTGATATCCACTCTCATCATTGCATCCCGTGGGTGCTCCTGGCTGGCCTTGTGAGGTTGGCCGGGAGGCGCCTGGGTTACAAAATGGGAATGACTCCGGTCATTCCCGGCAGATGGTACAAAATGGTTAGTAACCGTCTCATCATGCAACTAGGGGCCGAGCTCCATTCATATCCCTCCCTTTCAAATGGTCTAAAGAAAAGATTTCTGTACTGCCTGGGACTTTCATAGCAGCGGGAGGCTGCGCTCCTCACCCCACCCCCATTTAATGGTCCTGCCTGACTACCATTAGCAACTGGAGGCTTCCTCCCCTCATTTACATCCCTAAAAAGTCAGTGTTTCTTATCTCTGCATATTCTTTTTCTATCACACAAAATGGGAGCCTGCCAAGTAGCCAGGCGGGCTTGGGGGAGGAGGGGAAGCAATGAGTGGGGGTTGTTGCAGGGCACCTCCTAGATGGCATGCCAGCTCATCATTCTGGCAGGCATCTCTGGGGCTCATGACCCGGAGCAAGCTGTGCCTCTGGTTCTCTATCAATTGCCGCATATTCTAGGCAGGTGAACTCTATTTTAGACAAACAAAGAAAGTGATGACTGGGGCAGTCATTCCCATTTTTGTCCGCATCACGTGGCTGACCTCAGCGAGGCACCAGGAGCACCATGACAGCAGCAGATGGTACAAACGAATTGAATACCATCATCTCATCGCAGTTTACAATGGCAGACGTGTGCAGATAGGATGGTAACGCGTCTCTGCTACCTTGCAAAGGACGAATGAATGCTTGCTGTGTAGCACTGCAGTTGCATCTGCTCAGCAGCATCCAGTAACACTTACAGGGAACAGTGACAAGGCACAAGGCTCCATGGTTGCATGCTTGGCATCTGCCAGGGCAATCCAGGGAAAAAGGGCGCGAATGAATTGTCCTGCGTTGGCTTTACGGAGGAAGGATGAGTGACGGACATTTTACCCAGAATCACCCGCGACACTTTTTTGCATTGGGATTCAACCCAGAATTCCAATGGGCGAGGACGACGCGGGAACTATGGGATGCTATGGGATACTCCCAGCAGTGCGTCTCGGAAATCGACGCTAGCCTCGTACATGGATTGCACATCAACCGAATTATGTGCTAGTGTGGCGTTGGCTCAATTTATCTCTCTCTTTGGAAGGGAGCAGCGAGGAGCAAGTAGGGGGCAGAGTCTTGGGTGGAAGAGGTGACATGGGGGTGGGAGCTCTGGGGAAGGGGCAGTGTGTGGGCGGAGACTGGGAGAAAGGGTGGTGTGGGCAAAGGGGCTTGGGGAAGGGGTGGCACAAGGGCAGGACCTCGGGGGAAGCAGCATGAGGGTGGGGCTTGGGGAGAACAAGTGGTGCAAGGGTGGGGAGAAGAGGTGGCAAGGGGATGGAGCCATGGGTGGAGCACCAGTGGCCTCCCCACTTTTAGGGAGCTTCTGTCACCCCAGTTCTTATACCATACTCATCATTGTAGTATCTGAACTTATTCTTGTCATGCATTAAGCAACATAACTACACACCAGTCGTGTTATTTTTTCTTATCCTCTCCCGGGAAAGGCAGTGGGGAATCATGCACAATGAAGTGTCTTGTTTTGGTAGTTTTACAGTTCATTTTTTTAAATATACACATTGCTATGCTGCATTTACAGGCTATGAATAGCACAAAAAAATGATTAAAAATATTTTTGTAAATAGAAGTGCTGAATGTGACTCACTGTGATTCCTGGGGTGACACTATTAATTAACTGGGAGTATTCAGAAATTGGCGGATATTCATAAAAATCTCTGCAAATCCCAAAAGGTTCATCAACTTCGAGGTGACTGGCTTATGGCTGAACATTCACCCTGAAAGTGTGCTGTTATTCATTACCCACATTTTTTAAAAATCCATTGAGGGACCAACTATGCACCATGAAAAATAGTTGAAGCAAATAGCTCCTGAAAAAATATTTGTCCAAACTACTACAAAATGGGAAGCACATTTATGAGCAATTCACTACTCAAAAAACGGGGTTAAATTCATAAACAAACAAGGGCTAAGTTTTTCTGGATGGACTGGGCTTTGCTTGGTGGAATCTGGAATGGTAGCTTTAAACAACCTTAGCAGATATCAGATCCTCAGGCTGAAGGATGCAGACCCGGACTATTGAGAAAAATCGAGTAGTCTGATGGCTTCACTCTGTTACTCCAGTTGCCAAAAGTCCCACTGGGCATTCTAGTAACCATGTACCGCTGGGGCACAGGGATGCCTGGCCATACCTTTTTTCCCTAGCTTACCCCCTTCACCAAGAGCCAGGAGGAAAAGTCGTGTAGGGGCGGTTATGACTGCTCTACATCACTGGAATATTTTCCGAACTAGGATGAATTCTGAGATTTTTTCTGCTATTCTGATATTTGGTATGGTCCAAAGCAGTCGGAGAACTTTGGAGAATTGAGCCCATTATTGGTAATTAGTGCTTCAACCTTTTCCCTCCTCAGGATACTTTCTGAGGGACTGAAAGGACGTATGTGGGGGAGAGGGAGGTCTAATAAGATAAATTATTTATTTTTATCTTTATGCCAAGGCCCAGCATCTGCACAAAATTAGATGTAGAGCTTGTCCAACAATAGTCAAACAATTTATTAGATGAATTCTGGCAGCCTTCACCCCTTCAATTATTCAACAAATAATTTTTTCCATTATTCAGGCAGCTCAGTTAGAGGCTTAAATGGCATATGTTAAATCAATGATTTGATTATTTTTGTCAGTTGTCAAATAGTTTGCAATTTTGTTTATATTAGTTGAGCAGGTATACGGCCTGATCTCCACTCACTTACTACTGTATATAAGTCGGCTTACGTCCCAAGTCAGTAGTCCATCACTTTCCAGCAAGATACTTAAAATATGTGCTTAGCTTAAGGCACATGCTTAAGTCCCATTGAATTAAGTGCTTTATTGAACAGAGATGGACTTCAGCATGTCCTTAAATGCTTTGCGGAAATGGCCTTAGTTCTCTTGATTTCATTGGAACAATGTGGGTGTTAAGCATTATTTCAGGTAAAAAGAGAGGAGTCCAGTGGCACCTTAAAGACTAACAGATTTATTTGGGCAAACGCTTTCGTGGGTAAAAACCCACTTCTTCAGATGCAAGGAGAAGTTGGTTTTTTACCCACGAAAGCTTATACCCAAATAAATCTGTTAGTCTTTAAGGTGCCACTGGACTCCTCATTGTTTTTGCGGATACAGACTAACACAGCTATCCCTCTGATATTTCAGGTAGTGTATTCGAGTTGGGCCCCTAGCATATAGCCTCATCTCACACCAGTAGCAAGGTGAAAAAATGGAGGACTTATTCGGAGTCACCTTAACAGACAAATGAAGTTCCAACTGAGACAAGCTGCTGGTTAAATAATTCCATGCTCAAAAACAGATGTCTGTATATCAGTACCCTCCATATAAATAACTAAAGATAGCCTGAGAATAATTTATCAAGTTAAAAAGAAGTTAACAGGGTACCTTGGGAAAACAAAAAGATAGGGTTTATTTACTTTATAAACACACACATGCTTTATATATAAATGTGTCTCAGAGAAAGTTATCTTAAAATAAAATGCCCATTTCACCATCAAATTTCTTTAATATAAAAAAGCTCATAAATAAATTACATAAACAGTTCTGTGCTGGCAATAAATCGATAATAGTTGACCTTGTCCTATCAAAGGATGAGTGTATCTTTAGATCCTAAGTGCTGTGAATGGTTATGAACAGACAAAGTACTGAGCACAAACTAAGCACAGACAAACTAAGTACAACAAGCACTGTGCATTTCACAGAGTATTAAACACTAAGATTCACAGAAGCAGATCTCTTGATCTTTCTTCTGGTAGTCTCAAGTTATTTAATTGCTAAAAGCATCATCTTTATAATATCAGATTTTCCTCCTAATATCTTTACTTTCTCATTTCCCTATTTATATATCCTATTATCCAAAACTCATCACGTGTTATCCTGGAGCATCTCTGATAAATCTCTTGGGACTATGAATGAACCTGATTTTATGAAGGAGTCTTGTTCTTTGGGGATGTTCCCTTTCAATGCAAGTAAAAAATGGTTACCTACCTTTCCGTAACTGTTGTTCTTCGAGATGTGTTGCACACATCCATTCTACTCTACATGTGTGCACACCTTGTGCACAATTATTGGAGATTTTTCCTTCCATCAGGGCAGCGTGAGCGCCCTTCGGTGCCTTGTGCCACTGCACACAGGTATAGTGAGTCCTGCTGCCTCAGACCCACCTCAGCTCCTTCCTACTGGAAAGAGAAGGGAAGGAGAGAAGGTCATGGAATGGACATGCAAAACACATCTTGAAGAACAGTTACAGAAAGATAGGTAACCATTTTTTCTTCTTTGAGTGATTGCACACGTCCATTCCACTGTAGATGACTCACAAGCAGTTCAAGCTGGTGGTTGATTCAGAATCTACTTGAAGAGGGATTGTAGGACCACCTGTCCGAATCTGGCATCACCTCTAGACTGATGAGCAATGACATAGTGCAAGGTAAATGTGTGGATTAAAGAGCAGGTTGATGCCTTACACATATTCAAAATGGGCACCCAGGCCTTGGAAGCTGCCTGTGATCCAGTTGCATGAGCTAACACTTTTGAAGCAGGTTCCGCATGCGCACTCTAGACTGAAATCCAGGAGGAGATTCTCTGAGCGGGCAGTGGGTGGCCCTTTACACTGTCTGACATTGCCAGGAATAGCTGCACTGATGACCTAATAAAAGGCCAAAGACCTTCTAATATCTAGCGAATGTAGTTTCTCTTCAAATCTACTTGAATGAGGCTTTGGAAATGCCACTGTGGAACTGAGCTGTGAACACGTGGATGTAATCTGTCTAAACCTGTTAGAAATCTAATGGACGTAGGGTTAGAAAAAACTGATCTGTTATCCACTGGAGAATGGAAAGCCAAGATAGCTGCCAGGTGATGTTGATGGAACTACCAGCAAGGCCCCATTGTTTCAAGAACAGGCGATAATCTAGGATATGAGGAATCGAAGATTGGTCTGGGAGGATGCCTCTTTGTACATTCTGTACCATATGGAGAATCTCTTCCATTATGCAAGGTAAGTAGACCTGACTGAATACTTTCTGCTGTTAAGGAGAGTTTATTGTACTCCTTTAAAGCAAAGACTTTCCAAGGAAGCTAGCCATGTTGCATCCTGCGGACAAGTAGAGGGCCTGTAGATTGGAATGGAGGAGGTGGCCGTTGTCCCTGGAGATCACATCTGCATCTTTTGGGAACAGCACAGGGATTCTGACAGATAGGGTTAGTAGAGAAAAAACAATAGAATCATAGAATATCAGGGATGGATGGGACCTCAAGAGGTCATCTAGTCCAACTCCCTGCTCAAAGCAGGACCAAATCCCAACAAATCATCCCAGCCAGGGCTTTGTCATGCCTCTAAGGAAGGAGATTCCACCACCTCCTAGGTAAACCATTCCGTGCTTCACCCACCCTCCTAGTGAAAAAGATTTTCCTAATATCCAACCTAAACCTCCCCCACTGCAACTTGAGACCATTACTCCTTGTTCTGTCATCAGGTACCACTGAGAACAGTCTAGATCCATCCGTCTGGAACCCCCTCTCAGGTATGAAAGCAGCTATCAAATACCCCTCATTCTTCTCTTCTGCAGAACTAAACAATCCCCGTTCCCTCAGCCTCTTCTCATTAAGTCATGTGCTCCAGCCCCCTAATCATTTTGTTGCCTCTGCTGGTACTCCTGTTCCAATTTTTCCACATTCCTTCTTGAGAGTGTGGGCCCAAAACTGGACACAGTACTCCAGATGAGGCCTCACCAATGTCCAGTGGAGGGGAATGATCACGTTCCTTCGATCTGCTGGCAATGCTTCCTATTTATACAGCCCAAAATGCCATTAGCCTTCTTGGCAACAAGGCCACACTGTTGACTCATATCCAGCTTCTCGTCCACTGTAACACCTAGGTCCTTTTCTGCAGAACTGCTGCCTAGCCATTCGGTCCCAATCTGTAGCATGCATGAGATTCTTCCATCCTAAGTGCAAGACTCTTCAGTTGTCTTGTTAAACCTCATCAGATTATTTTGCCCAATCCTCTAATTTGTTAGGTCCTCCTTGTATCCTTAAACCTACCCTCCAGTATAATCATGCACTTCCTCCCAGTTTAGCTGTTCATCTAGCAATACCTTAGTCTCAGTCGAGGGCCATTAAATGCCAGTCCTCCAGATATACTGTGACAGACAAAACTGGCCCCAGGACCAACCTTGGGGCTTCCACTTGATACCAGACTGCCAACTAACATGAGCCTATTGACCACTTACTGTTGAGGCCCAACGATCTAGGGCAGCCTTTTCTATCCACCTTATGAGTCATGCATCCAAGGCTCATACTACTTTTAACTTTGCCGGGCAAGAATATTGTGGGAGACCGTATCAAAGCTGTGCCTAAAGTTCAAGATTAAACACATCCATTGCTTTCTCTTATCCACAGACACCAGTTATCTCGTCACAGGGAAGGCATAGATTAGTCATCATGACTTGCCCTTGGTGGAATCCATGCTGACTGTCCTTGATCACTTTTCTCTCCTCTAAGTGCTTCAGAATTAGATACCTTGGGACCTGCTCCGTGATTTTTCCAGGGACTGAAGTGAGGCTGACTGGCCTGTAGTTCCCCGGATCTTCCTCCTTCCCTTTTTTAAAAATGGACACTACATTAACCTTTTTCCAGTCATCCAGGACCTCCCCCAATCAATATGAGTTTTCAACGATAATGGACAATAGCTCTGCAATCACATCCGCCAACTCCTTTAGCACCCTTGGATGCAGCACATCTGGCCCCATGGACTTGTGCTCATCCAGCTTTTCTAAATAGTCCTGAACCACTTCTTTCTCCACAGAGGGCTGGCCAACTCCTCCCCATGCTGTGCTGCCGAGTGCAGTAGCCTGGGAGCTGACCTAGTTCATGAAGACAGAGGCAAAAAAACACATTGAGTACATTAGCTTTTTCCACATCCTCTGTCACTAGGTTGCCTTCCTCATTCAGTAAGGGGTCCACGCTTTCTTTCTTGTTACTCTTAACATCTCTTGCTAGCTGCAACTCAAAGTGTGATTTGGCCTTCCTGATTTCACTCCTGTATGCCTGAGCAATATTTTGATACTCCTCCCTGGTCATTTGTCCAATCTTCTACTTCTTGTAAGCTTCTTTTTTGTGTTTAAGATCAGCAAGAATTTCACTGTTAAGCCAAGCTTCTCACTTGCCATATTTACTATTCTTTCTACACATCGGGCTGGTTTGTTCCTGCAACCTCAATAAGGATTCTTTAAAATACAGCCAGCTCTCCTGGACTCCTTTCCCCTTCATGTTATTTTCCCAGGGGATCCTCGCCATCAGTTCTCTGAGGGAGTCAAAGTCTGCTTTTCTGAAGTCCAGGGTCCATATTCTGCTGCTCTCCTTTCTTCCTTGTGTCAGGATCCTGATCTCGACCATCTCATGGTCACTGCCTCTCAGGTTCCCATCCACTTTTGCTCCCCATACTAATTCTTCCGTTTGTGAGCAGCAGGTCAAGAAGAGCTCTGCCCCTAGTTGGTTCCTCCAGCACGTGCACCAGGAGATTGTCCCCTATACTTTCCAAAAACTTCCTGGATTGTCTGTGCACCGCTCTTTTGCTCTCCCAGCAGATATCAGGGTGATTGAAGGTTGGCAAGGCCAGCCTGGGATTATTAGTATGATGTGAGCACCCTCTTGTTTGATCTTGGACAAGACCTTGGGCAGGAGCAGAACTGGAGGGAAGGCATACAAGCAGGTCTTTTGGCCAAATCAGGAGGAAAGCATCTGACTGTGACCCCAGTCTGTGATCCACCAGGGAACAAAAAAGCTGACCTTTCTTGTTTTCTTTAGTTGCAAATAGGTCCATCAGTGAGTACCCCACTGACAGAAAAGGTATTGGACACACCCAGACAAAGGAACCACTTGGGGTGGCCTGCAAACTATCTGCTCAAGCATTCTGCCAGGGTGTTTTGAACCCCTGAAAGGTAGGCTGCTTTGAGGCTGATGGACCTGGCTATGCAAAAGTTCCAAAGGGAGACTGCCTCTTGGCATAACTTCATCAACTGAACTCCCCCCATCTGTTTACATAATACATGGCTGTTGCGTTGTCTGTGAGTACTAACAACATCTGCCCCCTGATATGCGGAAGGAATACCATATGAGCCAAACAGATAGCCCAGAACACTTTGATATTTATATGAAGAGTGAGATCTGCAATGATCAATGCCCATGAGTTTGACAGGGGTCTTAAGAGATTGTCTGTCAACGAGAAGCAAAGTGAAGTTCTGTGCAAACATGCAGTGGGTCTGTCCTCCCTGGACTGGAGGACAAGACTCAGGCTGATACCTGAACTACCCCATCTACCTAATATACTGAGACAAGCCAATCCTGCAGTTCCTTGAATTTCATTCTGGCATGCTGGTCCTTGTAGGTGAATGCTGCCATGTACTCTAGAAGTTTGAGGCATGTTTGAACTGTAGAGAGAGCATATGCTTTTAGATCTAGAGCAACAGGCTGTGGTGTCTCAACCTTTTTTGTGACAGGAACACCCTAGCTTATGTGGAGTCAGGATAGATTTTTCTGTATTAATTAAAAGCCTGAGAGTGTAAAAGGATGACTGGATAGCGGTTATGATGGAGAGTACTTGAGATCTGGATCAGCCCCTCACTAGCCAGTCATCCAAGTAAGGGACAACATGGATTCCCTGTGGCTGAGATGAATTGCCATATAAAAGTAAGCATCTTTTAAGTTGAGAGCAGTGCTACTTGTCCCTGGTCTCTAAGTTAGGAATAATAGAAACATGATTAACCATCTGGAATTTTGTTTTCTTCAGAAACTTGTTCAGTTACCTTAGATCTAAAATAGTCTGAGGGATTAGGAAGTATCAGTGATAGAAATCCTTTCCTCTGAAAGGCACGGGAACTTCCCTTATGGCCACCCATGAAGACGAGAGACTGGACCTCCTGAAGCATCACATTCTTATAGGAGTAGTCCCTGAAGAGGGTCGGGGATGGAGGGAGGAGATAGAGTCAAACTGAAGGGTATAATCCAGTTCCACCATGCTTGGACCCACTTGTCCATGGTGATGGAGGTCCAAGCACTGAGATAGGCGGTTGCCAAAAATAGGGGAAGGGAATGATGGTTACCTTTGGAAGTGAGGCTGCTCTCAACCAAATGACTGCTTTGAGGAACCAGTCTGCTTGGATGAAGTGGGCACTGTGCAGGCCATTCATAGTAAGTATGCCTCATCTGGCATCATAGAGGAAGAGGCCAGTTGTTGTTGATGGGAGGCCTTGTCCCATTCTTGTATAGGAGAGTCCCAAGATTCCTCTTTCATGGTACCAGCCCCAGTACCGGCAGAAGGGAAATGGTGACTATGGTGTCCATGCCTCCAGTGTCTACTGGGTGTTGATGAGTATGAGGGAATGTCCCAAAAGCTCAAGAAAGGCCACTGATGTAGTAGTGGGATCCAGATGTGTGATTGCCATTGGTCATTAAGTTGAGATCTGTACCAACCTGTCATTAGGGTAACCAGGGTTGCTCTGGCCTGGATGCATAAGATTTGACCTCAGAATCTGAGGAGGAGGATGAGTACACTTCCTCTGGCCACAGGGGAGCTGACCCCAATAGTACCAGGGAGACTAGCTGTGAATCCAGCGATGGAAGCACAGCACAATCATTGAAGGTTTTCCCCTTGATGGAATCTGCCAAAATACTGCAACTGTAGCAGTCACTGGTACCGACTGGTGCCAGAGCAGGTACTGGCAGATCCAATATGCCCACTCCCAGTGCCAAATGGGAATCTTGTCCCACTGTTGAAACTGGTACTGACAAGTTCAGTAGTTCCCAAGCTGCCTTGAACACTTTGGGAGTAGACAGAACTGCCAAAAGCTCCTGACCCTGCAGTACCAGGAGCTGTGTCAGTCCTGAGAGAGATCTCAAAGGGCCCTTCTTAGGTTCTGGAGTCAGCAGTCTTTCTTTGCAGGGCAATTGTGCCTGAAGGTGCCTCATTTTTGAGTGCCCCATAGTGTCCTTTGCTGCACCAAGTGCCTTGCCTGCAGATCTCGAAGCCCCTAGCACTGAGTCCTTTGAAGACAAAGTCTTTTCTTCAGTATCAGTGAGGCTGGTATGCCTGAAGACTCAGATAAAGTGGGCAGAGCACTCCTGACTGACTCAGATGTGCTCAGTAGCCTCAGAGCAGGAAGGTTCCGATGCAGGGTGAAGTGCAGACTCCATGAGCAAATATTTTAAGACTGGTACCGTGTCCTTTTTTGAATGGAACTTGGACCCTCTACAAATGAGACATTTGTCACCCACCTGGGCTTCCCCCAGTCATTTCAAGCAGCTAGGGTAGGAGGTCACTGACTGGCATTGTTTGCCACAGGTGTGACAGGCCTTAAAGCCAGAACAGCACAACATAAGTGCAGTACCGGACCCAGTACTCAAACAGTCACCAGAGAGTGACCAACACTAAGAACTATTATTATAATTAGTAACTATATAGAATATCAAGGTTGGAAGGGATCTCAGGAGGTCATCTACTCTAAACCCCTGCTCAAAGCAGGACCAATCCCCAACTAAATCCCTAAATGGCCCCCTTAAGGATTGAACTCACAACCCTGGGGTTAGCAGGCCAATGCTCAAACCACTGAGCTATCCCCCCTGCCCCCCCCCCATAACAGTATTTTACACAACAGGAACTATACATACAAGAAGGTGAGGAATGATTTTTGAAACACTAAGATCACAACTACAACCCTCTCTGGTGGTAGGAAGAAACTGAGGGGAATCTGGGGACAGCAGTGCCCTTTATACCTGCATGGGAAGAATATCCGACAACTGTGCACAAGATGCACACACACCTACAGTGGAATGGACAGGTGCAATCACTCAGGGAAGAGCTTCCATTTAATGCTCATGAGGAACATCAAGGAGAGAACATACTTCTATGAATAATGTAAATAAGGGGAATCACTTTGTCTCTCTGGGGTTTCATCCTCAAACATGCCCTGGTACCCAGTAATGAACTATATCAGGGGTGGCCAACCTGAGCCTGAGAAGGAGCCAGAATTTATCAATGTACATTGCCAAAGAGCTACAGTAATACATCAGCACTCCCGCCTCCCTCCCTGCACCTCCCAATCAGCTGTTTCATGGCATGCAGGAGGCTCTGGGGGAGAGGGGGAGAAGTGAGGGCATGGCAGGCTTGGAGAGGGGGTGGGAAGGGGTGAAGTGAGAGCAGAGCCTGTGGCAGAGCCAGGGGTTGAGCAGTGAGCATCACTAAAAGATCAGCAGCCATCACTAAAATTAAGCATTTCCATTCTGACTACCTGTTTTCAGTTGCTTGTAATTCTCACCTTTCAGGCTGGGTCTGGACAGCCTCATGTGTTTGTGATAGAGGATCCAGTGCAAGGCAGGGAACTAAGCCCCAATCTTACAAACTGGTCCATATGGGCAGACCCTGTGCTCTAATGGAGCCTCCTGATTTTAGTGGGGCTCAATTAAGGTATAAGAATCTGACCATGTGAAGCAGCTTGCATAACTGGGATCTAAAAAAGTAATATAGTGTGGTAAATTTTCAAGGAGTTTGTGGATGGCCTGGATTCAGCAAGGTACTCAAACATGAAATATGAAAACGCTCTCATACTTGAAATTAAGCATGTGTAATTAAGTATCTTGTTGAATCAGGGTCTAGGTCTCCAAATAAGCAACAACCCCCGCTCCACCTAAACACGTTTAAGTACATCCTGAGCAAAATTCTTATGCATGTGCTTAACATTAAAGCACTCTGCTTCAGTGCCATCGTGTTCCATTAGATTTAAGCACATGTTTAAGTACTTAGCTGAATCAGGGCCTAATTGCACAAAGGGCCTAAATCAGAGCTCATTAAAGTCAATGGAAACACTCCACACTGAATTCAATGGGCTTTGGATCAGGTCAAAAATGGCAACTAATAATAAATTATAAATGGCTCTGAAAACGAGTGCTACTAATATGCTACCTCATAAATGTTTCTTTGCCCTCATAGATGTCAACATGACTATTACAAAATATATTTTGCAACTGAAGATATTTGTATGACAAAAATTAGACTAACAGTGGCCCTTGTAAAAATACATATCCAAATAAATGTTCTGTAAAAAAAATTCAGATTTGAAAAATTATTAGCTTGGAGCAAAACTGTGAACCCTTTAAGCACAGTTACTCAGACAAGTAGCTCCACTGACTTCACTATTTGAAGGGGTTTGCAATATTGCTCAGTCAGAGCAAATGTCACATGATGGTGCACTCGTGATATAAATTAGGTGGTTTGGGTAATATAATCAGTTTGACTTTGGGGGGTGGAAATCCGGTGGGATGGGGCCAAAGAAGTTTCTTTTAAATTTTTGAATGCTTGTCTAGTGCATTGGTAGATCACTGACTATGTAGTAGCCCTGCTGGACTTCATAACCAATGCAAGAATACAGTGCCTGCAGCAATGTGATCAGCACTAATAGGTTTTTAAAACAAGTGTGATGTTTTTTCACCCCGTACTTTCAGAAAAATGGCATTCGTTTCCTTAAGGAAAAAAAACTTCAGTAGCTTAAAATTTCTGATTCTCTTACTACACATGACAGAATGATTTCTTTGGGTTAAATGCTTATTAATTTAAGAATGGAAAATTTTACAGGCTTTAGGACAGATTACTCCAGACCACAGAACATGAATTAACATGAGGATTTACACATTACTTCAGCCAAGTGATTTCTATACTTCCTTTTCCAAAATCACCCCCCCTTTTTTTTTCAAATAACATTTACTTAACGTCATGACATTGGGGAGGAATAGGAGTCTTTCACTTTCGGTATTTTATATTGCTGTTTCCTGCTTTTCTGAAGCTACATAAAATCTCATTTCAGCCAAACTCTTCCCATTCCCCACAAATATAGAACAGAATAAAAATTTAAATGGAAGTGGCAGGGAATGTCTGTTCATATTATCCTGTCAGAAAATGATCATCAAACTGTTGAAGGCTCTGACAAAATGCCTATTTTTAATCAACTGAGTGCCGATCTTCGTGAAGGATCTCAAATGATTCCAGAATGACTTCAATGGTTTTTTTCACTGTATCCCTCCTTGCCCAATAAAGACATTACTTTCAGGCTATATGATAACTCAGCATGCCAAAGGCAAAGCTTAAAGTAGGCATGAAACAGAGGACGTGGTCTGAGTGAGCCATGAATTAGGTAGAAAACTGTGGCTTTTGAGATCTCAACGTGTCAGCAAAGGGATTCGTTGCTCTGACAAGCAGCTGTCACTGGAGTATTTCTCATTTCTCAGGACATTTTGGACTAAATTTTCCTCTTATTTATGCAGGCAAAACTCCCATTTAAGTCAGCTGGAGTTATGCCAGCCTCCCTGAGGGCAGAAATTGGCCCTGGATGTATAAATGTGAAGTATAATCCATTTGTGTCTTTAAATATTCAGGGTTTATCTTCTTTTTTTAGTTTATTTTTAAATGTTAGCACCCACATCCTTTTGTATTTATTTTTAACCTTCAGTCTCCCTGCATAGTAATGGTCAGTCCAATGAGTGACTGCCCTATGATTAAAATTGTGCCAGTTTATGACAACTATAATCTGTAGGACAGTTGTATCCCAAGGAACATCAGGAAAAGCGAGTAGACAGGGTTTTGGAAACCTGTTCTGAAGAACTGCTTAATATCAGCAAGACGGCCCATCTTTCTTTATGGAATATCAAAAAATAAACGGTGTCAGAAACACTATTATTATTAGAGGAGTCTACTGTGTATGGGAACAATGTGGACAAACAGTTAAAAAGTTAAGTGATGGGAAATTACAATTTTATCACATATTACAGAAAAATGTGTCCATTTAGGAGACTACACTGCAATGTAAGCCCAGGATTAGTGGGATTTGAGTCAGATAACCCTAGGTTAGCAAGCCCAGTGCTTGAGCGTCTACACTGATTGTCAACCCTAGGTTAAGAATTTTCTCACCCGGGCCTGAACCTGAGGCTCTGGTATCCCCACCACAGCACACAGACCTGAGTCAAACCAATCATATTCCAGACTCCCGAGTACCCTCCCAAAATGAGGCTGCTCTAGTCCTTTGACCATGATGCACTGTGGGGAAATTTGACTGTCTGTCCTGCACAGTACAGGAAGTCTGAACAGCCTGCCAACACATCCCACCGAGCAGTCATTTTGGTCTGTGTGCTATTAGCGACTGGAGCCAGCAGTATGAAGGAGGTACCTTTTGAAGGACTTCTCTTTCTGGAGCTTTCACTTCTGCATCAGGAAACGGACAGCGTTTCCGTGAGACATTGGTGGACATTTCGGTGGCATTTTCCAACTCACTGAAGTCACTTGACAGAGCTTATGATGGTGTAGGAAGAGGAGGACACAGCCACGGTAGATTCAAACTGACTGATGCTGCAAACTATACTCTGTATAACCACTGATGCTTCTGTATAGCCACTGTGCACACTGGCACTTCTGATGCAGTGCCACAAACAGAGACTCATAGGATCACATCATCCAGACCTGGGATGACCAGCAGTGGATCCAGAACTTTCCAGACTGCTACAGATCCATTGCCAACCAGTTTGGTGTTGGAAAGTTGACTGGGGTAAAGTGGTGGCAGAGGTTTCTGAGACAATCAGGTGTAATTACTGAAGTCACTGCTGGCTTTGAGAGACTGGAGTTTCAAACTGTGCCTGGGACACTAGGGGCTCGTTACCACATTGTGCCCTCCTCAAGGAGCACGAGTACATGAACTGCAAAGGGTACTACTCTATTGTTCTGCAGGCCCTCGGGGACCACAGAGGTCAATTTATGAATGTCAGCGTGGGTTGCACTTCAAAAGTTCATGATGCCAAGATTTTTCACTGATCAGGCATCTACAGGAGTTACTGTCACCATTGTTATTCTGTGCAACCCTGCGTACCCCCTTTGGCCTTGACTGATGAAACCATACTCTGATTTCATAGGCCCCGGCCAAAGCTGATTTCATTATGCTCTCAGCAAGTTTAGAATGGCTGTTGAATGTGCTTTTGGCAGACTGAATTCCCATGGGAGATGTCCACAGACCCATTTGGATTTCAGTGTTATCAATGCAGTCTGCATCACTGTGGATTGCTGTGCTCTTCACAATCTTTGTGAACCAAGAGGTAAGCCATTTTCTCCTGAATGGACATATGACACTGTTGAAAAGCCGAACCAGTTCACTCAGCCAAAAGATACACCTATTATAACTAGAGCTGGACATACCTGGGCGACAAAGTCAGGGCTGCCTTGTGTTCCCACTTTATGGACTGTGAAGGCCCAGTGAAGAGGGGAAATAGTACCTTTATGTATGTGCATGGTGGGGGAGGAAGGAGCTGATTGCTTGTGGGGAGTTTCAGTGCTTGGCAGGGGTTGATTGCTATACAATGGACTTATGAATGATCAGACCTCTTAACAAACGAGGCGAGGAGAGCTGATTCCCCGTAAGTTTGATGTAAGGAAGTGATTGATGCATGGATTGATGTAGCTATCTATATTTTCCCTGACCATGTCTGTGTATTTAAATAATAAAGGCAAATTGTCTGATGTGATGCAGTGACAGCAATAAACTTTCTTGATAAAATAAATATTTTTAATTATATACATGTATTAGAAAAGTACAACATTCACCTATTGTCAGGCAGGCGAGCTGCCATTACAACACCAAAACACCAATAACAACAAAACCTTAATAAAACCCCTAAGTGTATGAACAAGTTCAAACAATGTACAAGATAGAAACCACCTACTGCTGCATATCCCCTGGCCCCATGTTTTTCTTTCCCTTCTTTGCATATTGGCCACACACTTAGTGCCAGGGAATTGGGGTGGAGGCATTTCTGGGAGAGGGGATCAATGAGCAAAGTTGCCCTCCTCAGTCACTCATGGGGTCCAATTGCATAGGTTACTCAGCCATGGAAATTCCCAAGCTGTTGCTGGAATACATCCCAGGGTACTGCATAAAGGACTCAGTCTGTGGAGTAGGTGATGCAGCAGGAGCTGGTACTCTGGTGGCCATTAGTGATAGCAGCTGTTCAAACAGTTTGTTCTGCTGAGCTCTGTCCTCCTTCCTTAGCTACCAAGAACTGCAAAGCAAACACCTGCTCACATGCTGAAACGCGATCCTGAAGCTGTGCAGCCAGCCTGAGCCTTGCCTCTGTCCTCTCGCCATGCTTCTCCTCTTTGGCACTGGACCTACTTGTTGGCCCTCTCCAGAACTTCAACCATAAGTTTGTCATGGAAACGCCTCCTCTTGGAATGGTCCTTGAAGTTTCATTGGCCCAGGCTTCTGCTGCAGTGTGGACGAGCTGTGGAGGTGCTGCAGCCAGCAGAGCTTGAGGGGCTGGAACAGGACAAGACGCAGAGGGTTATTGTCTGAACTAGCTCAGTGCCGGAGCACAAAAAAAGCCTTGTGGAATTCCAAGAACATAAAATGATACTTTTCCAAATTGAACTACAACATATTGTGAGAGGGATGCTTCAGACCACAGAAGCTCCCTGGACACAGCCACGTTGTTAGTTGCAGCAAAAGAAGTTGTGGGCAGGGGGCAGTTGGTGTCCATGCTACAAAAGATGTTTCTCATTTTAAGACTTCCACATTTTGGAGGACATAACAATTCTTGTGGTGCTCGTTTGGCAAAGGGAGATGTTATTCCAAGCCACTAGTGGGAAACCAGCAGTGTATGCAACCAATGTATTCAAATGTATAGTGACTGAACAGCACATTTATGAGTGGCGTGGACTGGTCAGCTACCCAGGTGCCCCTAGAAAATACACCCTTCCCAGAACTCAACTATCTATCTGGATTTCCTGCTACAGGAAAAGATTGCAGCTATCAGCACCTGGGATTGGGTCAGAATTCAGGAGGAAATCAACAGGATACTATATTAGTTTCCACATAGCTTAGCCTGTTTTGACTGGATATCAACACACAGAACTCCACAGCCATCCTCCTAATCCCTCTCACCCCACATTCTGGCACATTTCTGGACAAAATTTCAAACCTCAATCATATTTGGGACAAATGATTTTGTCACATATGAACTACATTTAACTGAACGGGACTAGATTTGTAAATGGAGCATGTTTCCCCTTCCCCCCAGACAGTTCACTGTTTCCATGAGGTTCAGTGGACCATTGAGCAGTTACAAAGTGGTGTATTGACAGGCATGGCAATGTCAGGCTATTATATTTAATACACAGGAATGCCCTAACAAAAATCTGCGCCTTTCATGTAAAAATTCACTTTCAAGGTATTTTTACAGTTTGTATTCCCCAGTAGCCATTTTGAAATCCACATGATGGGGGTGGGGAAACACCAAGGTGCTGGAATACAATCCACCATTAGCAGATACAAGCTGCTAGTTGGGGTTTCTAGTAACTTTTGCATTAGTCCATAGAGTGGAAATCCCACTCATTCCTATATTATTAAACATTAAAATGAAGACCGAAACTTACCTGGCTCCGAAGTGGCTTTTGCTCTTCCTTGTCTCCTGCAGTCTCCACGACAGGCTGTTTCTTGGGCAGGGGAGAATGCGACTTCAAAAAGCTCCTCCAAGTACAGTCCCAGGGTGTGCTGCTGCTGTTACTGCTCCTGTGGCAAAGCCTCCTCTGGGCCCAGTTTCAGCAACAGAGTCACTTCGCTGGCATCACTCAGTGCCCACTGATGGTTCCCATCAATCCCCATGCTGGATTCTAGGGACAGCAAGTTGCCATTCCAGCTGACCAGACCATCATGTACCACTCCACGCCTGGCACAGTACCTAGCACCCGGTCAAATTCCTCATAAAATGGGAATGTTGTCGGCGAGCTGCAGTTCTGGTCCCAACTTTCCTGAACTCTGTCTTGAGCACTTAAGCTGCTCCCTGAACCATCACCAGTCTGGTAAATTTCCAAAGCTGCCAGCTTCTTCACTATTTACTGATATGTGTGGTCATTCCTGGTGCTCTCATTAAAGTCCACGTTTTGCTGGCTTTGCACCACAGATTCACTACAGTCCAGCTGTGCTCCTGCAACCATGAAGCAGCGCACTTTGCAAAGGACTTCTGTCAGTCTCCACTGCAAAAACAGAAGGTTCTCTGAAGGTGTGTCTGCAGCTCACAGTCAGAAAACAATGGAAGGGTTAAATGCTGATTAGCCAAGCTATGGCACTACAAGAGGGGCTGCTTCCATTTCCCTGGATTTGACTGGCGATTCTTGGAATACAGAGGAAAAAGGAAGTTGGCCCATGGCATTGTGGGATACTTTTGGCAGACTCCTCAGATCCGAGTCTGAGGGGCTAAGACTGCATTGCAAAACAGTAGGGCTTGAACCTTGGTCCCGGCTTGACTTGGGCTTGAATCCTCTATCCCACAGGGTCCTATGACCCTAGATCCAAGCCCAATTCTCGGAGATTTGTATGTAGATGGAACGGGAAAGTTTAGTTCAAGCCTGAGTCTGACCCTTGGCTTATATTGCAATGTAGCATATCCACAATATATATATAATTTTCCAAACTATATTTTTTTTCTTAAATTTGATGTTTGTTAATGTGTATTTGATTATTGCACAGATTCTTCCCAGTAGGATGATTCCTAAATAAACAGCTGATTTTGAGAAGTGCTAAGTTCTCCGATGCTCAGCCCACTTATTTAGGAACTTAAATATGGATTTAGGAGCCTAGCTTTAGGCTTCTGATTTTAAAAGTCTGGGCCCATTTAAAAGAAAGAAACTTATGCCATCACCTACGTGCTCTTTAGTATGTACCACTGAGGAGCTCCAGTTCTGCAGTATTCATTCTAGTTCTGTTCTCTTGTTCTATCCAGATGCCGATACACGATTATATAAAATTACAATGAAATTTTGGCAGTCCATTCCCACAGGCGTCTTTGAAAATCCCACAGTAATTTAACAGAGAGCCAATTCCATGACAAAACATCTCAGACCATGAAAAAATGTGTGAACAAGTAAAAACTAGTACAAAATGTCTACAACTGTGAAGCTGCAGAAGGGGTAATCAGATGCATGGACAGGGAGCAGGGTATATGATATCCTCAGGCTGTGGAGCTTAAGTATCTATGGATTCCATCCTTAAGAACATAAGAACGGCCATACCGGGTCAAACCAGAGGTCCATCTAGCCCAGTATCTGTCTACCGACAGTGGCCAATGGCAGGGTGAGACATGTGGACATCTCCTCGGAGTGCATTTTCCAACTCAACTGAAGTCACATTGACAGAGCTTATTGAGGGTGTTACGGAAGAGGAGGACACAGCCCACGGTAGATTCAAACATGAGCTGATCTGGGGCACCAACTATACTCTGTACTACACCACTGAAATGCTATCCCTGTATAGCACTGTGCACCCCAGCTGCACTTCTGATGCACGTGCCCACAACAAGAGACTCATAGGATCACCATTCATATCCAGTCCACTCATGGGATGAACCAGGCGAGTTGGGATCCAGAACTTTCCATAACTAGCTACAGATCCATTGCCAACCAGTCTATGGTGTGTGTGGAATAGTTGAACTGGGGTAAGTGGTGGCAGGTTTTCTGGCACCATGTAATTACTAGAAGTCACTGGCTGCTTTTAGAGAGATGGAGAGTGGTCAACTGTGCCCTGCGGCTACACATAGGGGCTCAAGTTACCCCCAGGCACATCGGCAATTGTGCCCTCTCACCCTCAGGAGGCACGAGTACACTGAACTGCAAAGGGTACTACTCTTGTTCTGTTCACTTAGGCCCTCCGAGGACCTACAGAGGCTCACATTTCATGAACTGTCAGCTGGGGTTTGCAACTTCAAAAAGTTATAGATAGCCACCAGGATATTTCACACCTGGCAGCATCTACAGGATTACTGTCACCCATTGTTATTCTGTGCAACCTCGCGTACCCCCTTCTGCTGACTGATAGACAAACACATACTCTGATTTCACAGGCCCGGCCAAAGCTGATTTCATTATGCTCTCAGCAAGTTTAGAAATGCTGATGAATGTGCTTTTGGCAGACTGGAATCCCATGGAATGTCCACTCAGACCATTTGGATTCAGTGTTATCAATGCAGTTGCACTCCACTGTGGATTGCTGTGCTCTATCACAAATACTTGTGAACCAAGAGGTAAGCCATTATCTCCTGAAATGGACATAGGCTGACACTGTTGAAGACCGACCAGTTCACTCAGCCAAAAGATACACCTATTATACTAGAAGCTGGACAATACCTGGGCCAAAGTCAGGGCTGCCATTGTGGTTCCCCCTCACTTTAAATGGGACTTGTGAAAGGCGACCAGCCGACAGAGGGGAAATAGTACCTATTTTTTTTTTTTCTTTTTTTTTTGTGTTAAGATGTGGTCTGGTGGGGGAGGTAATGGGCTGAATGCTTGTGGGGAGTTTCAGCTGCTGGCACGGGGTTGAATTGCTAATACAATCGGACTTATGATGAATCAGACCTCTTAAACAAAGAGGCGAGGAACGCTGACCTTCCCGTAAGTTTGATGCTACCAGGAAGTGATTGTCGCATGGATTTGATGTAGCACTATCCCTATATTTTCCCTGACGCAATGTCTGTTGTATTTAAATAATAAAGCGTAATTGTTGAATGTGATAGCAGGGGTGACACGAGCAATAAATTTATCCCGATCAAAATAAATATTTTTAATTATATACATGTATAGAAAGAAAGTAACAACATTCACTATAGTTTGTCAGGTCAGGCGACTGACAGGTACAAACACCAAAACAGCCAAATAAACAAACAAAACTTAATAAAACCCTAAGTGTATGAACAAGTTCAAACATGTACAAGATAAAACCAACCTACGCTGCCATATCCCTGGCCCATGTTTTCTTTCCTTCTTGCAATATTGGCCACACACTAGATGCCAGGGAATTGGGACGTGGAAGGCAATTTCTGGGACGAGGGGATCATGAAGGCAAAGTTGCTCTCTCATCACGATCAGCTGCATGGCGCTCCAAATTGCGGCATAGGTTACTCAGCATGGAAACTCCCAAGCTGTATGCTGAATACATCCCAGGGTAACTCGCATAAAGGACTCAGCTCCTGTCGGAGGTAGGTGGATGCAGCAGGAGCTGAGGAATACTCTGGTGGCAGTGTAGTGGATAGCGTCTGTTCATATGACAGTGGTTGTTCGTGTGAGCCCTCGTGTCTCCCGTTTCCCTTAGCTACCAAGAACTGCATATGGGCAAACAAGCCTGCTCCCATGCTGAATAGGGAAGCCCAGCCGCGATCCATGAAGCCTGTGCAGTGGCCAGCCTGAAGCTATGCTCTGTCCTCGCCATGCTTCGCCCTTTGCACTGGAGCCTACTTGCGTTTTAGGGCCCTGCCAACTCCAGAACTCTCAACCATAAAGATTTGTGCAGTGGGAAACGCCTCCTCTTGGAACTGGTCCTTTAGAAGTTCTCATTGGCCCAGGCTTCGTGGCTCGCAGTCCCGTTTGGGAACAAGCCAGTGGACTGTCGTAGGTGCTGGCAGGGGCCACAGCAGAGCTCTGAGCCTGGGGAACTGAGAACATGAGACAACGACGCAGAGGTTATCTGTGCCTGGCAGTTACACAGCTCACAGTGCCGGTGCTCCCCGTGAGCTACTATAAACAAAGTCTTTATGCTGGAACATTCCAAGAACATAAAAGCACCGTATCTTTAATCCATAATGAAACTCATCCAACTATTAGTGTGTGAGAGGGAGTCCGCTTCAGACCAAGAACTACACTGGAATCATCAAGAGCCCAGCGTTGTTAGTTGCAAGCAAAAGAAGTTAGTGGGCAGAGGGGCAGTTGGTGTCCATGGGCTAACAAAGATGTTTCACATTTTAAGACTTCCAGCATTTGGAGACATAACAATTCTTGTGGTGCTCGTTTGGCAAAGGTGCGGAGCATGTTATTCCAACCACTAGTGGAAACCACAATGATACTGCCCAAAAGTATTACAAATGGTATAACGTGACTCCCCTGAACAGACACATAATATAGATGGAGTTGTTCGCGTAGGAGCGCCGTCAAGCTACCACAGCCGTATACCATACCTACAATTGAAACTATACGCGGGACCCTTACACAGAACACAGACTATCGTATCCTGGATTTCCTGCTACAAGAAAAAAGATTGCAGCTATCAGCACTGGGATTGGGCAACCCGGAATTCAGGTAAGGAAATCAACAGGATAATTAGTTTTCCAACATAGCTTAGCCTCGATTTTGCGCACTGAGATATCACATCCAGAAATCCCCACACAGGCGCATTACCTCCGTAATGGGGCCCCCAATTCTCACACATCACGAACAGTCTGGCACCCACTACACACTCACCACACCATTTGGCCCGATTTTAGGAGCCAACCAACTCTTCTATCGAAACCTCAATCATACTTTGGGAACATAATGGGCTCTAATTGATCCACATATGACCCACCTAACATTAACTGAATCGGTGACTCCAGATACTGTTAAATGTGGAGCATTCGTCTTCACACTATATCCCAGCCCGAGGACAGTTCACTGTTTCCTCCATGAGGTTCAGTGGACATTGAGAAACAGTTAACAAAGTGGCCTGCATTGACAGGACCATGCAATGTCGGTCCAGCTATGTAGTCATTTAACACCACCACACATATACAAATACCATCCCATATCTTCCGCGCGTATTCAATAGATCACAATCTCACTTTCAAGGTATTTTTACAGTTTTGTATTCCCCAGTAGCAATTCTTGAATCCACATGATGGCGTGGGTGGGGGAATACACCAAATTGTTGGGGGCGGTGCTGTGGTATTATAGGAGACCCAATTCGGCACATTAGCAGAGTGATCTAAAGGGATGCTATAGCTGCTTGGGTTAAAACTATAACTGTTGTTTGCATGAGTTCCATTAGATATTGGGAAATCGCCATCTGCGATAGAGGCCTCCTATACCTGCTAGATAACGATAAAAGTAAGTACGCTGGCGCGAACCGCAGACTTGTAACGCGTGGGCTCCGAAGTGCTTTTTGCTCTTCTTGTCTCCTGCAGTACTCACACAATCACGACAGAGGTCTGGGCCTGTTCTTGGCGCAGGGGAGATCCGACTTCAAAAGCTCCTCAAGACAGTCCCAGTGAGTGTGGCGCTCGAGCTCTCGCTGTTACACTTGCTCCTGTGGCAAAGCCTCTCTCTGGCCCTCGCTAACAGTGTTTGCGAATGTCGAAGCGAGAGGTCCACTTCGCTCGGCTATATACTATGCCCACTTAACTGCCGATGGTTCCCCATCTAATTCCCATGAGGATGTGAGGGAGACAAGGCAAGTTGCTCTCCAGCTGACCAGGCCATCATGTACCACTCACCCTGGCACACCCAAAGGGGAGAGGCTCCCGGTGGATACTGGGGTGTTATGCGCGGTAGCGCCCCGGTCAAAAATTCCTCATAAAATGGGAATGTTTTGTCGGCGAGCTGCAGCTCTTGGTCCAAGCGTTTTACCGTGAACTCATGTCGGTGTGAGCACTAAGGGCTGCTCCCTGAATCTTCTTATCTTATTCCAGTACCGGTAATATTTTCCAAAGCTGCCAGCTTTTCTACATATTATTACTTGATATGTGATGGTCATTACCTGGTGCTGTGCTCATTAAAGTCCACGTTTTGCTGGCTTTGCAGCGCGATCAGATATTGTGCGACGTAGCAGTCCATGCTGTGCTCCTGCGAACCATGAAGCAGCGCACTTCTGCAAACAGGAACTTCTGTCAGTCTCCAACTTGCCTAAAAACAGTAGTTCTCTGAAGGGTTGCAGCTTCACTAGTCAGAATAAAATGAAGGTTAATCTGCTGAATAGCCAAGGCTTGAGCAAACTCAGAGGGTGCTGCTTCCATTTCCCTGTGATTTGACTGGCGTTCTTGAATAGCAGAGGAAAAGGAGTTGGCCACACCATGGCCATGGTGAGTACTTTTAGCAGACTCCTCAGGATCCGAGTCCTGAGGCTAAGACTGCGCATTGCAAACAGTAGGCTTGAACCCTTGGTCCCCGGCTTGGACTGGCTTGGAAATACCTCTAAGTCCCACAGGGTCCTATGACTCTAGATATTACCCAGATCCTCGCAGGAGATTTGTAGTTAGATGGACACGGGAAAGTTTAGTCAAGCCGTGGAGTCTGACCCCTTGGCTTATATGCAATGTTAGCTCAATATTCCACAATTATATAATATATTTTCCAAACTAATTTTTTTCTTTAATTTGATGTTTGTTAAGTGTTATTGATTATTGCACAGGGATTCTTCCCAGTAGACTCGATTCCTAATAAACCAAGCTGATTTTGGAGTGCTAAGTTCTCCGATGCTGTGGGCAGTCTCCTAACTATTTAGGAAAGCTTAAATATGGATTTTAGGAGCTAGCTTTAGGCTTCTGATTTAAAAGTCTGGGCCACATTTAAAGTAAAGAAACTTATGCCGTAACCTAGCGTGCCCTTTCTAGTATTACCACCTGAGGTAGCTGGCGGCAGTTCTGCAGTTTATTCATTCTATTTCTGTTTGCTCTGTTCATCGTCAATGCTCTGGGATACAGCGATTATATATAGGAGAGCCATCTATGAAATTGGCAGTGCATTCCCTACAGGCCGTCTATATGAGAAATTCCCATACACCGTAACTTTAACCAGAGATGCCAATTTCATGACAATATACATCTCATGAGCTGATGGAAAAAATGTTGAAACAAGTAAGTTAACAGTATGCAGAAATTGTTACAACTGTTGATATCGTCAGAAAGGTGGTAATCAGATGCATGGACGGGATGCAGGTAAGAGATTCTCTCCAGGTGTTGCTGTGGATGCTTTATAGGTGTATCTATGGATCTCATCCTTTTAAGAACATTAGAGAACGTGCCATAGCCCGCGGTCAATACCAGAGTCCATCTTAGCCCAGCTATGTCTGTCCTACCAGGACAGTTGTGGTGCCAATTGGCAGTTGCCGGGCTCAGGAGAGGTCGCCAACACTTACCAGGCAAGATTGATCAAGTGATCTCTCTCCTGCCATCCATATCACATCCTCTGACAAAGAGCTAGGGACACCATTCCTTACCCATCCCTGGCTAATAAGCCATTTGATGGACTTAGCCACCATGAAATGTATCCAGTCTCTTTTAAACGCTTGTTATAGTCCTAATGCATTGCACAACCTCTGGCTCCTCAGGTAAGGAGTTCCCACGAAGTTGACTGTCGCTGCATGAAGTAGAACTCCTTGTATTTGTTTTAAAACCTGCTGCCCCTACCTCTCTAATTAATTTGGTGACCCCTAGTTCTTGTATTATTGGGATAAGTTATATAACTTTTCTTACCCATTCTCCACACCACTCATGATTTATATACCTCTAACTACCCCCCTTTAGTCTCCTCTTTTTAAGGCTGAAAAGAGTCCTAGCCTCTTTAATCTTTTCTTCAATATGGTGAACCTCTCCAAACCCCAATGCATTTAGTGCCCCTTTTCTGAACTTTTCTAAGTGCCAGTATATCTTTTTTTGAGGTGAGGAGACCATGTCTGTACACAATATTCGAGAAGTGGACATACCATGGATTATATAAGGGCAATAATATATTCTCATCTTATTCTCTATCCCCTTTTTAATGATTAACTAACATCCTGTTTGCTTTCTGACTGCCTTGCACAACTGTTGGACATCTTGGGAGTCACCGTGGACCATTCTCTGAAGATTTTTTTCCTGATTTCATTTGTAGCTAAAATTAGCCTCCATGGTATTGTATGGATAGTTGGGGTTTTTTTCCAATGTGCATTACTTTACATTACCACATTAAATTTCATTGCCATTTGTTGCCCAACACTTAGTTTTGTGAGATCTTTTTGAAGTTCCTCAACAGTCTGCTTTGGGTCTACGTATCTTGAGCAGTTTTAGTGTCAATCTGCAAACTTGGACCACCTCACTGTTTTACCCTTTTCTCCAAAACGTCATGTTAGTCTCCATAAGGTGCCACAGATTCTCTGCTCCCTTTTCTCAGATCATTTATGAATAAATTGAAATGATTGCTCCTAGGACTGACCTTGGGGAACACCATAGTACCCCTCATCCATCTGAGAATTTACCATTAATTCCTACCCTTTGTTCTCTGTCTTTTAACCAGTTCTCAGTCCATGAAAGGACCTTTCCTTTTATCCCATGACAGCTTAAATTACATAACAGCCTTTGGTGAGCCTTCTGCATCTCGGTGGAGTGTCTGAGACATTCCCTGTCCTCCACCCTCCCCTATTAGCAGCAAAGGTAGCCCAGTGGCTATGCTGGCATTGGCCCTCATTCTGCAGTGGCACAGCACCTCCTCACCCCAAAAGGAGGCAGACGTGACAGACCAGAAGTTAATGCTCCTCTGAGCACCAGTAACTATCAAGCCATTTGTTACCATAAAGCCAGTGGGTTTCAGAGAGAATCATGCTGCCTAGAGAAGCAACTCCCTTGTTCTGGTCCCAAAACACATAGAAACCTATATATATAGAAATACCACAAGCTAGAACATCACAGGGATAAAGGGAGGCATGCTTCAAATCCATCTAGCTGTGCACAGACTAGCTGAAAACCCCCATGTCCCTATCACCGTTACTCTCATCCTTGCTTCCCCCATGACCCCATGTACTAACTCACTGCATTCTGTCCTAATTTAGACTGTAATCTCTTCAGGGCAGGGATTGTCTCCCAGTCTCTGTACAGCGTGTAGCAAAACAGGATTGCGGTCTCTGAGTGCTACTGAAATAAAAATAAATAAATAATGCCACACAGATGCTGCTTGCCTCCGTCCGCAAATTCTGGGCCTAGTTCACACAATTTAGTGCACATTTTCTGCCCTGGGTGGTACAGATAGGAGGGGAGCATTTGGCCTTTATTTCACAAGATCCTGATTTTGTATTAGACAGGAGAATTGTGTTTCACCACTTATGCAGCCAGTTCACATAAAAATCAGTATCAAGACTCCTCAGAAGAGGGAGTTCTACTCCCTTCTCTAAAGTGAAGTCATAGGGAAGGTGTCAAATTAAACAGAATTTTCTTCTTACAGTGGAAAAAAATGCTTTTTGGCATGAGGGCTATAGTAGCCTGCACCAATCCTGGACTCTTGCACAACTTCACCTAATAGAAATAGATCAAATCAGCAACTTGTCTGAATTTCTCTTTATAATGGCATGGCAGAACAAACCACACCCACACACCCCTTGTAGGGAGCAGCAGAAGAACGAAGACTCAACTTCAGGACACATCTCTTGATTATTGTTGATTAACTAATTAAAATGCAATAGAGCAGAACAAGTGCATAGCTGATGTGTAGGATGTAATGTAAAGAGCAATCAAAGCCACTCAGTGGGGCTGAGCAGGGATGAAATGGCAGTATCTAATTCTCCACATTTGGAAGAGGTACTGCATAATGTAAAGATTATTGCTTTGCACACTTTAATGAAAACTGGCTGCCTTTGGGCTGAATAGCATGCACACCTATTGTGAGCACAATATAATAAGGAAAAAATGCACTGTGCATTAAAAAAATGGTCACCTCATTAACAGAGGCTAAAACAACCCCCCTGTTACAAGTTACTATGACACCATGAAGTAATAGGATGACAGGTGTTGTATTACAATTTTATAATGGAATGAACTTGCATTTACGCACACAAAGAACACTTATTTCCTTTGATATTACAGCAGACACCTGCAACTTGATAATGTAAGGACCTTTACTAAGCAAGTATAAATTTAGTAATGTTTTTAGATTTATAAAACCCTATTTACTTGTTCTGTAATTTGGAATAAATGGATTTGGAATCCTATAAGTATTCTTTCTAAGAAAATGAAAACATAATGATCACATATCTTATATGAATATGCCTTCAGATACTGCTGTGCTAGAAATCAATGTGTATATTTCCCCTCCACATAGGGCTAAAAAAGTTTATAGAGATTTTTAGTACTTAGATTTAATGCATGTCCAAAGCATATGTCTTTGTATCACTAACCTGCCAGCTAGCTTCCCATCGCAGCCTTTTTATCCAGTCTTCTTCCAAGTCTTTATTCTCTTTCATGGATGTTTCATGCATAGCTGATGTAGCTTACACAAACTTGATTGGCCACTGGCTGTTACACTATCTTTGTGTGCCTTTAGCAAGGCAGCAGCAAGTGTAGTTCAGAGGCAGACTGTCATGAGAAAATGTCACACCATGGATGGGTGCTTTGGACATGAAGAACCCACATGTGAAAAGATATTGAAAAAGTGTGACTATGCTCTGACATGTGCCACCTGCTCCAGTCAATGCATAGCTACAGCCATGGAGTTCACAGTACAATATAATGAAAAAACTTTGGTAAAATAGCTCTAATTAGATGTCAAGTATATTAGGATTGGTGACGCTAATGAAAATATTTTCACACACACGCCTCAAAATATTATTTCATATACTGTACTACTGCCTGTTTGTGTCATTGTAATTATGATTATATCAGTGGAGTTGATTCAAGCACAGACTACAAAACCAGATTCGCAGTCTGGTTTTAAAAATACGTATATATTTCAATGTATCTTCATGAATTACTCAGTAGACAATAAACATGAATAATAATATGGGCTATTTTGATAGAAATGGGCTCATTACCATAGTGGCTGCTGAGCTGTTTCAGACACCAGATTCAGCAGTGCAGAAACAGGTACTGTCAGACACATGCATTTCTACCCAACAGCACAAAAATTAGTCCCCATCTAAAACATATCAATAAAAGTCACTTGAGCTTTCTCTTTCCACAATGTGCCTGAAGATGCCCATCACACAGACTCTACATGGCAGATGTGTTCTCAAGACTTTATGACATTTTCAATCACTCCTTGACCTAGCAGGAATATCCCTCAGCCTACATACTAACTCCACAGAGCAGAGACTGACATTTGTGCCACACTGCAAAAAATTAAGAGAACTGATTTCCTACTATATCGTTTTGTTCACTAGAGACTAGCTGAGATCACCAAACTCATTGCAATTAGAAAATCAAAGCAGATTTCAACTGATTGTAGGTGAAAATTAAATGATGGGTCCTCTGAACTATTCAACCTAAAACAAACCAAAGCCTAATTTAGCTTTTATACCAGCTTGTTATAATTAAAGGAACACAGTCGTGTTTAAAATTATATATATGTAAAGAAACAAACATCCAAGTGTTAACAATATCTGAGATTATTAAAACTGAAAGAATTTTTAAAATCCTATTTACTTTTACCATTCATAGAATTTGTTTGCTCTTTTTATTGCACTCTGCAGGGACAATGAAAATAGACACGTTGGTTTAATTTTTGTTTATCATCATTTTCACTTTGGGCTCTTAGACATTCCTGTAAAGCATGGAGTGTTAACTCTGCACAAAGATGTTTAAATACAAATAAAATCCATTTCCCTTGAATTTTTTTTTATATTGTAGAAATATTTCTATTGCTCTTAGGTTGTACAAATATTTATTTTCACAAATCCTTACCTTTGGACCTTACACAACCTGACAATGGCCCTAATGTAAACCTGAATCTGACATTTTACATTCGGGTAGACCTACATGTACATCATGCATCTAAAGTACAATTCTACTCTTCAGCTCAGAATTTTTTTTAATGTTGCTAAAGTAATCAAAAGATTTTTGTGTGGACTATAAAGCAATATTCTTTGGAGCATTCAGTTTGACTTTAGAACTCATGTTACATAACAAGAGCAAACGTGAACACCAGATTCTATTACACACACGGATATTTTATTTTTAGATCAAGAGAGCATGAGGTAAACCAATACGAACATAGGAAGTATTCAGATGCTTTCATAGACAGAAAGAGACATATCATCAAGCAACAAAAGAGAAGGGTACGAATAAAATTGCCATTAATAAAAACTGGAGGCACCAACTACTGGTTGTTTCAACACACTTGCGAGAATGCTGACCTCTCTTGCCTTCTCCCCATATTCAGTGTTATGAGCCCAACAATGTCCAGTGGGGTAACCAATAACAAATAATGCTTTGAACTATATTTGTGTGGCAACAATAGGTCACTTGCCAATGCAACTGACAAATCATGTGATTCAGTGTCTGGTGGGAACAAAACATACCAAAAAAAACAACAACAAAAAAAAACAGCACAAAACAAGCTCTGTCCTAAGAATGCTGTAGTTTGCAAAGGACAGAATCTAGGAAGCAGACGGTCTGATTTTGGAGGGATAAGAAAAATAAAAGGAATTCTTGTCTCATTCTTAATATGGCAAAGACAGACGCAAACCAGCATGCTGACATATCTTCAATGGGCAAAGAGTGTAATTCTACATCAGACAGGGTATCTGATAGAAAAGGCTTAGTTGTAATTGTAAATATTTGCAATGCTTCAAACCAAAGCTACGCTGGACTTCAATTAATTATTTCATGACTTTAGCTTGCCTTTTTTACAATGATGTAACAGCCCAAATTGTGTATGAACTGCAGGAATACGAAGACACGTACTGATGGAAATCAAGCTACTTTTTTCACTCATGGTGTCTAAATTACTTTGATATGTTAGAGCCTGAGGCAAAGAAAACATCATAAAAAATAATATAGAGATGAAAACTTCAATTTTCCCCTACATAAGAATCTGTCACTTATTTGCTAAGAATCAAATTTAACTTTACACAGTTAAAGAAGTTCCATACATCATTCTCCATAAACCAGTATTCTACTCAGATATATCTTGCTTGCAGTTCAGACAATATACTTGATTTTACACTGCTCTACAAGAAACATCTCTAGATGGTACAGCTCAGAGTCTAAAAGGCTTTAGTAGCAATTTAACCACCACCAGGGAGAAAAATACCTGTGTGAAAACAGATTTATCAATACCCAGTAAACGGGATGCTTCAAAGGTCCTTTCCAAAAACTGACTTAGGACATAAACATGCAGTAAAAGTTTCGATTTTTTTAATATCTCCACAGTTTGTTATTGTGATACTACATACTGGCAGCAGTATAAAGAAACAAAGTGAGAAATACACACGTTTAAGCATGGAATGTAATTTTAGCAGCTAAACACTGAAATCCCACAGTCAGATTTTCAAAACATTACAGAAACAGTGAGAGACACCGTTGCTGGATTCTCAGACTCTGTGTAACTTGTATATGCCTTTCCAACTATGGCATTAAACATGTCAAATATGGCCAATGGAGGACTCATCTTGTCTAGGGGAGCTCTCTGAGAGAGGTGCTTAGAGCTGCTGTATCAGCTACTATGCCATCCCCTCTCACCGCTTCCAATGTAGGGTTAGTGGTCAGGTGGGAGAGGGGATATTCCTGATCCCAATGACATCAGCTGCTAAAAAGGTCCTTTGGGGATATTAGCAGCTAGTATGGAGTATAGAAGCTCTGAAGCTACTCTACTTTATGCTAGGTATCATAGTAGGCAAACCGCTCTGGGATGTGGTATGGGATGTTGGGAGAACGCATAGCTGGGTTAAAACAAAACAAAAACAAAACACCTTTTCCTCCCCCTTCATCCACACAAAAGCTGTGACTAAGACATGTTGGACACAGCCCAGGATACAGCCCATAATCTCTTTACATGCTCCTTCCAACCCCCTTTGCTCTGCCAATGGTGTCAGTCACAACAACCCCTTCATTTCCTGCTCTCATTGCCCAACTTTGTATCTTCTTTCACGCTACCCCATTGGAAATGGAATAACTGCTCAAGGCCAGTGTGTCAAGCCAGCACCTGCTACTCATTTAAATACCTCCTAAAGATTCCATTTTTCTGACATGCCCACAAGCCACATCATATGCCTTCTGAACCTCAGCATCAGAAAAGAAGAGCATGAGATCTGGAAAGCAAAGCTGTAAGCTTACATTCTCCCTGAGGTGTCTTCCCAATGCACCTTTTCTTGTGTATTTTGGTTTCCTAGATGGCAAGCTCCACAGGGCATGGAATGATTTCTATTTGTGTCCTGAACAATGCCAAGCTAATTGTTGATGCTTAATATAACAACAACAATAATCTTCCCTTCTTTTGTTCTTCACAAGGCATGAGATCACTACTCAAAAGAGCCCTGTAATGTAATGAACTTATACAGGGACGGAGAACTACAACTGACAGAGATCAGATCAAGATGGTGAAACATGTAGGGTAAAATTTTCAAAAAGCATCTAAATGATTTAGGAGCCTAAATGCCATTGATTTTCCAAAATCCTAACTCACTCTTAAAATGTCTTAGGCTCCTCAACCACGTAGACACTTTGGAAAAATTTTACACAACAATTTTACAGGCCATTTCCTCATATTAAAGATGAGAATTACTCTATCTTATTCAAATCAGTTGTAATTCCGCAGAAGTAACTGCAACCCTTGGTAAGCAGACAGTATGGCAGCTCAAAATTGTCTAGACATACTTGCCATCTTACAAGTATTGCTGTGTATGTAATGCGTATTGATTATATATGGACAGTCAGTAAATAAAGTTGCCATCAGAGTATCATGGTGTCTGAAATTCAAAAGGTTGAATCCGAGTTCCATTTCTTCTTGCCTTAAGTGTTCTTTGACTACATAATAGGTTTTTTCTTTCCTGCTAGTAAATAATCAGGGTGGAGTTTCTTTCTCTATCTTGCCACTTATGAACTTCTGACTGAGAGAATTCCTCATTTGTTACTGCCAGATTGTCATTTCTTTGAGAGCAGCCACAAGATCTTAACAGATTGATATACATGGCTGTTATATTTATTAGTTTAAAAAAACAGCAAATGACAAGTGAATAAAGCACTCCTTTGGACATTTTGACTACAGATTTTGTATAAATCAATATTGAGTGCTATAAAATGTCAAAATACCAAATGAGGAGAAGAGAATCAACAGATATCCTATGAATTATATGAGTGATGAATATTGGTCACCAACCAAAATAAATGAAGCCACAAAGAACCTATGATAAAGTAACATTCATCATCTGACTTAAAACCACAAAAGAAGAAGATTTAGAATTAAGGCTGAGACTCCTGTCTATCTTACATCACAGGCGGAGGGGAGACAGGAGGAGGAGAACCATTAAAACACCCCAAAATGAGTTAAGAATGAAGTGCTGACCAAGTAATTTTTAAAGTTCACTCCAAATTCCCTTGATTTTCTTGACTGGAATCAAAAGAGTAGGGATCATCTTTTTGTTGTGTTCAGACAGTGCCTACTGCAGTGGGATCATGATTTGTGCCCCTAAATATTACCATAATACAAACAGTGTTACTATATAATATATAAACATATATAATTCCCTGTTCGTTTAACTGAAGATTCATTAACATGAAGATTGTATATTCAAAAGTTCTTATGACCTTGTTAGTAACCAGTATGAGGAACTGCATCAAGAGGTCAGATAAGGATGCTAATATTTTGCCTTTGGCTACCATATAGTTTTGGATCTCTACCAACCATGGCCTGTCAAATCAGCTAAGTTCTACCTCAACGTTTAGCCACCTGACCAGAAATTCTCAGTACAATCAGAATTCTCAGAGTTAAAAAAGCCACTAAAACAAAAAGCTTGTTTTGGGGGAAGGAGGGGTTAGATTTGCAGCAGGTGTAAATCAGCAGAGCAGATAAGCACACAGGTATTTCATTGTCTCAAGATGGTGCCAATACAGGAAAGCACTTTTATATATAACATACATACATACCCACATAAAACACATTCATTTACCATCATGCTTCCTTTATCTGTTTTCTATTGAGTAACATGCACTCATAGCATGGTAAAAGTATTACACTATTAAGTTTATTTTATTTCTCCCAGTCTTTAGGACCAATATAGGACTTAGAGATAAGCCAAGGAGTTGATAACTGAGGCCAATGATTTAACCAAACATTATCAGTTCAGAAAAGGGACATGGGCATGACTGTGGACAGGTCAATGAAGCCCTCTGCTTAATGTACAGCTGTGATCAGATAAGATGTTAGGATGTATAAGGAATGGGATGGAGAAAATATGATAATGCCACTATGTAAATCAATGATGTGGCCTGATCTCAATTCCGTGTGCAGTACTGGTCACCCCATGTCAAAAAGGATATTGCAAAACTAAAAGGGGTTCAGAAAAGGGTGATGAGAATGACTAAGGGCACGGAAAATCTCTCCTGTGAAGAGCGATTGAAAAGATCGAGACTGTTTACCTTAGAAAGAAAGAGAGGATGTGATAAAATTATGTTAAAAAGTGACTGTTTTAGAGATAGTGGGTCAGAAGTTTTTGTTCTCCCAATCTCATAACAAGAACCAGGAGACATACAATGAAATGGCAAATTCAAAACTGATAAAAACAAATGTTTTTAACAAAACATATAATTAGACTGTGGAACCCATTGACACAGGGAGTTGCTGTGGCTAAGAATTTAGCAAGTTTCAAAAAAAGGTTTGGACATTTATAATGATACAAGAATATCTATACTTAATGCTAACAGAAATTCTGGCAGAGATATTAAACCTCATTCTTCATGGTTTAAACCAATCTACTCATGGCCCCTTGACTCTCACTTTAGAATAGACAGCGGGAGATGTAATCTCTCCCATATTTGCACCAGAGCAGACCATCCCTGACGTCAGCTGCCACTTCGTTGTTGCCTCACTTCTTAAAGAGCCAGAGGCTGGGCTGGGGATGCAGGAAAGCATGAGAGCACCCAGTGCTGCAGTTAGATCTCCTGCCAGAGTTCCTCCTGTGACTCCACAGAAGCACATTTGCTGTAAAGCTTGGCAGAGCTGGCAAACACGTACAGCATGTGCTTAACATACAGTTGTGATCAAACAAGATATTAGGATGCATAAGGAATGGGATGGAGAATACTACTACTGCACTGGGACCACTGCTTCTGGCCAGTGCCCTGAAATAGGCCCATGGCCTTACTCCCAGTTTGTCCTTTCCCAACCACTTTCAGAAGAATAGCACTACTATCGATACCATTCAGGAGCAGAACTAATGCTCCCCGACAAGATTATGTTGGCTTGACGCACCCAGCTCTGCAATCCCCTACCACACCCATGTGAACGGGTGAGGCTGGACACAAACTAGCTCATATCCTTGACTGGAACCAATGTATTCATTCTAAAGCACCTAAATGCTATGGCGGGCAGGCTTTTGAGGACGATGTCCCCAACAGCTGGAATAAGCAATCTATTTTGCTCATATGGGCGCCTGTTGTTTGGTTTTAAGAAACTTTCGATCCTTTATTGTAAGAAGCCTTCTCGAAGTAAATTAAACTGAAAAATTGTGCCCGCTCACTGTTGTCGTCTGCTATTTCAGACAGTGTCCTGAATATATTGTCTGTGATGTGCTTGTGCTCCAGTTTCATTGTAGGACTTCTATCCTCCAGGACTTTCATGAAAATAAAATTCCTATGTATGTTGCAACTTAATTAGTTACAAAATAAGGATAGTGCCCCAAAATGATCATTAATTGGGTCCCCCCGCCCAAATATCAGAGGCAGAGTGGATCAGTACAAAGTTCAAAATTATGTTAAAATTCAGCCCTCCCATACAAAGCTTGAATAATTGGACTTTGCACAGGAAACTACATTTCTACACAACATGGGCCAATGCATCTCTTTTGCAGCTACTGCTAGTCCGCACCTGGTTATGCAGATTTTGGGCTGCTACATTCACACAGAAATGGAGCTGGTGGCCCCTTCCTTAATGTCCTTGAAACCTCCCATCTGCACTGGTCAGTTCAGAGCCAGCACAAATATGTGCTCCGATGCACAGGGAGCGCAGACACACTTTGCACAGCCCTCTCCATGAGGCTTCAGTGATATGAAGGGCCAGGTACAAGAGACCTTTGGCATGCTGGTGAATTTCACTCTTTGATCCTGATCCTACAAACACACACTTGCTTTACACTAGGCATGTGAGTAGTTCCACTTCAGGATTGGGGCTTACTGCATGATTGTTAATATTCTGGCTATTTTCTTATCACTTGAGGCATTTAAAACTAAACTAGGAGCACACTCGCAGTGGTGCATGGTATTTCTAGATAGGTCAGCACAACCAGGCTGTATTAACCCATCACTGCTCTCTGGTCAAGGGAAACATACAGGAGAGCCACCAGCTTTTTTGGAGCCTTAGGTGGCGGAAGGTCCCACCCCCGAAATGCTGCCCCCAACAGAGGCAGCGGAAGGTCCCGCCCCTGAAATACCATCCCCGACAGAGGCGGCAGAAGGTCCGGCCTCTGCAGTCACCGCCCCCCAAATGTTAGCGCCATGGGCGACCGCCTAGGACACCTAGTGGGTTGCACTGGCCCTGGAAATATACCTCTCCTGGCCCAGAACAGCAGGGAGTCTGTAGGGGAGGGAGAAGAGGTTGAAGAGCCATCTTACCCTGCACTCACCCTGCAGTGGCAATACCCAGCTCCCTGCTCCAGGTCACAATGCCACTCACTCAAATTTGGCCTGGTTACCTCTCTGTCATGATGGAGGGATGGCCAGACCAAACCTGAATGACATTATGACCTGTCTGCCAGGTCGCAACGCCTAGAGTGGAGAGCCAGTTCTAGCTCCATGGGACAGAAGACAGGGTGAAGGATGCATGTGTGTATATATATATAATAGTGTGTCGCAAAAAAAAGTATAAATGCAGCTTTTGGGTCACCTTACTAAAAAAGTTTGGGAACCACTGGATAGAAGGCCCAAGAGGTCTTTTCCACCTTTAATTTTATGATTCTATAAAAATTAGAGCAACTGAAAGGTGGGATTTGCTTATAATGTGGGAAAAGAAAAAAAAAGTCCCGTTACTTTCTCCTTCCCATGATACAGTTGTAGGTCACATCAGTACAGAAAGTAAAGAAAATGTGCTGAAAGTCCTATGAAAAACCTATGAAAGTCCTACGAAAAAGTCACTATGAAGTGACTTTCCCAATACAACTTTAAATAGTCATTGCTGTTCTATGGAGAGTTAACAAGTCTGGTGTCTGGAATAACACGGAAATTATCAGCAGTTTTACTTAGCCATGGGACAGGTGCGATACACAGGGCCCAACCCCAAGTTTGGCACACAGTGGGTGCAAGGCCCAGCCACACCCTGGCAGGTTGCCCAGGCTCTCCACCGACAGAATGCTAGTTTCCAACTGAGAAAGGTAGGACCTTACAACAGTAACTACTAAGGCCCTGCCCTTCCACTGAAGGAAGAGTTTCCCACACATGCTGGCAATAGCCATAGGGCTTGGTAGACTTAGCCAGGAAATTTCCATCAAATGCTTTTCCAATAGAAAATGTGGTTTCCATAAAAGTGAACTTTTTGACAGGAACATTTAAATTTTGCCTGTGTTAAGTATTATCGTTATTTATTATAAGAACTCTCTGGTGGGAAAATGGAAACAAAATATTTCATTTTGGGCTGGGTCGACACAAATCAAAATGTTTCAGTCCATCATTTCAGAGCACCTCATTAGTCTGTGTCTCCCTGAGCTGCCACTATGGCTCATGGGAATTGTATTTAGGTGCCTCGTGCCCCCATTTTCCTCTCTGGGCCAGGCTCGAAGGCTGAATTTTAAAATATTGTCACTGATAAGACTCTTGCTACTCTTTGAAATAAAAAGAAAGAAGGAGAATAAATGTTGTTTGACCCCATCTCAGCTATCTTTTATTTGACAAACAAGCCAATCCACACAGTTTAAGCAGCTGAACTTTGTAAGGTCCTGAATTTAATTAATTTCCGCACTTATAAATGGAAAGTATCTCCTACAGTATTTTAATGGGAACACTCCCTCCAACTCTCACACGTACTATCCTGCTTTTATTTAGGCATATGGTAAAAAGGAGACATTCTTGTAAACTAATAATCATTAGTTTAGCCACATGATCAGTGCTGAAGTGGAGGAGAGATTCCAAATGTCTTTAGTTTAAATTCTCACATATCATCACGGACACTTGAGCAACAAATCGTCCACTCCATCTCTCAAGTTAGAGGATTACTAACACTAACAATGCACAATAGAGAAGATGGGGAAATGGTATAAATCTTTAAAGTAATATATTGTGTCAAATCCTCAGTCAAGTTTGCTAGTGATAGATGGAAGCTCTGTTTGCTCCTTTATATTGTGCTAGATGTGAGCATCATTTAGGGAAAAGGGAAGAATGAAATAATCAAATTTGTTGTCATTTTTCTCTCAATTTCCCCTTTAGAATCAAACTGGAATGAAATCTGCCTGCCTTTCATTGAGAAGTAGATCTCCCCACAACCACTGCCAGTCAATCTGCATGTGACACCAGCTCTCAATACGACAATTCTGGTGGAAAGATTAAGGTGTGCCAGCAGTTTGTCGACACTTGATTCTGGCTGTTTTTTTAAGTTGGGTTATAAAGCCCTGAAAATGCATAGAAAATAAATTTGCCCATCTTTACCCCCACGATTTGCCCATCTTTACCCCCAAAATCAGGACATACAAACCAACAGTGAGGCAGACTTCAGACTAGCAGTGCTCCAGTGTGTGGTTACATCACTCACCCGCATACATCTATGCTCCCTGTGGCACACAGAAACTCTTTGCCATCACAGAGGTGTTTGTCTTGATGGTTGAAACCTCTCCTAAGCCAGTGGTGTTATGGGCCAGGCTCATTTTTAATAAAAGATTCATAAAAAGAAGTAAATTATTATTACCTTTGACATTCACTACAGTTACATGAACATCCTCTTACTATAACGATTATTATTTAAACACCTTGAAACTGTGTATTGACAATTCTATCAGAGGATCTCACGGCATGTTACAAACATTAAACAACGTAGCCTAATGTTCTACATGTGAGGCAAGTAAGTAGCATTATTCCCAATTGACAAATGGTGAAAGTGAGGCTCAAATATTTGGGGGGGGGGAGTGTGATTCAACACCCATGACAATGAATGGAAAAACTCCCACTGGCTTCAGTGACATTGGAATGAGCCCTAAGTGATTTGTCCACAATCATATAGGAGTTCTAGGCACAACCGGAGATAAAACTAAAATCTTGCCATATAAATCCAGTGCTTTAAGCACAAGACCTCCCTCTCCATCTTTATGTTACAATGATACATATGTACAAATCCTGTTCCTGCTCAAAGTCACAGAAGGCCCTGAACACAGAGCTGATATGTGGTAAGAAGTCTGCACAGAGGAGCTGCATCTTTGCACAACATGGAGCTCTGTTCCACACAGGCTGCTCCACAGTGTGCAGTGTGGTTTTAAGACTAGTGCTAGTTGCAGTGTATAGGAATAGAGCAGTATTCCTTTGAATAATTTGCAAGCCCTCTAATGACACTCACTATGTTCTACGTTTTAGAAGCTACCATAAACCACCAGTGTGTGTGTAATTAGGCTTTGCATGTTGTGTGTATGTTTAGTCAATAGGGTTGTTAAGGACCCAGCCATGCCCATGTGGTTTCTTTGCATTGTTTTGTCATGTAAAGAACTTCTCCTGGGGGGAATTCTGAGCCACGGCGCAATGCAGAATTTTGCAGAAATTAATGTGGTGTGTGCAGAATTTCCTTTTTCCCTCCACAGAAATGGGCTGCAGAGCTGTTGGCCATCACTAGGGGCCACTGGACCCGGCAGAGCCCATCTCGCAAATATCAGACAAGCCGGGGGAGGGGGAGGGAACCAGAGGGTTCCCAGCAGCTGCAGTTCCCAGCACACTCTGAAGAAAGGAAGCGGCAATGCAGAGGCAACTAGGGTGACCAGATGTCCCGATTTTATAGGGACAGTCCTGGTTTTTAGGTCTTTCTTCTTATATAGGCTCCTATCACCCCCCACCCCTGTCCCGATTTTTCACATTTGCTGTCTGGTCACCCTAGAGGCAACTCTGTGCAAGTCCAGGACCCAGTATCAGGCTGCTCCTCCCTCTGGATCTCTGTGCTCTGGTGGGTAGGGGGCGTGAGTGTCTTGGCTGTGGCGGGGGGGTCCATGGCTGGGCTCTGGGGGACAGAGGGTGTGAGTGTCTGGGCTGGGAGGAGGGGGGCATGGCTGGACTGTTGTGGGGAAAGAGTGTGAGAGTCTGGGCCAGAGAGGGCCCCCCACCTGGACTCTGGGGGGGACAGGGTTGTGAGTGTCTGGGCTGGGGGGACTATTGCTGGGCTCTGGGGCGGGGGGGGGCAGAGAAACAGGAACTGAGTTGTTGTAGGGGTTTCTTTAACTCTCTACTCCTGGGGGAAATTTTGTGTGTGTCTGTATTGTCACAGACACACTTGCTGACAGGTCTTTTGAAATAAATTACTAAAATAAGTAAAAGTGGCATGGTTATTTTGACAAAATATGCAGAATTTTGCAGAATTTTAAACTTTTGTGTGCATAATTTGACTTATTGGCACAGAATTCCCCAGAAGTAAAAGAGCGAAAGGCATAACACTATTGAATCTTCATGATGAGTTAAGGGCAGAAAAAACCTCCTAGCCCAGCAGAAGCAGAGGCACGCAGCTGCACCAATTACAGCTGCAACACACGGAGGGAGCATGTGTGTGGAAGGGGAGAAGGGATGACAAGTCCCAGTCCCTCCCAGGTATTGCCACACCACAAGGGGAAAGATGAGGCCCAGATAGCTTCACCTCTCCTGTCCAAGCAACCAAACCTTTGAAAAGGAAAATCTCCATAGGGCACATGAGGCCACCTAGCCTTCATCCTTCCCCACAGCAATGTGACTCTGAGGAAGAAAGAATCTGCTCGAAGCAGAGAGGAGCAGCTGCACAGAAGGGCTCTTTGAACACTGGTAACATCAACAGTGTCATGTCCGACTGCTTTCTACAGCAGTGCCATGTGCTGACTGGCTGTTTGCACCAAATCCTTCCCACCTTTACTCACCTCTCCTGCCCTCTCCTGTTCCCCCAAACCCCAAAGTGCAATATCCTCTCTCCCTTCTTTTGTCTTTGTTTGCAAACAAACATAACCCCACCCAAAATCATAAAATAAACAAACAAAGGGCGGCACTATAATGCTGTTTGCAGAACATCACACTGTGCGCTGGGCTTGCATGATGTCTCCCCTTCCCCCACTGGGCCTTGTCCAGGCCAAGGACTGTCCATTACTCTACATTTGTACAGTGCCTGGCACAAAGGGGCCCTGACTTCAGTGCTACTCTAATACAAATAAATAATAGTAGTAATAATTTTTTGATCCACTAGAAAATAAACTTGGGCCCCCAAGGACCAAGGGAAGTACAACAGCAGACATTACCATAGGCACTGACTCCGTGGGTGCTCTGGAGCTAGAGCACCCATGGGGGAAAAATTGTGGGTGCTGAGCACCCACTGGCAGCCCTCCTATCAGCTCCCCTCAGCGCCTCCTGCTCACTGGTGGGCCCTGAGGATCAGCACTTCCCCCTCCCTCCTTGCGCCTCCCACCTGCCACAATCAGCTGTTTCGCAGGAGTGAGGACGTGGTGCGCTTGGGGGAGGGGGCAGAACTGGATGGGAAGAGCTGGGGTGGGGGTGAAGCAGGCACAGGAAGAAGCGGAGTGGAGGCGAGGCCTGGGGTAGAGCCAAGGGTCGAGCACCCCCTAGCACTTTGGAAAGTTGGTACCTGTGGACACTATAACTGCAGCCCTGACACCTTACTGGGTGAGATTTCTCTCTCATCCATCTGGTCTTTACATCTCTGCAGTGCAGAACCACTTATTTTCAAAGTGCACTAGAGAAAGGATTTGGTCCATAGAAGGATCACTGTAACTACGCAGCCATTAAGTCATAAATCTGGTGTGTGTATAATTACGACTACAGTAAAATACTTTGCATTTTGATTGCACCTTTGATCTGAGAATCTCTAAGCACTTTAAAATAATTAAACAATCACTGGTTTGGAATAATGGGTTAAGAATATAAACAGAGAAGAGATGTACAACATTTTAGGGTTTGCTGAGGTGATCTAGCCTTAACCAGATGTTACCATACATTCTGCCTTCCAGCCTCCCATTACAAACCACAGAGCACTCCATCTATAAATGTAACAGCTGCAGCCACAGAAGTCACATCTGTAGCAGGTTTAAAAAAAGAACTATTGCTATAGGAATAGTTTTGGGTTTTTATTATTAAAGTGCCTTGCAGGTACTCACATTTTAATGCAAGGTTTCATGCAGAAGTCTAATACCATATATACATACACCATCAAAGCGGTTGTGTGTATGTTAGCGTAAAGTGGGTATGACATAATAAGTCAAAACAATGTGCTTGGCTACGAGGTAATATTGCTGTCAAGAGGCAGCCTTGTGAAGCACCAGCGTAAAAGAGTTTGTCAGCTGTGGAACAGAGTGACAGTGACCAACTGCAGCAGGGAACAAAATGAAGAGGAGAACTAACTATTCACATCTGTTTTGCACCAACGGCATCAGGGATCAAGGTCTGGAAGAAAACAGGGATTTTATTTCTAACATAAGGAGTGGTGCTCTAGCCAGTGGTAAGTAACAGCAGTAACACACACCTGCTGAGGAATATTACCCGCACAAAATGACTTTCCTGTCTGAGATTGACAATTCAGGGACGCTCCTTTTGTTCTCATTTACTTGCAAATAATGGTCCCCTTGCGTGCCTACCAAGCAATATTTATGCTGGACTGGATATATAGCTCTCATTAGAGCAAATACTACTTCCTAAATTGGGCTATTTGTGACTCTACACCTCAAGTTTCACTCATCCCAGATTTGAAATGCACTAAAAGCACATTATTACTGCTTAAGATGCAAACTACTATGCTGAAAAATATCGTTTTTTTACCTCCAGCGAAAGAAGTTAAAAATTAATGGTTAGTTGAGACTAAGGTGAATAGTAAACAGAAATTCCTTGTGACCATGTGTGGGCTATTCTCAGTCTATAATGAGGTTATATTTGCTAGTAGATTAATTACTACTTTTCCTCTATCTTAATTTATTTTATGCTTTAAGATACCAACATGTCCAGTGACCACTATGGATGTGATAAATAAGAAACACAATAAAAGCTATTTCTTTCTGACAAAAAATAAAAAAGCATTCTCAGTAATGCATTTTTGAATCCAGCATACCTTCTCCTAATGAGGTTTCAGCATGCTATAAATAACACTAATGAGACTTTGTCTTGCCCATGTAATATATTTCCTTAATATAGCTTTACATTTTCTCTTGTTGCATGGAAAACTAACAGTCGAAGAAAGAAATGTCCTCCACAGGACATTAAAAGCAAAATTACAATTAAATACAAATGAGTTCAGTAATTTAATTGCACTATTGTCATTTTAAGAAAATCAGAAGAAAAGTAATGATGTCTCTTTTTCTATCAGTAAACAATAAAAGTGCTGAGGAAACTAGTTAATATTTAAATAAACATTATTGTGATTATGGGTGATGCAAAGATACCTTTTATTGCTATGTAAATCCTGTGTTTGTTAATGAACAGATAGTTTGCTGCTTCAGAATGTATATTTCTTTAAATATCAGCAGCATCATGTAGTAATTTAAATATAACTTTATAATGAAACTGTAGCTCAAGCTAAATACTAGGTAAAAACTTACTGGAATATTCACAGTCTAACATTCTATCAGCTAAACAAAATTTTTCATGAAGAAATTAATTTTTCTGCTGAAAAATATAGTTTTATAAAAAAATGATTTTTGTTTGTATGGAAAAATGACAATTCTGACCAAAATATTGATTTTCATACAGGAAAAATTGAAATGAAAAATTTTGAATTGACGTTAAACATAAGATGTTGTTTCATTTTGATTGAAATTGTCATTTTCTTTTGGTTTTTTGAAACTTAAAATCTGAAATAAAATTTTAAATAATTATTGTAACGTTAATTCAAAATGTTCATTTCAAATTAGTTCAAAACTTCGTGTGGGAAACACAATTTCTTCTATCAAAACAGTTAAACGCAAAATTTTAATTCAAAATGTCTGGTGAGAAAATTCTTGGTTTTTTTTATAAACTGCATTCTATGTCATGCTACATCTCTCATAGTTAAAGAATCACACACACACACACACACAGAGTATGCATATATATTTTCACTATGTATGTTTACACAATGATGATCCCTTTTATCTCAGGACAGTTACATGAATTTACCATCAAAATGCTGAAGATCCCGTGTGACATCAATACTATTCTAAAATCATTATTTCCCGAAGAATGACTTTACTTTAAACTGAGTTTGTTAAACAGTGTTATTACATGGGGAGTTTTACCACTGACATTAATGGGAAAAGAATTAGGCCATCATTGAGCACTTTTGAAAATCTCACCTCTAGTGGCTAAGTTTAATAAACATTTTAAGCTACATTATGCCCTGATCCTACTTAAGAACTGCACGTCTAGATTGGCCCAATGGCCCATCTAGACCCATATACTGACTTCCAACAGTGGCTGGTGCCAGATGCTTCATAGGGAATGAACAGTACAGGACAATTATCGAGTGACCCATCCCATCATCCAGTCCCAGCTTCTGGCAGCAGGTTTGAGGACACCCACAGCATGGGGTTGCATCCCCTGATCATCTTGGCTAATAGCCACTGATGGACCTATACTCCATGAACTTATCTAATTCTTTTTTTTAATCACAGTTCTACTTTTTGCCTTCACAACATTGCACAGCCCCCCATGAGGTCCATAGACTGATTGTGTGTTGTGTGAAGAAATACTTCCTTTTGTTTGTTTTAAATTTGCTGCCTATTAATTTCATTCAGTGACCCCTGCTTCTTGTGTTATGTGAAGGAGTAAACACATCCTTATGCACTTTATTCACATCATGCACAATTTTATAGACTTCAATCATATTCTCCCTTAGTCGTGTCTTTCCTAAAATGAACAGTCCAGTCTTCTTAATCTCTCCACATATGGAAGCTGTTCAATACACCTAATCATTTTTCTTGCCCTTCTCTGAACTTCTTCCAATTCTAATTTTGAGATGGAGCAACCTAAACTGCACGCAGTATTCAAGATGAGGGCATACCATGGATTTATATAATGGCATCATGATATTTTCTGTTTTATTATCTATCTCTTTTCTAATGGTTCCTAACATTGTGTTACCATTTTTGACTGTTACTGCACATTGAACAAATGTTTTCAGAGAACTTTCCACAATGACTCCAAAGTCTTGTCCTTGAGCGGTAACAACTAATTTTGTACATCTAGTCAGGATTATATTTTCCAATGCGCTTTATTTTGCTTTTATCAACACTATATTTCACCTGCCATTTTGTCGCCCAGCCATGCACTTTTGTGAGATCTCTTTGTAACACTTTGCCATCAGCTTTGGATTTAACTATCTTGAGTAAATGTGTATTGTCTGCACACTTTGCTACCTCACTGTTTACCCTTTCTTTCATATCATTTATGAATATGTTGAACAGCACAGGTCCCTGTACAGATCTTTCAGAGACCCCACTGTTTACCTCTCTCCAATTCTAAAGCTGCCTATTTATTCCTATCTTTTAATCAGTTACTGACCCATGAGAGGACCTTCCCTCTTATCCCATGACTGCTTAATCTTCTTAAGAGCCTCCACTGTGGGACGTTGTCAAAGTCCTTCTGAAAGCCCAAGGACAAGATAGCCACTGGATCACTCTTGTGCACATATTTGTTGACCCCCCTCAAAGAATTCAAATAGATTTATGAGGCAAAAGCTATGTTGACTCTTTCACAACGTATTCATCTATGGGTCTGATAATTCTGTTCTTTACCATAGTTTCAACCAAATTCCCTGGTATGGAAGTTAGGGTTACTGGCTTGTAACTGCCAGGATCACCTCAGAAGCCTTTTTTAAAAATTGGCTTTACATTAGCTATCCTCCAGTCAAACTGGTAGAAAGGCTGATTTTAAATGACAGGTTATATACCACAGTTAATAGTTCTGCAATTTCATATTTGAGTTCTTTTATTACTCTTGGGTGATTATCCTCTCGTCCTGGTGACTTATTACTGTTTAAGTTATCAGTGCACAAAAATGCAGAGGAAAAGAGAAATAAGGGCCCTCCCGTATGGCTGTGTAGGACCTACTTGATTATAGCTGCAGGTCTTGATGGAGAAGCAGGGACTGTGCATCCAAAATTCCCCTTCTTGTGGAAGTGGATGGAGACATAGCTCTCCACCTCCACACACTGGCTAGAGTAACTGAATGGTCCCACTGGGATGAGAGGAACTATATTATACCCCCAAAAAGGGTTTATAACTTACTGCCACCTTTGCCTAGCCTTCCTTGCATGCATGAATCCCAATCAAAGGGACATGGCACAACCCTGATGCCATCTAAATTCTGTAAGGTGCCCCAGATCCTCTCACATGCCATCCCTCACTCCAGTTAAACACGGCCCCAAGTTTCCAACCCCATGAAAAACAAGCCTGAGCAGGATTTATCAAGCTCTGGTGCTACAGTACTGCCTGAAATTTGGCTGCTATGGAGTGAGGGAATGGAAGGCTAGTAACACAAATCAACCTGATAGCAACAGGAACTGAGAGAGCATGCCTGGAAATTCTATGCTAGCAGCAAGCAAAGGCGATAGCATGGAACTATTGTGATATTACTCCACCTCCATCCCAAACTTTCAAAAATTGTAGGTTTTCATTTGAAAACTGGATGTTTTTGTTTTGTTAATATACCTATCTCAGAACTGGGAGGGACCTTGAAACCTTATTGAATCCAGTTGCCTGCTTTTGCAGCAGAACCAAGTACTGTCCCTGACAGATTTTTTGCCCCAGATCCTAAATAACCCCCTCAAGGATTGAACTTGCAACCCTAGGCTTAGGGGACCAAAGCTCAAACCACTGAGCTATCCCTCTCCCCCCCCAAAAAGTGACCATTTTTAAGTGAAAAGAAAAACAAAAAAAAGAACTTTGCCTGGTTTTCTCAAAACACACCCCTGTAAAAAAATTGGGGAAAAAATCAGATCCTGAGAGTTTTTTACATAGCCTACAATATCAATTATCATCACAGATCATATAGATGTAACTAGACAGTTTTGCCAGATGTTTGTGCAGATCCCCAGAGTTGTTTTGGAGGTGGGAATGAAAGTCGGAAATGGTGAATCAAACGAAGCCATGTTCTGTTTAATTTCATTGACTTTTTATTTAGCTGTAACCAATGAGGTATCACAGTACAGGAATCTAACTATTAGCAGACAGAATTATAGAGGAGACGTTGATTTTCTGCAATTCCATGATAACCTGCTTGTGTGGGTGTTTCCTGAATGCTATGGGGGACTCTAATAGTGAAAAGCACATCATAATTTAATATGCAAGATCAAACAAGGACCAATGTAAACAATTATGCAGGAAGGAAAATCTATCGAAGTGCATGAAGGGAATGGGGAACAGTCCAAGGTCTTCTGTCTCTGTGAGAGCAAGCATGATGGATATTAATCGTGTCAAACATCATTTCATATCCAGTCAATCGGCATTTCTATATGACTGCAGAAGGATCATTTTGGAAAGCTGTGTTTAGACACACATTGGTCAATGATCTGGAGGTAGTACAAGTCTACAGTCTCCTGAAGCCACTTAATACTTGTTTGGAGCAGCAACCACACTTTGCCAAACTACTTTGGCTCACCCTGGTCACACTCTGACTCAGGAAAAAAATCCTGAACTTTCACTGACACTGTTTATTACACATCCTCTTTATTTCCACAAGACATGGCTACAGATGTCTTTATGGGAGCTATTTTTTATTCTGTCACACATTGCCGTCCTTTAAAGAATGTGTGATCACTGGGAAAAAAGAAAGAATGAAATCCTGGCCCCACTGTAGTCAAGAGGAGTTCTGCCATCAACTTCAGTGGAGCCAGAATTTGACACTGCATCTATTCTGGTTATGTGTAGAACATCCAATAGTGTTAGCATCCTGGCTGTAATAAACAGGCCATGAGATATATATGCATTAAAAACTAGCACTTTACTCCTATAATTGACAATGCCCGATGGTTTGAGTCTCCTTTCTCTTATACTCGCAGAAATCAGGAGTAACTCCACTGAAGTCAGTGGAGTTACACTGGTGTAAAATGTGATGTAAGTGACATCAAAATCAGCTGAAACTTTAGCACTTCGATTTGCTTGCACTAAAGTCTGAAGATCAGAATACAAGAAACAGCTACAGGTCACACAGAAAATAGGACTGCCGTATAGTTTAGTCAATTTTAATGCTAGAACTGGTTAAGATTGCGAAACGGTAAACAGGCATAGTTCATCTTCAACTGTATAGGCTGTAGTGTTCTTTGCTTGTGCTGACATCCCTGCCTCTTTTTAATTTCAGATTGAGACAACACAAATATATCATTCTATTCCAATTGTTTTAGTCAAAGCCTGACAAAAGGCAAAAACATACTAGTGGAACTTCCTTTTTTTTATATAACATCAGAGAATTTTACCTTTTCTAGGCCATGGAATTTTGATAAACTAAATACCTTTCAGATGAAGTGGCTTATTTTCTGTTCTGACGTATATAATGATCCCTATATATACACACACTATATAAAAAACCAATAAAAATCGCTTTTCAGTTCAGAGATTGATGCCACATCTGTATCCATTTATAAACATGACATACTGGTGTGATATTAAAAATGGAACACAGTGTAATCAGTAATACTTTCCCCACATATATGTAGAAAATTAAGTAGAGATCAATGCAATGTAATATTTTATAGTCAGTACTGTTTATTAACATGTTAGGAATAATGGACCATAATCTGAAAAAATATCCATCCAATCCAGGGCCGTCCCTAGCCATTTTGGTGCCCTATGCAGCCCCTCCCCCATGGGGGAGGCTGTGTGGGTCCCCAGGCCTCCATGGGGGAGGGAGGACTGGGGGGGACCGCCCCCTGGCCCTAGCCCACTCCGCTCCCCTGGCTCCCAGCCTTGGGGGGCAGAGCGGAAACCACCCCCCAGCACTCAACAGCAGTGTGGCCGGGAGCCAGCGGAGCAGAGTAGGCTGGAGCCAGGTCACTCCACTTACCACGCGGTGAGTGCAGGTCCGGCCCTGCTGCAGTCCTCAGGGGAGTGGGGACGGAGCAGGGGCACGGTGGGGGTGAAGTAGGACAGGGGCTTTGGGGAAGGGCTGGAGTGGGGGCAGGGCTCAGAAAGAGCAGGAGTGGGAAGAGGCGGAGCTGGCATGGGGTCCATGGGGCAGAGGCAGAGTAGGTGTTTCTTGTGTAGCACTAGTGATGATCTATCAAGAGGATAATCTTGTATCATCAATTAATTCCTTTACCAGGTATTTATCTGTGAAGGATTTCAGTGTATGCTGTTGTAGCATAAATCGATGTACAACATATGTGTTTTCATTTAATACATTAATTCACACAGTTTTTAGTTTAACAACAGGATTATTAGTCACCAGTGTGCAGGAAATACATTAAGTTTATCCCTGCACCAATATTTGTTAACATGCCCTCTGTTTTTGGGCATCAGATATTCCCTTTCTTGAAAGAAAAGTCCTATGTAATTAAGTGTTTTTGGAAAATTAGAAGTTTGTGGCATTCCTTAGCTAGCTGAAACAGTTTCTCATATTTTCATTACAAATAAGACTCAATGACATTGTCTATGGCACTAAAATCAATGCAAAGTCAGTTTCATCTGACAAATGTGATAGCATACAAACTTCATTGTATTCAGTTTTGTAAACTTAGGGGAATTCTGCAGATTCACTGAAAGGAGAACATACCTTACTCTAGCTTTTAACACAATTTCAGTCTAGTGCTTTTTCATTAAAGCTGCTGATAATTTAGAATATTTCAGCTCTAAAATTAGTTATATCCTTAAAACAGAAGTGTTTACAAGTTGGAGGAGATACAAACATATTAAGGAAAATAAGATTTAGGAATAGAATGTCAAGGAGAGTTCAGCTTTGGTTTGATAATTGATCAACATGGAGCATGGATACTTATCTGAACAAAACTAACCCTTTGAGCTGGTAGGAATGTTCTGGAAAACCCATGAGAAAAGACTCTGTGATATTTCTTATACTTTCTGCTTCCAATTTGGCTCTTTCAGGTATTTCATTACTCCCCAATTCTATCAGAAACCTAGAACTATACAAAAATGAGGGTGAAAAAAAAAAGATATTAAAAATTAATTGGCTATTTTAGAACCTTACAAAAAGGCCCAGTTTTACCTTGTTCCTAGAAAGGAGCAAGCTATGTGAGAGGATTCTTAGCAGCCCCCTTGTGCGTGCGTGCGTGCACACACACACACATACACACAGTTTTGTTAAGAAGGAAAAAAGGTTCCAGATACAGTATAGCACAAATAAAGGTAGCAGGAAACAGCTTTCATCTGTTTGTCAGGAGTTCTGTGGTGTCATCATTCTAACGGGGATGAAAGTTTAGAGAGAGAGAGCTGCTTTTGCAACTATTTCATAACACTATACAAGGGCCATAAATAGTGAGCATGATTTTCAAGTTAGCATTCCAGATTTTTGACCAATACATACTCTGAGGAACACTAATCCATTATATTTAGGAAAATAAACCAATATTTCCATATTCATTCTTTTATGTGTCTGTCTTTAACTGAGAACTCCATTTTGTTTCAGGGGCTGTACCTCGGATGGTAATCTTCATTTTGGAGTGGGACTGTCATGTTGTATTGCAGCCTCCTTTATGGACCAGGGCATCCATTTTGGAACAGGAAATTGATACCTTGTGGAAAGACTATTCTTGAGAAGCTATAACAGGGCAAAGGAGGCAGGAAAGGCTGCCTAGCCTGAGGATGCTGATCAAACCCAGGACTCACAGGAGTGGCAAGATCAAACTTTGGGGGATGTGTTCAATACTTTTATTTTTCAAAGATGTGTCACTCTCGCGTGTGCTTTATTTGTAAAGTGTGTGCAGTTAAGGAATTCCTTTGCTATGCTTGAGTTCCTTGGTTTCCTTCCACATTCTCCATGAAAGGTTTAATCAAGGAAATAGAACTCCACATCCAAATGGACTCTGGGGGAACATATCTAAGCAACTGGTGGCATAGAAGGGCTGTGGCACAGGTTCCATGGTCTAAGGCAGCTAGACTGTGGGGTCTCACTGCCCCTGAGGGGTGATTGACTTGGGATCTGTGCAGGGAGTGTGCCAGAATTAGGAACAATGACAAGTTACTACTCAGACCCGGGGGGCTGAGAAGCACATGAGATTCAGCAACCACTAAGCTCCAATCACAACACACTGGTGTCCGTCCAGAGACGGGGACTGGGCCAGGTTCTGACAGTGTCATCAATATATAATTTCAAGGTCACATTTCATCCACAGAAGGGCTGTTCTTGTTCATTTTCAATCAAAGGCTCACCCGGCAAATATTATGTTGAAAACTGTGGCTGCTACTGAATTCTAGAGAAACAGACTTCACCTGCACGAGAAGTGACTTGCTCTCAAGAAACGGGGAAAAAAAGAAGGAACAGTATTCACTGGATGTATTCCTCAGTAACATTGAGAATTTAGCACAAGGTGAGAAAAATATGAAAAGGGACATGCAGATGCTTAGTAGAGAGAATGGCAACATCTCACTGCAAAATAAATTACTAATCAATATCTGATATCATGCTGACTGTCCACTGTGACTGTAAGAGTTGTATTAAACCTGTGATTTTAGACACTTGAAAGGAAGACTACATCTTTTACATTTTACTCATGCTTTGTATTCGGGAGTAAATAAACTTGCTGATCATATCACAGCCTCAGATTTACGATAAACACAAAAAGGCTGAGGAATTTTAGAAAACCCTCTTAGTTCCAGCAATTACTCAAAGTAAATAATTTACGTCCCTATCTTGAAGGTAAGAAATCTATACTCCGACTTCATTGAATCATTTGTACTCAAAAACACCAACTTCCCTGGCTCTTCCTTCAAGTCAGTGGATGCAATCCTAACTAGGAAAATTAAAGATCTTCAAATACCTGCATTTTCAGTGCTAAAAGAATCACTTAGTCAGGAAGTTTTGGAACTAATTTTCCAAATTCTATTATAGCATTTTACAAGTATTAAATCATTAATTCTTGCAACAATTTTGGGAGTCAAGCATGTATTACTATTATCCCCATTTTGCAGCATAGGAAACTGTGGCAAATAGATTAACTGATTTACCAATGGCCACAGAGGAAGTCAATGTAAATGCTGGGGATGAAACTCAAGAGTTTCCATTTACCAGTCAGACTACTAGTCCAGCGCTCTTTAGTTTTAATGACAGTATCTGATTCTCCACTGCCTTGCACCTTATGTCTTATATCCACCTTGTAAATGAACGCATAAGGTAGCCAAGAATCAGCCCCACAACATGTAACTTCTGGGATTTGGGGGCTGATTCTACTCTCAGTGACACTGGTGTAAATTGGATGCATCTCCATTGTTTTCACTGGTATCAAATCAACATAAGTGAGATCAGAACAGGACACTCAGTTTCAAAGCAGACATTTCAGCATTGGGCCAAGACTACCCATACACATCTCAAGATGTCATTCTACTGATTGGAATGTTTCCTAGAATTTTTTTTTAAATGGAGAAATTTGATCTTCATCTATCACTGCCAGAGTCAGCCCTTTATTTAATAAAAGATCTCAGGGTGTAGAAACATAATCAATTCAAATTAAGTATTGATTTCTAAACAATGTAGAATTAAGTTAGACATTTACAAACTGTAAATCACTGTTGTTCAATACAATTCATCACTAAGCAATACAAGGCAATAGATGAGATGATTGATAGACTGAGAATGAGGTAATATATTCCTAGCAAGCTGGGTAGGGCACTCCCAAAAAAGCTTAAATATCTGAGGCAACCTGGCATGTGAAGAAAGAAAGCTTCTTACATTTTCTCAAAACAAAGACACCCATCTATTTGTGGGCCAAATTCTGTAGTAAGTCCAGAGTAACTCTTCTGGAGTCACTGAACTAAATTTATACCATAAAGTAGACCAGAATTTGGCCCTCTTTTTCTAGCTTGTCACTTATATAGTGCCTTGCGTGTACAGAAGCTTTACAAGGAGAACTAAACTTCATAACTGTCCTGCAAGTCAGGTATGTAAGTATTATCTTAGTTACACAGATGGGGAAAGAGAGGCACAGAGAAGACCACACAGCTTGCCTGTGGCAAGGTCAGTAGTAGAACCCATGTCTTCCGACTCACAGACATACATTTTAATCACTAGATGATGATGCCTCATCTACCAGAGATATTTCTAAGGTGCCTGTCACCATGCACATTTTATCTTCCCCCATGCATGATGCAGTGGGATTTCTGACATTGTCACTGTTAAATTTTTCATGTGACTCGCTCTGTCAATGTTTAACTTCAAGGCTGGTGTTCATTTCATTTTTTAAAAAAGAGTTTATTTGGAGAGATGCTGTCCATAGCCAGGGTCACTGTGAATGAAACTCAGGCCATTGGGGTGGGTCAAGAGCTCTTCTTGAAACCATCCTAGGAAAGTAACAAATGACTGCAGGGGGAATCAGAGCTGCTGTTCAAGATCATGCTTCTTCAGCAAAGCAAGGGGAAAAAGCGTAATCTGGTAGTTAAAACAGATTACTGGGAATCAGGAAACCTGGGCTGTGTTAGTATCTCTGCAACAAACTGAGTTCTGCAGGAATAATCTTAGATGTATAGACTCACCTTGCATAAGTCATTTAGGAGCCTAAATCCCACTGACTTCCAATAAGGTTTAGGTTCCTAAATGCATAAGTCACTTTTGAAAACTGGGACTTTGGTTATAGGTAAAATTTTCAAAAGCGCTGCTTTCTGCCTCAGTTTCCCCACTTTCAGAGAGGGATAATATTACGGCACAGGTATTGAGACACTTAGTTCATTAATGCCTGAAGCACTTACAAGATCATTGCATGGAAAGCATAAGAATACAAAGTAGCATCATAAAGCAAATGGACAGGTAAAGAACTCAGCTGTTTTTGCATTTGCTTCACTGCCTGATAACTGAATATTGAGGGATCCCAATCATACCAGAGATACACTGAGATGGTGATGAGATGTCAAGAGACATTCACTATTGCAACCACATTTAACAGAATTGGGGATCTTAACATTCTCCTCTCCCTCCTAGCCCCAATTCTAGTCTGATGACAGTATTTTTAACAGCAGGATGGGTTAATGATTCTTTTCTCTCTCATGTATAAAATATATAGCCATTAAAGTCTCATCGTTTTTTGGAAACAGAGTGATGACCATCCCAAATTTCCAGATGAGACAACCAGGAAAATGTTTTAAAGAAACACAAACAGTTATCAGTACTTAAACATTCCAGACTTCCGTTAATCTGCAAATACATTAATGCAAGAAAGAAAGAAGAGTGTGATATTGGGAAGAAGGCTGCCTTCGATTTATCGCTGCTGTACAGACGTGCCCTGAAAAGAGAACTATGCAGAAAACCCAAATTTAGGAACAGCCTCATTACATGTGTATCAGTGGAAGTTATTTAGTGATTTAGTCCATGGGACTTTCCGGAATTTTCCATGGCATAAGGATTGGCCAGCCACTCAAGAGGCAGCAGTGAAGTTGAAAGGATACATCAATTGTGATGATGTTGCAAATGGACTTCTGCTGCTTCATGGATGCTGTTACCCTCAGAAGTAAGGAAAACTCCTATTTTCCACTCTGCTGATTGCTGAGCATGTTCCTATATACCTTGTACCATGACAATAAGGGCTACCTTCTCCATTTAAGAACCACGGACTGTTGTGAGTAACAAAAATAGGAAGAGTCTGACAAATTGCTTTCAAATAATCTGCCCTATTGCCCTACAGGCATTATTTACATGTTTTAAAAATATATACAGGGCCAGCTTCTCAACTGGTGCAAATCAGTGAACCTCCTTAAGCATGGAAACAAGGAAGGCTAGCTAGCTTATTTTACTGCAAGAAAAAAAACAGAGAGTGGTTGTGTTTTGGTTAAACAAAGTCCTCTCTCTTCCCAGCTGTACATTTTGAGGTGTACTCAGAAAGGTAATATAATTTTGGTAGATAGTACAACGAGTATTTTACAACTGACTATTTGACTTAACTTGTTTTATGCCTAAAAGATTATATCCTGAAACTGACAGCATAATGGAAATTTAAGAAAGAATGAGGAAGCCTGTTAATAGCACTCCTTCCCAAGTAAGGTACAACTCAGAATGAGTAAGAATGGCAGAATGTAGTCCTATGGAACTCTCACTTATATACATGTTGTGAGGCTTTTGCTGTAGGCTGTTGTTATGCTTGGGTTTTCCCATACAGTTCTCTTCTCAAGAGATGCCTGTAGACCAGTAATAAATCTAAGGCAGCTTTCCTCCCCATATCAGGCTCAATTTTTTTTCAATATTATAACTTGTGCAGTCCTGCTTCTTACATTTCTTATCAGTGGAGCAACTTAATGCCTTATAGTTATGCAGCGAAGGAAATCCCTTCTTCCTCAGATGTGTACTTAGCTCATCTCTCAAGGTAAGAGTGTTCCTCAAGATATGGTATTCAAGGACATCATTTTCTCCTGGGTGGTCAGCTTTGGTCTCTCCTTCTGTTATGTTTTACAGAACTTTTTTCTATCTTTAGGAGTGTTTTCATTTTCTCCACTCTGTTTTCAAAGTTTTTTATTTTCCTGACCACAAAACTTCTCTCACCAATTGCTTTTGCCTGGATTCAGAAAGTGCTAGCCTAACAATCCTAGAGGCAAATCATTCTAGTAGAAACACTTAAAGACACGCATTCAACTCCAATCTCAATACCTTTACTTGTTTCCCATTCTGCAGTTTAATTTACTGTTAGTTTAGCAAAGGTGTTCCATGATGACTGTAATAATTATTTTCACAGGGCTCTAAATCAACTGCAGTTACTCACTGCATAAGTTATAGAATTGGATCACAGCTCTGCTATGATCCAACCAAACTACCCAACTGAATAGCTGGCCAGAAGCCATTTTCTTTAATTATCTGGATCAGGGCTTTTCAGACCCATGTGAGGACATTCTACTTATGCACTCTCCTGCCTCTGCACCTGAAATAATTTTCCAGTGAATCTGGATGGCCATTTTGCAATGAAGAAGGAAAAAAATCCACTTTTATATTTTTAACATAACCTAAAGAGTTACATAAAAAAAGAAAACTGTTTCAAACCCACAGCTAACCAGCTAAGTTCCTGGCTCACATCTGGCCAAATGACCTAATAATTAAAGAATAAGAAAACCTCTTTGTTTTTCAGGGATTTTAGTCTGGTTAATCAAGAACATTATGTCCTTGATCCATCTTTATTCTTTTTGGCTTTTTAAAGACGCTACCGGCTTTAAAGGCCACTATGGATGTATGGAAGCTGTCCATCAGCCATGACAGGCCAGACTTACAAAAAAGAAATGTCAGGGCAGCAAACTCTCTAAGGAATGCTTAGCGGAATCCCCTTAACTCACTGAAGGCCAGATGTCATATACTATGCGGCATGTGTTTACAGGCCATTCCAAAATGTTCACCAGGAGAGGGAGTGAGCAGCAAAGCAGAACATGTACAGTGTATTCTGGATACACCGGGCCTTCTGGCCCTGATCCAGCACAGCTCTTAAGGCACATGTTTCACTCTGAAGTCAACAGAACTAGTCACACATGTAAAGTTAAACATGTACTTTAGTCCTTTACTGAATGAGGTCTGCAGCCCATGATATAGTCTCCCACTGCACTTGTGCTTAAACACTATGGACCCAGTCCTGCAGTCAGATCCAGTTAGGAAGATCCTACTTGGAGGGAGCCCACTGGATGTCAGTAGGGCACTGTGTGGGAACAGGAATCTGCCTATACAGAGCGGCTTGCAAGATAGAGTCTGTAGTGACCAATGACGAATAAGAGAATGGAATAAATGTAAGGACTCTTTTTAACGCATTTGGATTGTCATTTCTCTCTCACTTATCAGCCAACTCTCCCTTAAACCTCAACACACTTTAACGAACTAATTAAATTTTACACAACTTCACATTAAAGCGGACAAAAAAGGGGCAGAAGCCAAGGTTACAAAAACGTTTGGAGCTGTTTTTAAAATTTCCTTTGCAGAACCAACAGTTAACAATTTATCCCCTTAGAAGCAAACAAGAAATAAAATGCACACACTTCTTTTTAAAAAAGATATTTCTATTATATAGTAGAAGGGGGAAAATGATTTACGAATTTCAGCTCAAAAAGTGGCTTGTAGTACAATGACTTTGCCAGGACAACATACCCTGTTCCATACCTAAGTAGTTAAATAGTGCAGAATTGTCAAGTAATATAGCAGCTGCTAACAATGCTGTCACACAAACATTGTTTAGTCAGCAATTGCACCTATATGACTCTCTATACTTGATGAATGCTCAGGTTACCAAATGAAATCTGATACCTTGCTAATGCAAAATGTAGCCTAAATCATGTTGCTTTCTTCCCCCCACTGACCTTACATTTACTGTCTTTCATAGTTAACCTTCTTGCAATTGCAATATTTACCATAACCCTACTTAGCTATTTTGAAAGTATTCAAACTCTATTAGTAGCACTACTGTTAACTGCAGTACACTGCACAATGTATTCTGGTTTTCACAAGGCATACAATATGGTTTAAAAAGTACTCTGCTTGTATCTGTCACTTGACCTCTCTAATTTATACCAGCAGCCTCCAGTGTGGCATGGATGCTGTCTTTGTTGAGCCGTTGATCTGTGATAGCTTATACATGCATACATTACTGCTGACATTTAAAAACATTCCTAACAGTTTGTGTGAGTACATAGTAAACAGATGCTATGGGATTTTTTTTACCCATTATCAGTCATCTCTGAAGACTGCAGTAAAGTGACAAGGTTGTTTGAGACTCTTCGGTCTAACAGTGAGAGATTTATTTTTAATAGAATATTGATATTATGGCACAAAATGCCATTTGGTGTTTACTTTTTTTTCCTAGAGAGGCAGTTTAGCTTTTTTTAAGCTTTAGATACCCTCTGTTATATCTACTACTCTATTTTTTATGAAAAAAGTTAGAGACTTTTATGAACTCTCTGATTAAAGTACCTCCATCTGAATGCAGATTAAAAAGTTCCAACACCTGAGAGCACTAAACCAATGAATATTTATATAGAAAAACAGCAGATGAATGCACTTTAAATCTTCAATGCAAGTCTAGTCATGGGGTTTATCTTATTTTAGGGCTTACTTTTTATTAAAATGAATTCTTGCATATTTACACTACAGAAATAAATGTTATTTGCAAGCACAATACAGTAGAAATCTTACAAATGCATACCTTGGTGAAAAGTAAATTCACTCCTCAGACAGATTTATTTCTTTATCAGATACCCGTTTAAGAAGGTTTTTATTGTATTCTATTGGCATAATTTGGTGAACAGTAGATGTATTCATTTTTATGGGCCTGATTCTGATTTCACGCTGAAGAAACTCCATTGACTTAAATGAGATTGCTCGTGATTTATACGGATGTAATGGAGGCTGGGGGGCGGGGCGGGAGAGAGAACCAGCCCCTACAAGATTATACATTTGACAAGCAGGACAATTGTGTCCCTCTCCTGGGATACACAATTGCACTGACTTAATAATTTTCTCTCTTTATCAGAGATTTGTTCTTAGTGTGCTTCACCACACAGACAGGATTTGTGAAGATTGATGTGCATTAAAATCATTCTTGCAACAAGTTTATTATTGCAATATATGTGGAGGTTTCGGTGTTTGTATTATATACTAGTTAACAGTCACTTGGTGCACCTGACTGCTAAAACTACAAGGGAATTCAAACTGTACCTTTAAATTATAATCTGTCCTTTCAGAACACAATCAAACTGAACAAACACCATCCCCTGAACCAATTAGTTCTACGAATTGTACAGAAGTGCCAGGTCACTCTAAATCCTGATACAACCCAGAACAGAGACTCCAAATTTACCGCGGTCAATAGCTGTAGTAAGAGTAAATATTGTCATTGACCCTGATCACATGGCAAGTAAACCACATCAATAGAAAGGGCATATTATTGCACGCAAAAGTAAATTCTAATTTATGTTCTCAGAATGAAAGATTCCTGTGTCTTTAGGTATATATTTTCTTTATTACTAGAGATTATGCCTCTATGTTCACAACAAAGATTTACCAGTTGTTTGAATCAGAAAAAAATATTGGTTAAAGTAGTTCCATCAAACTTTGAACAAATCCTTGATGCATCTTAAGTGTTTTTATAGTCAATGTGATCTTCTGCTCCCTCCAGCTCCTGTGTTATATAGAAAGACTTGTTACAATGTCTCAAAAGCTGTCCCTTTCTTCTTCTATTGTTTTTTTAAAAAAAGAGAGTAACCTTAGAAATAAAATGTTTACAAATCAGCTCATTTTTCTTTGTTTTGAAGCTTAAAAACTCCCTTTGATTGCTGCCTTTTTGACATTTTGCATAGGAAATGTGTTTATATGTTCACAGTGCTATTGAAACAGCAATTAGATCACCATATCCCAGCTGTTACAAGGTTTTGTAATGTATTTTCCAATAAACATTTTCAAGAACACAGAACTATTTTACTATAAGTCAATCAGATACTTTGGAATTTTTTTGTTAAAGCTTTTTTCCCCTTAAGAACCGTATTTTCTTGTGTGACATCATATGAGGGGTTTGTTTGTTTTTTACTATTGCTACAGTTTGCAGTATTTACGTTTCATGCAAATGACCAAAAAAGGCAAAATTCTCAGAAGTGACAAGTGATTTTGGGAGCCATCGATTATTTAGTGCTCATCCTGAGATATCTTGGGGCCTGATTTTCAAAGAAAGTCTCAGATTGAACATCAAAAATTGAGACACTCAAAATCACTAATCACTTTTGAAAATATTTGTTGGCATCTCTTGAAGTAAATTTTTAACACTTTCAGTAACTCTTCTTGGATTTTTTTTAGCTCTGCTGTTTTACTATATTTCCTGTATACATTGTTACATCAATTCTTCTACCTCAAGCAAATGTTGTTAAAATCTATTCATTTTCCCTATATTGCCCACCAAAGCATCTACAATCAGGTTGGGACACAAAAATTAAAACTTCCATTGACATCAATATGACTTCCATTTATGCAGTAGAACAAGGGCACTACATGCAAAGTTTATCAGATAAATGCTCAGATACAATGGAGAAGAGCATTAGTATATGAACCTGGATACAATGGAGAAAAGTGCTAATATATGAACCTGGATGGATGGATGGATGGATGGATGGATGGATAACTAGATCCTCAGATAGTGTCAACTAGAGTATCTCCCTGAAAGTCAAAGGAGTTATGTCAATTTACACTAGTTGAGGATCTTACCCATAGCAAATACCAAACAGCTGAATTTTGCCCTAAGTGAGGAGCACGTAAGAGGGTTGGAATCACTCTGTTACTTTATCTAAACTACCGTTTGTTCTTTTTGTCTTGCTTTAGAACATTAAAAAAGCAATACATTCTTATTTGTACAACACTTCATTATGTGCTTACAGACTCATGCATTTGAACATTAAAATGTTGTGTATGTTTTCTTACTACCTCAGTACTGTGCTATAAGATGACATGAAGATTTTTGCTACTCCTGCCTCATACTAATGATAGAAAACCTATGACCCATCTTTTTGTATAAGATTGCAAAATGTCTAATTCTGTATACAGGGCTGGCTCCAGGCACCAGTGCAGCAAGTAGGTGCGTGGGGAGGCCAATAAAGAGGGGTGGCATGTTCGTCTCTTCGGCGGGAATTCGGTGGAGGGAAGGACCTGCTGCCAAATTGCCGCTGAAGAATGAAAGGGTGCGGTGGAGCTGCTGCCCATTGCGATCGCAGCTTCCCCCCACCCACCCTCCGCTCCTTGGGGTGACAAAAACCCTGGAGCTGGCCCTGCTGCATAGAGCCCATGAATTGCCACTGATCTAATAGATTTATCTTCTGTGTTTTGATTGATCATTTTGAAGGTAATATACACTGAGGGGATCAGAATACTGATTTTTTTTTTATCATTATTGGACTCTTTCTCCAGATGGCAAGAAACTCCACTTTTTATCTGGTAAAAAGGGTTACATAATGAATTGATCCAAGAGATGAGGCTATTGTGACAGGCACTAAACATCCGTCTCACTTTCTTACACTATTTCAAGTTTGGTTATCAACCATTTTTCTCTGGTGACAGTTCTAGACTGAAGGATTTTTATTTGTATGTTTCCCCTAATCATTCTAATAAGAAAATTATGTTTAAAAATCAGCACTCATTTTATAAATATATCTCTTTAGACACACACAAAATCAATTTATGTAACTATTTTAAAGTCAGATAAATTAACTTAAATGCCTTTTAGAAACAAAAAGTTGTTCTGACATTTGGTGAGGACTGGAAAACGGGTTGAACAAATGACTTTGATGGAGTTATACCAGGGATGGATTTCTCCCAATGCGTCTTCTGCCCTAGACCCAAGTTTCAAGCATTGGGTCAAGATTTCTGAAAGTGACTAGTAATTTGCAGAATGTGCTGAACACCTGCCATCTGGAAAGCAAGCCCCTTCAAAGTGTCTCATATTGGGCACACAAAAAAATTGACGTACCAAAAAATCACTAGTCACTTTTGAAAATCTTGGCCTGGGTACTTAGTTAGGCACTAGATTTGAAAATTGTGACCATTTAAGTTTCAGGTGGTTCATATAAGCATATAACCACACACACCAGCCATTGTGTTCACTGATGTAAAATGTTACAAAGAATGAATGCAGGTGGCGATAGCAGACTAAGAGATATGAAGGGGAAATGCAGGCATGTGGAACTGGCAAACCTAGAAAATGGAGATTTGGAATTGCATTCCGAAAAGGATTTATGAGTCACTGAGGTAAGAGGGAAATTACTTCTCTTCCAGATAGCTGGTGCAGATACAGAAAGGAAAAAGGAAGCTGAGGATTAACCAGAGGCCAGAATTAGCAATGCAAAGGGAGCAAGTTCAGGTATAGGGAAATGTTGTCTGAGATTACTGAGGTAAAGTGAGAATTAAATACACAATAATGACAATATTGAATCTAAGTCAAAGACATAGTTAAACAGGTTTATGACATTTAATTTAAAGGGCAACCAGCAAATAACAGTCCGAAAAGGAGTATTATATTGGTGGGCTTGAAAAGTAGCTGGCAAGCAAACAATATGAAGTTCCTGGTTTGCTTTCCATATTCCAACTCCAGATCATTGAAAGTCAGAGTTGTCACAAACAAAGGGTGAGACCAGATGTGGGATCACACAGCTGTTTGGAGAAATTTTCACTAAAAAGCAATAGCCTCTTCTTTGGCTGCACCTCCAACTGACAGTATTCAGTAAAACAAATGTTAACACAAGATTAAATAACTGGCACATATAAATCATAGGTGAGAATTGACTTTCTTAGTTTAGAACAGACCTAAGTGTCTAACATGGAGAGCAGTAACCACCACCTGAGGTGTAGACATTCTAAACACAATGAGTTGGATCTGCCAAGTCATTTGTGCCCTTCTTATTCTCACTGAATATCACCATAGATTACCCACAGGATGAAAATGTTACAAGAAATGTTATAGTTTTCTGCCTATTCTGGGAGGGAGCACCCACTCCAGCCTTTGAAAGGAGTAGCAAGGCACACTTCTCACTGTGCTCTCTCTCCAATGCCTCTAGAGGCACCACCACTTCTCTGTTGGTACTCCTCCTCCCCCTCCACAGCTGGGTTATGCCCTTTAAGATGCATAAGTTATCCCTCAGTCTGCAGATACTGTTAAACTGCTGGCGTCTGGTGGACAGGACCCAGAAGCAGTATGGAAAAATGTCCAACTGCAGTGAACACAGATTTTGATTTTGTATCAACGGTGAATACAACTTACATACTCTTATCCAACAGCAAAGTTAAGATCTCTTACAAAAGCAGAGATTTCACATTACTAATTATGATTTCTACTAAAGTAAAACCTACAAGCCTCAACGTTTGTGCCTTGCATTGTATAAACACACAATGAGAAGCAGTCCCTCCCTGCCCTAGAAACGTTCATACAGCCAAAGGGTGGGAAGGGGAACAGATACAGATAGAGTGGGAGTAACTTGCACAAGGTGATAGAACTAGTTAGCGGAAGAGCCAGGATTAGAACCCTGATGTCTGGATTTCCAGTCCTTTGTCATACCTACAGGACCACACTAATGACTGGCATCAAATTTACTGTTACTAGGAAGATAACTTTAAGGGATAATTCAACTGTTTCTTTTTATGGATAGCGTATTATAAGCAGAGATCATAAAAGGGTCTGTAAGTGGTTATATATCCCTGTGTGAACTGACAAGCTGCAGAGGACAAAAGGCAATGTTTAAAATCTACATGTAGAGATCAAATCTGGGTGTGCTTGAGCACGTCTTGTTATATGAACTACTTCATTTCCACACATGTTCACAACAGGTGGTTTAAGAAAACATGAGGTGATGTGCTACCACACAACTCAGGCCAAGTTTGAACCCATAATATGCAAAAGACAGACAGGGTGACTGCCTGATTGTACTTCAGAAGTGATTTATTATAATTCAAAAGCCCTCAACCAGAAGTGCAAACATATTAAAGTTACAGTAGGCTAAGAGACTATTTTAAGTTTTCCTCTCATCTTTTGGAAAAGATCTATTGTAAATTCTGTGGCTGACTTCCTGGCAATTATGGGATATCACCAAGTTATGGCCATTTCTATCTCCATCAGGTTTTTAAATGATTATTCAGGCTTTTTTCACATCAAGGTTAGATTTGCAACTCTCTAGTGATTTACATGTCTAACATTGCATAGTACTTTAGCACAAATAACAAGACAATGTTCTTTGTGAAAGAAGGGTTGTTCTTAACACATTTCACCCAATCTGAATCTACTACCTTGGTTTCCAGTTAAACAAAAGTATTGATTTTAAAACTGCTCTTTTAACCTACAAGGTACTACCTGGCCTCAGTCCAGCATTTCTTAACTTTTTTTGTTCTTGAGTGTACACTCAGGGAAATCTCTCACTTGTCCTAAGATTCACTTGCAAGCCTTATGGGGTTACAGCTTTTACACAATGGTATTCTCTTCCTTTGAAAATGAAGACTGAGATGATAGTGCATCTTTTGTTAAATATAGGTTAAAAGGAGTTAATTTTATTGCTCTGTCCTACTGTTCAAAGAACTCTGTGACAATGTTCTACATTCCAGTATTGTTTTATTATCAATTAGTTATATTGTATAAAATACTCAATTATGTACTCTATGAATGATAATATAACATAGCTGTGTATGGTGGTAAGGACATCTAAAAATGCCAAGTTTTGCATTATAATTCACTGTATGACAAAAGGACTTCTGGCTGTCTTTTCAATAACTACACACTCAGACGGAACCTGCAAAGAGCTGCATGCAAAACTCAAAGCTAAAAGAAACCTTATGCAACTTTAATCTCTCAAACACAGATTTTTCCAGACTACCAACAAAATTAATGTATAGAAGGACATTAAATACAAGGAGCCAAATTCTGCCTTCATTTTCTCTGGACTTACACTAGTGTAGCTTACTTTGGATTTACATCAGTGCAACGGAGTTCAGAGTTTGGCCCAGTACTCTCCAGTTTCTAGGCCACGCAGCTGCCTTTACAGTATTAGATATGGATACCAATAGAGGTCATTTCAGTTAACCTGGGCCTTCTCTGTTTTAACTTCTGCATTACATTCCTGAACACATTCATCTTGGCACTTAGTCACCTGAAAAAAAGTCCAATGATCTGAATGCCTGGAGCAAAACACAAAGTTCTCTTGTTTAAAAAAAAATTAAAATAATAATTAAAAAGAAAAGGTAAAGCCCTAGACTTGGTTATGAACCCCAACTACAGGTGATCCATTGGAAATTAATGGGTCAGTATAATTCCACTCCTCTCCTCCCCAACCCATCCTGGAACCTCTACTAGTCTAGATAAAGCAACATGGGAAATGAGACAGAAGAATCTGACAGCCTAGTAGAAGGATATCCTTAGATCCTTAATCACTGATCATATTTATTGCAGTGATGCCTAAGGGCCGCCCAAGAATGGGGCCCCATTATGGTAGGCACTGTACAACACAGTATCAGATAGTTGTGCCACAGAGAGCTTGCAATCTAAATAGAGAAGAAGCACACCAGGTAGGGGAAGGGGTAGAACACACAAGCAGAGTGTTCGGTGTGATGGTGGCAAATATCATGTTAGTTGCACAATTTTGGGGTGGGGCAGGTTTAGTGGGAGGGGATCAGTTAAATGGAAAGAAAAGTGAAGGGAGAGGGGATGTTGGAAGTAAGAGGGTTAGGGAGACAGAAAAGAAGATGGGGAGCAGGTATGGAGTGAAGGTGAGATGAAGAAATTGTGAGGGAGAAGACTGGAACTGTAATGGAAAGAGAGCCTGAGATATGAAGCCTGGTATAAGGGGCCTGGTCTGAGGTTGTCAGGCCCTGCTAATATGGAACAAAGTTAGCAAGAGTTAAGCTACAAGCAAAAGTCAGGCCTTGTTACAAAACATGCCTACTTGCAAGTTCACAGAAGCTGGAAAGAACATGACTGACATTGCAAAAACCCTGCACGATTCTGGATTTGAGGGTGGAGAATGCTGAGGGAGGGGTGGTCCCAATAGGGCCTAATTTTACTTCCTCCCTGAATGTGGCAGTCCCTTCCTAGAGAACCTTAATAATTCTAATAGGGGTCATTTGGCTGTTGAAGACATTTCAGGGGCCATGTTAGAACATAAGAACATAAGAATGGCCGTACTGGGCCAGACCAGAGGTCCATCTAGCCTAGTATCCTGTCTACTGACAGCGGCCAATGCCAGGTGCCCCAGAGGGAGTGAAACCAACAGGCAATGATCAAGTGATCTCTCTCCTGCCATC